>NC_134859.1:105950000-106317500 GCF_049852395.1 Peromyscus maniculatus bairdii
CTAAGCTTTGCTTTAAAAGACAGGGCTGGCCGGGCGTTGGTGGCGCACGCCTTTAATCCCAGCACTCGGGAGGCAGAGGCAGGCAGATCTCTGTGAGTTCGAGGCCAGCCTGGGCTACCAAGTGAGCTCCAGGAAAGGCGCAAAGCTACACAGAGAAACCCTGTCTCGAAAAAAAAAAAAAAGAAAAAAAAAAAAAAGACAGGGCTGGTTCAAGGATAAAAAATAAAAACACCTCTAAATCTATTGTTTAAATGACTACTCATGAAGTGCTCCAGCATTTTACTTAGGCCATTGTTTAAATGCTTGTTTAAAACAAGTAATAGCAACAGGAACAAAAACCTGGGTCCAAAAATATCCCGCCAGGTTTAGAAGCAAATCAGAGATGCTACAGTTAGCCAAAGAAGCAAGTGCTACCCATGCACCGTCCCGTGCACTGTCCCAGCAGCACCATAACCCAGCATGCAGCTCTAGGACAATTTGGCGCTTGTTGGCAAGCCATTAAACATCAACAAAAATGTCGAAAAAGGTGACTCTATCAGGCCACAGAAAGACATCTGTGTATGGGTGACAGTTGAAATCTGTCACCTTGTTTCACACTGGCTCAAAATGGGCTCTTTGGGCAACCTGAACTCTTCACTGCTCTGTATCCACCCAGAATGGTCGAAGAGCCCCACCCTGCCTGATATCAAGACCCCGGGAGACAAAGAACACAGGGAGCACTTGTGGTTACCAATTATTTCATTCAAAAATTTAGAGAGCAGCCGGGCTCTGGTGGCATATGCCTTTAATCCCAGCGCACAGGAGGCAGAGGCAAGCGGATCTCTGTGAGTTCGAGGCCAGCCTGGTCTACAGAGTGAGTTCCAGGACTACACAGAGAAACACTGTTGAGGGGGGCAAAAAGTTTAGTGTGTGTGTGTGTGTGTGTGTGTGTGTGTGTGTGTGTGTGTGTGTGTGTTGTGGAGGTCAGAAGACAACTCTTGGGAAGTTATCTTGTCATTCTACCAGTTGGGTCCCGGGACTGAACTCAGGCTGTCAGTCTCAGCATTTTACCCAGTAAGCCTTCTTACCAGACCAGCCCATCAGTCATTTAATTCTAAAGAAATCTAGTTCAAAATTATATCTCTGGGAAAGAAACAGGGAGAAATTTGTATATTTGTAGTTTATTTCCCAGATGCCTGGATGCTAAGTGAAATGCCTTTACCTTCCTCACTAGTCATAAGGCTGATGGTTTGATTGACACTGTCTAATTTCTTGTTCTAAGTTCTAGTCAATTCAGAACTTGGGAGGGAAGGAGGAAACTATTGTTCTCTCTTGCTATCAGATAAGTATTTTGGTGTTGTAGTGCTGTAGAAAGAACCCAGGGCTTTATGAACCCTAGACAAGTGTTCTGTCACTACGCCACACCTCAAGCCCTTTTAGTTTGAAACTGGGTCTTACTACATAGCTCAGGCTGGCCTCAAACTCAAGATCGCCTGCCTCGACCTCTCTAGTTCTTAGACTAGAGGTGTGTCTCACCACATTCCGCTTCCTTAAAGTGTATGTTTCAAGTACAGGACACTGGGAGCCACCAAGAACTTGAGAATAAAGCTGGTGGACTCAAAGTGAGGGGTCAGATGACTACTAGCCCCCCTAGTTAATCAGCTTACAAACTGACCTAGCAGATCACAACATTAATTAAGTGGTAATAACAATTAGGACAGAAGACATAATGATGATCTGCCATATTGCAGTTATGAAAGGACCAATTTATCCAAAATTAAAATTAGTATAATTACTTAAATATAATTATTGCCATCCAATTCATCAGGGACACAAATCACTAGCTCTCAAAATAGTCTATAATTAAAAACTTAGTTCCAAAGCAGAAGATCATCGTGGACCTGGCAGTTCACACGCTAAATAATTCCCCTCAAATGAGTTCTCAATGAGTTTTAGAAAGAATCCCTGGAGGGCTGGGATAGAGCATGTTACAACAATTGTCCAGCATGCTTGAGACCCCAGGTTCTATCCCCAGAACCACAAAAACACATAGGCATACACACACACACACACACACACACACACACACACACACCTTTTTTTTTTTTTTTTTTTTTTTGGTTTTTCGAGACAGGGTTTCTCTGTGTAGCTTTGCGCCTCCTTTCCTGGAGCTCACTTGGTAGCCCAGGCTGGCCTCGAACTCACAGAGATCCGCCTGCCTCTGCCTCCCGAGTGCTGGGATTAAAGGCGTGCGCCACCACCGCCCGGCTGTTTGTTTGTTTTTTGAGACAGGGTTTCTGTGTAGTTTTTGGTGCCTGTCCTGGATCTTGCTCTGTAAACTAGGCTTGTCTTGAACTCACAGAGATCCGCCTGGCTCTGCCTTCCAAGTGATGGAATTAAAGGTGTGTGCCACTGCCGCCCGGCCACAAATTTTTTTAAAGGATTTATTTATTTAATGTGTATGAATGCTCTATCAAGTGTACGCAAGAGGGTTCAGATCCCACTATAGATGGTTATGAGTCACCATGTAGTTACTGAGAATTGAACTCAGAACCTCTAGAAGAATAGCCAGTGCTCTTAAGCACTAAGCCATCTCTCCAGCCTCACCCCCCACAACACTCTTTTTAAAGATTAATTATTGAGTAGCAACTGTGTGTAATCTGTAGGTCACCAAGGCCTCCTGATGACAGCAGGGAACCTATATTCCTCAGGTATGAGGGAGAGGCCAAAAGACCATCAAAAGATGTGCTGTGCTGTACCACAAATGTCATGGACACATAACTCCCAAGGGGTGATTTATTTTCTGGGGCTGAAGGATGCCCAGGTCTTCATGTCTGTCAGGCAAGTATTCTGCCACTAGGCTCCAGTGTTTCCCTACTAAACATGAAGCGATGATCTTAGTGGACTCACTCTATAAAATCTTTAACATCTATAAAAGATGCTTGTCAGACACAAAGGGCCCAAGAACGCTGACAAGGTAGGAAAAGTTAACCACAGGTCTGTGCTCAACAAACCCAGCAAAACTAGATGCAGATGAGTCATGGGGTAGAAAAGCAGACAACATGTCATCACGGTTTTAACTACTCAGAAACCCCCATCTGAGCTCCACAACTCCATATGCTGCTGATAAAACAGTCCCCTCTATGGACATCAGCAAACGTCCCCAGTAGTGGGGAGCACAAGAAGCCCTGAGTGTGTAAAGTCCTGAGTGAATGTGTGGAGTTGGTATAAGCTGGCCATACGAAGGACCATGCCACAGACCCATGGGACAATGGCAAAGCCTTCCCTCCCAGGCCAAGTGAAAATGCTGACAAAGTGTGCCAAAGTGTCCAGATGTTTACAGCCTGAAGAGTGCTCCCTACAGAGAGTGCTCCCACCTAGCTAAACCTGACTCCGTGTTCAGCTGAGTGCAACAGCTCCACCTCCTTGCTCAACTGTACATAATAGATATGCTGAGCTTCTAGGCAGCTAGGCGTCTCCATGAGGAACCCAGCACACCCAACCCCGGCTTTCTGTATGTCTGTGTGTGTGTGTGTTTGTCTTTTCTTCACTCCCTTGCCGCTCCAGTTACTCAAATCCCCGAGGCTGTGGAAGGACTCAGCACCTGTTCTTTTCTCTAGCTAGGATGCAGACTCTCTGGAGACTGTCCAGTCAGAGGCCTGTGAGGCACACCCATCACAATAGGTTGTGAAGCCCTGTCCTCTGAGCACAGCAGCTGTCATCTTCATCACAGCAACTGTGACTCCTGGCAAGAGGCCAAGATTGGCCTGCTGACCACTGATGTTCCCTCACCGAGGTCTATATCCCAGAGATCTGTATGTAACTCAACACTAGCTAGCATGGCCTCAGTCTTGGTAGGTGCTAAAGTAAGCAGAGAGTGGAAGGTTAACTGAAGGGAGGGTTCTTTCTATGCAGCCATGGGGAAAGTGTCCATGCTGGATAAGACTTCCTGAGTGGTGTGGCACTCTGGAGCCAGGCAATGCTCCTGTAAGCAACCCCTCACCCATGTTCTGTAAGTAAATCTGATAAGCTGCAGGTTCTCTAAGTTGAATGTTGGTGGATTTGTGTTCTGGTTTATCATCTGTGCTCTAGAAGGAGGGGGCAGACCTCTGCTGAAGTCACCCTGGGGAAAAGGTTCCATGACACTGTGTCTAAGAGATACCTGTTGAGTAAGTGAACTGAAAAATGACCTCAGTTAGGAAAGAGCTTGCCACTCAAAGATGAGGACCTGAGTTAGGTCCGGAACCCAGCAACAGCAGCACTGGAGCAGTGGAGACAGATTCCTGGAGTTCACTGTTCCGGTGAAGCTGGCTGGCCAATGAGCTCCAAGTTCAGGGAGAGACCTTGTCCCAAAATATGAGGTGAAGCTGGGTGTGGTGGCACATACCTTTAACTTTAGCATTTGGGAGCCAGAGGATCGGTTCTTTGTGTGTGACCCTTTAATGGAGTTCTTTGATGCCAACCTGACTTACATAACAAGCAAGGCCAGCCAGGGCCACAGAGTAAGACTGTGTCTCAAAACACAGCCAGGGCCACAGAGTAAGACTGTGTCACAAAACACAATAGCAACAACAACAAATGAGGTAGAAAAAAAAAACACAGAGGGAAAAATACCCAACACCAGCCTCTGGCCTTCACATTCATGCATCCACAGACACATCATACACACAACTTGGAAAAGAAACAGCTATAATTTTGACTGATAGAGACACAAAGTAAAATTTACAGGACAAAGTTCATTCCCACCAACACTGAGAGATTTAAAAAATATTTTTTAGGAACTACATCAAGGTAGTTCTCACGATAGATAGATAGATAGATAGATAGATAGATAGATAGATAGATAGATAGATAGAGATAGATATCTTTTAAAAGGGGCTCAGAGGTTAAGAGCACTATTCTTCCAAAGGACACAAGTTCAGTACACACACACACACACACACACACACACACACACACACACACTCTCTCACTCACAAACCTCACACACACACTCACACACCCTCTCTCACAAACACGTAAAAAATATGTATTTTTTAAAGAGCAAGCCACAATAAAACATTACACATTTCAAAAAAAGACTTGAGAGAGTGAACAGGTAGGAATAGCTACAAGAGAAAAACTGAAAGGTGGTCACACCCAACACTAACGGAGAGAGCTGCAGCTCACACACTCTTCTATTTTTGTTATGTTTGAATATTTCCATAATAATTTTTCAAAATATGCACAAGTGCTAAAGTAAAATAAGAAGGCACAATCATTGCCAAGTAAAGTACACTGGCTGCCAGACCCTACAGAAAGACAAACTGCCAACCAGAAGACCCCTGGGACAAACGGCTTGGCCTCGATCTTCTGAAGGTCCCCTGTGCCTAACACCCAGGGGTAAGCCCTTCTCTCACCTAAGCAGGCAAGGTGGAGGGTCCTGTGGGACCCTTCCCTCCGCTGCACAGACCGGGTCTATGCCTAGCACAACTGGCACCAGTCCAGGGGCTGCCAGGCAATGGCAGTCATATGTAGGGAGGATGTCTCTTCAAAGAAACAAAACAGAAAACCACACAAAGGCACTCAGGAAGCTAAAGTAGGTGGGTAGTTAAACTTGGTAATTATAATAAAGAAGCAAAAGGCAGCCAAGCTTGGGTATTTTTTGCTTCTTTGATCTGCTGAACCTCTTCTTAAGAACCTCTGAAAACTTAAAGCTCTCTCTAAGGGGAATTCTGAATGGCCCACAGCAAAACCACAGAAATCAGACTAGAGAGTCACAGCTGGAGAAGTGCATTCAGCACAGCCACCCTGTATAACGTGGTGGGCACAAAAGCCCTCCTGCCCTCTTCAATACAATCTATACGGGTAATGAAGGCAACTACTCTGTCTGGCCAGCCCACGCTGTCACCAGCCTGTGCAGTCTGCCACAGGACCCTGTGGAGTCTACATCTAGGGTCTCCAAAATTTCAAGCCTTAAAAATATGTAACTAGCTGGGCGGTGGTGGCCACGCCTTTAATCCCAGCACTTGGGAGGCAGAGGCAGGCAGATCTCTGTGAGTTCAAGGCCAGCCTGGGCTACAGAGTGAGTTCCAGGAAAGGCGCAAAGCTACACAGAGAAACCCTGTCTCGAAAAACAAACAAACAAAAAACAAAACAAATATATATATATATATGGGGCTGGAGAGATGGCTCAGAGGTTAAGAACACTGGCTGCTCTTCCAGAGGTCCCGAGTTCAATTCCTAGCAACCATATGGTGGCTCACAACCATCTGTAATGAGATCTGGTGCCCTCTTCTGGCCTGCAGTCATATATGCTGTATACATAATAAATAAATAAATAAAAATCTTTAAAAAAAATATGTAACTATATACATGGGTTTATATCCACGTATGTGTGTGTATTCAGTCATTCCTAGCTCCCAGCCTGAGGTGACTCGGTTCACTAGATGTAGGTAGATTGGAAAGCCAGAATAAATTGCTTTAAAAACATTATTTTTAATTATGTGTTCAAGAAGATACTTATGTATGGTTATGTGCACATGAGTGTGGGTGCCCAAGGAAGCCAGAAGGAGCTGTAAGGTTCTCTAGAGCTGGAGTTACAGGCATTTGTAACCTTCCCAATGTGGGTGTGGGTTCGGGGAACCAAGCTTAGGTCCTCTGCAAAAGCAATATGTGCTCTTAACCACTGAGCTGTCTCTCCAGAACCTACAATGCTTCCCCCCCATTTTGTTTGTTTGGTGTTTTGTTTTGTTTTGTTTTGTTTTGTTTTGTTTTTTGAGACAGGGTCTCTCTATGTAGCCCTGGTTGTTCTGGAGCTCCTTATTACACTGGACTGTCAGAAAGTCCTAGAACTCAGAGAGATCCACCTGCCTCTGCCTCCCAAATGCTGAGATTAAAGGTGTGTGTCACCATGTCTGGCTTTTTTTTTTTTTTAAGGAGTGATATACTCTGGCATATTTTTAAGAAGAGAAAATGTTTCAGTGCAGGAACAAGTATGAGTGAAAATGGTCATTTTCTCAATGGGTGGGGCTTTATGGATTGCTTTCCACTCAGCAACACATGCCCAGCTTTTGGAACACACAGGCAGCAAGACTGAGCACTTCACACCTTTAAATCCAAACTACTGAGGTCCTTGTTTTCTCCAAGGGAGACAAGCTCTCCTGGGATCTGCTCCTTCCCCTTCTGCCCTTGGTGGCAGGCTTCCTTTTGGGCCACCAACCAGCTCCCAAGTCATGACACAGAGAACTTATTATTAGTTATTAATGTTCGGCCTTACCTTAGGCTTGTCCCACTAACTCTTAGAACTCAACATGTTTCTCTTCATCTATATTTTGCCTCAGGGCTTTTTACCTTCCTTTCATTCTGTATGTCCTACTTTTCCTGCTTCTTCTGTGTCTGGCTGGCAGCAGCCTGACTGGCTAGCCCTGGAAGTCTCCCTCTCTTTCTCCCTCAATCTCTCTTTTCTCAAGCCTAGATATTTATTCTTTCTGCCTGTCAGTCCTGCCTACCCCTCCTCTGACTAGTTATTGGCTGTTCAACTTTTCATCAGACCAATCAGATGCCTTAGGCAGGCAAAGCAACACATCTCTACATTGTTAAACAAATGTAGCATGCACAAGTATAACATACTTTCACATATTTAAATTAATATTCTGCAACATAAACAAGTGTAACACATCTTTACATAGTTAAAGTAATATTTCACAACAGCCCTTGGCTGCAAGGAGGTGAAACTCGACCTGTTTCGGTGTAGAAATGCACTGACCTAGGGATATGATAGCATAGGAAAATCACTGTGACTCCCTCAAGCTGACTAAAGCCCTTTCAGAGCACATGTGCTGAGAACCACATTTTTCTCTGTTGATTTTTGAGGCTATGTTACATACTTTTGAGAGGCACATGTTTAATTCCCCTTATTACAAGATGCTGTGCACACAAGTTTATATGTTTAAGAAAATGGAAGTTAATACAATGTCCAGAAAGGGAAGGACACTAGTATTTAGCAAAAAAAAAAAAAAAAAACTTGGCTTTAGATCTATTCAGAGTAGAAAGTGAGCCTTCAGCACAGCAGCACTCTCCTGCGTCCTTCACAGTGTGTCCACATGATGTAGGGAAAGGACAGACAATCACAAACAACATCCTTCCAGAATAAGGAACTCCTTTTCCTATGTGGCCCATTGTTCAGACATACTTCCACTGCCTGAAAACAGAAGAGAACTAGCTCTATTCTGGAAAGGGCACAGAAACATCTTAAGGGCTGGGTAGCAACAATACACCTTTCTGACTTGGCACCCTGATGAGCCACAGAGTGCAGGCTGTAAGGATTATGACTGCCCTTCCCCGTGAACTGCAACACACTTCCTTCTTACTTTCTTTCTCTCTGTGTAACAGCCCCAGCTGTCCTGGAACTCACTTTGTAGACCAGGCTGGCCTCAAATTCACAGAGATCCACCTCCCTCTGCCTTCCAAGTGCTGGGATTAAAGGCATGTACTACCACTGCCCAGCTAGGTACAATCATCTTTCAAGTATAGAATAATCATATTTTTCAAGAAAATGTCCATTAAAAATTGCACTGAAATCTCAAAGGCACAAAGTGATCTGGACATACACATTTAATCTCAGCACTCCGGAGGCAGAGGGAGGCATATCTCTGTGACTTCAAGACCACCCCTGGTCTACATAGCAAGTTCCAAGACAGCCAGAGGCTACATAGTTAGACCCTGTCTAAAACTAAAAAAGCCAGGCAGTGGTGGCACACCCCTTTAATCCCAGCACTTAGGAGGCAGAGGCAGACAGATCTCTGAGTTCAAGGCCAGCCTGGTCTACAGAGCCGAGTTCCAGGATAGCCAGGGCTATATGGAGAAGCCCTGTCTCAAAAAACAAACAAAACAAAGCAAAGCAAAGGCATAAAGTGCCTCCTCACTGTCCCAAAAATGAGACTTGACTGCTTTATCCCACAGCCAGCTGCATCAGGAACCAGACCTCCAGATAGACCACAGACCCAGAGAAGAGGGAAGCGAGTCACAAGCCACAAGGCCCCTTGGTTCTAAGTGGGACTCACAGCTGCCGTGAGCAATCCTATGACTTTAGCTCCTATGTTGAAATGGACTGGGGCAGATTTTAGGATTCAGTCAACAAACTTAGAGCCAATGTGCCAAGCCCTGCTAAACTTGTAGGCTGGGTCAGGTAACAAGAGAGGAAGTCCTGTCTGCTGAGTGAGACAAGCAGGGTCAGAGGTCACGGCAGCAGGAACCACTGGGCCTCTGAGACCTCCCAGACACAGAGGAGCCTTCCTGCTGCCCTGTGGTACACTCCCAAAGTGCTACTTCCTCTGGAGGCAGAGTCGAGGCTGGGAGGCTGGCGGGCCATTACACTGTATAAGATGACCTTCCAAGTCTAACCCTAGCCATCCTTGCAGAATCTCGCCTCTTCCATGCTGTGTGACTGCAATCTGAATAGAGAGCACCTGTAAGATATCTCAGCAGTGGTTAGAACACAGGGAAAAAAGAAATCGCTCTTTAACTCTCCAGCCAAAATCGGAGCAGCAGGAGGTGACTGTCAGAGCATCAGCAAGGTCCTCCCAAGCTCCATCTCCTCAGTCCAATTACCAAATAGTCATCCTCACAAGAGTGACAGTCTACCAGGCATCAGAACAAGATGGCAGTGTTCTCAGGGCACCTGGATGTGCTCCTGAGACCCATAGTCCACAGCTGAGCCAATGGTGCCAGGTGACACAAGACTGATTTTGCAGAAGTCCCTCAAAGACAGTGTTTTTACTTCACAGTTCTGGACTTAAGCCCCAAAGTTCATTCTTAACCTGCAACGCTTGAGCTCTCACCTATTGATGACCCTGACCAAAGCCTGCTTCTCCTCCGGAAGCTGCACAGTCAGAGCTCAGCTACACAGATTCTGGAGCTGTAACTACCTGGCTCGGTTCTGTTCCTCCACTGAATGTGTGCTTCCCACAGACAACCTTTGTCTTCTGCCACACAAGGCTCTAGGTGCCCGTGAGGCAGTCAGCTCAACCTTGTAACTAAGTCCTGGCTGCCCAGCCACCAACCTCTAGTGTTTGGGCTCCAGGGAATCCAAGACCAGGTTGCATGACCCTGATGCCACTACAACAACTTGCTTGCCAGAGCCTCTGAGAGGTCATGGGCCAAATTAGTACTACCCAGGAGTCTTAGGAGACAGAAACTACCTTTACCTGTGACCCCACAAACACTTTAACCCTAAGAGTCACAAAAATTCAATATAAATGATTCAGTAACTGGCAATACAGGCCATGCTGAGACACAGAACTATCTATGCCCAGTTATGAGGGGAAGACAAAGAAAAAGTTTTAAAAGTGGGTTTTCAAAAAAGCATATACAGCATAGAATAAACAAAATGTGTATAACGGGTGTGGGCAAGGAGAAGAAGCCAAGGACAGTGCAAGTCCACTCGAAGAACAGCGTGGTCCTGGTGATGTCAGGAGAGAGAAAGAGGGGCGGGGGAGGGGGGGAGCGAGGGGAGCAGGAGAAGCATGGGGAGGAAGAAGAGGACGTAGGAGCAGGGAGGAGGAGGAAGGCCCTCACTGACAACAATCCTGCAACGCTCCATCCCTCAGTGGGGATTAAACCGCAAGTGCACGACGATGCCAGCAGCTTTCCATGGTGAAGCAGTTCACAGGGTAACCCCGATCAGGAATGCTCCCTCAACATGGAACAGGACGGGAACCAGGTGCCTGCAGGCCTCACATCCCTGACCCTGTCACCCTCACAGCTCTCACACACTCTCGAAAACATTCAGCTCACCCTGAGCCCACGCTATAAGCTTTCTTAAAGCAGGACCTAGTGCCCTAGCAGAGACGGAGGTTAGTTCATCTAAGTTGACAGAAGGACAAATGGACAGACAGACAGAAAATAGTTTAGACCATGAGAGGGGCGGGGAGAGGTGGAGGAGACAGCTCTGTCGGTAAGTGCTTGTCTTGAAGCATAAGAGCCTGAGTTTGATCCCCAGGACCCACATAAGAATGCTAGAAATAGTGGTCTGTACTTGTGATCCCAGGGCTGGGAGGCAGAGGCAGGGAATCCCTGGGACTCACTGGCCAGCCAGCCTAGCCAAAATGGTGAGCTCCGAGCCAACAAGAGACCCCCATCTCAAAGGAGGTGGATAGATGGCATTCCCAAGGATGATGATGGTAATGATGATGATGGTGGTGGTGGTGGTGGTGGTGGTGGTGGTGGTAAGATGATGATGATGATGATGATGATGATGATGATGATGATGTGTGTGTGGTGGGGGTTGTTCATGATGACTTCAGGCCTGAATACCCAGGATGGTAAATGAATAGTGACAAAGTGAAGGTGCTAATGGAGTGTGAAGGGAACTTCAGAATGGAGAGGCCATGAGCTATTGAGATGATTTCAGATGACAAGGGAATCTGGTCAAGGCTGAAACCACCAGAATTTGCAAAAACTCAACATCCAACTTTCAGTCATTATGGTTATTAATTATGTTTTGGAGACTCAGAACTCAAGAGAAAGTTACATGCTGAAGAGATTCCAAAAGCACATGCAGTCTGCAGCTGCCACACACAGGATACAGGAGGGAAAACAAAATCAGAGGCCACTCCTACTGGTCACTGCCCAGCACAAAGGAACACCGTGTAACCCAAGATTAGCCTAGAATAACTACCGAAATGGGTATTTTTAATTCTACTATAGGCAGGGCTGAGGCTTGGTTAGTAGAGTGCTTGCCTAGTGTGCACAAATCCTTAGGTTCCATCCCAGCACCACACAAACCAGGTGGAGGGGTACACACCTGTCATCCTAGCACTCAGGAGGTAGAGGCTGAAGCTCAAGTTCACCTTTGGCTACACGGGGTTCCAATGCCACCTGGACTACAAATTAAAAGCAAAAGGCATTCTCCATTCTACATCATCTCTAGCTACTGAGCATGCTCTTGGTGTGCCTTCCCCTACCCTCCTACTCTCTCCACTTACAGTCTAGTTGCTTGAAGCATGGCATGCCTGTACCTTCGGTCTCCTCTCTCATACCCATCAGCATGACTGTGCCTGAGGCGCCATGTTGGAGTATTTGAGGTCAGCCCGGGCATCGCCTCCCACTCACATACTCATAGTCTCAGTTTTCCTTCAAATCCAGCTGTCTAAAGTTCCAAAGACTCCTGCAGGATGTCCACTGCTGCAGGAGGTTAAAATCCAGGGGTTCTCCAAGCAGTCACTCAAGGTTAGAAACTGGAGTACCTTTGGCTCTTCCTTCACATCTTTTCAACATTGTGCCCTCCCAAGCACTAGTAACCAAATTTTGTTCACTTCCCGTCCATCACTGTATTTATCCTCTCCTCTACTTCCTGCCCCAAGTTAGGCCCTCAGCACTTTATACATGGAAGGTTGTGCCCTCTGTACCAGACTAACTCACAGTTCTTTTAAAAATACACACACACACACACGCACACGCACACGCACACGCACACGCACACGCACACACACAGAGCTCCTGCTGCTTCTTAGCTGCTCAGACCTCCTCCCTCCAGCTTTTGCCAGGCACACACCACACCTGCAGCTCAGGCCTCCTGGCCTACCTCTCCCTGGGCCTGCAGTGTGTTTGCCACATTCATCTACTTAGATCACATGACCTTTCTAAGCAAGTCCAAGCAGTTTCTCTATGACAGTTCCCCTGCCCAATGCAGTACCTGTCACATCCACTCTCACTTGCTCCTTCATGGCTTGCCTTCATGCCCATGTCCTTCTCGGAGGTCCAAAGCCCTGCTGACACCTAGGCTGTGTGGAGCAGAGCAGTGACTACTACTTGCTGACCAAATAAGCAGTGAAAACCAGCTACTGGAAACAGACCAGTGATGTTACCAGGAAAGGTTCTCACCAATGCACCCTTCACAGCAACAGCAGAAAGGACAACACAGACCTTCAAGACCACCCCTAATCAAAAACAGTGCACATGAGCACATGGCAGGCAGGAGGTGCTGTCCTGACCCATGCTGCAAGTCCAAGTCAACCACCGCAGGAACACTGGCATCACCCTCCCTGAACAATGACCTGGTAAAGCCCCGCTGCCCCCATCTGCTGGGGCAAAGAGAAGCAAAACACCGTTACAGGCAGTTTGAAAGGATGTGGGATTCACTTCTCGAACATTTCTAAATGCTTCTCCACCTCCTCCAGGCCTCTATTATTGCAACTGAAACTAAGCAACACTAATTAGACAGACAACCAAGCTGGGGCTGGGGATGCAGTGTGGACAGGTTCAGGCAAGAGCTTTCTTTGGGAAGCCCACTCCACAGGACTTTCATCTTGGGGCCTGGGTGTGGCAGGGAGCCTGGTCAAGGGCACAAAGGAGAGATCTACCACCAAGGATCTTCAGCTCAGGTTCTCCAACCTCTGAAGCTTGCTGGTCAGGGCTGCCCTGCCCTTAAGTGACCTCTAATCTGGTTCCACACCCTTGAAAAAATAGGCCATCACCTGATTTGTACAGGAGAGTAATATCCTACTAGTCCTGGGGTGCTCCAAACAGGTAAGACTTTATCTGACAAAAGGGTCTCCTTTGACACATGGAACATTCAGAAAGGAGAGAGTACCATGCCTACAAACCCACAGACAGAGCTGTCTGTCATCAAAAACCAGACTAACCATCCATTTAACTTGCAATGTTTCCTCTAGAGTCCTGGCTCTCAACCTTCCTAATGCTGCGGGCCCTTTAATACATTTCCTCATGTTGTGGTGAGCCCTAACCAAGAAATTATTTTCATTGCTACTTCATAATTGTAATTTTTCTACTATTAAGAATCATATGGAGCCGGGCGTTGGTGGCGCACGCCTTTAATCCCAGCACTCGGGAGGCAGAGCCAGGCGGATCTCTGTGAGTTCGAGGCCAGCCTGGGCTACCAAGTGAGCTCCAGGAAAGGCGCAAAGCTACGCAGAGAAACCCTGTCTCGAAAATCAAAAAAAAAAAAAAAAAGAATCATATGGATTAGCCTATAGAAAAATGTCTACCGTAAATCAAACAGTGAAGGGGAAGATGAACAGGAATCTCACTTACACAACTTAAGTAAAAATAGCTCTCTGAACAGATAAAGATAGGGTTCTTCTGTATCTCAGACTCTAATCTATATTTATATGTATAATTCAGCTATTATTCGGCTTAAAAAGGCTTACTGGGAAATGTTACCATTTTTATTATTTTTTACAGAGAAAATATTTTCCACTTTCAAATAACCCTGGACTTCTGAATTATAACCTCTTTTTATGTTCAAGCTATCTATGTATTATTTCTCCTGGAGTTGTACATAAAATGTTTTTACATTAAAAAAAATGACAAATACTACAGAATTGTATTACATGAAATATATAGAATATACAAATTCATAGAGACAGAAAGATTAGACGTTATCTCAAAATGGAGAAGAAAGGAATATAGAGCAATGATTTCCTAAGTACAGAATCTCTGATCTGTGTGATGGAAAAGCCCTACAAATGGACAGTAGTATCAGGACATAATATCATGAGTGTAATAAATCAATACAATTAGTGTAATTAATGAATATCATAAATACAGTTATTAAATGAAAAAAAAGGAATGCAAGGCAAGTACTCTAGTACTGTGCTGCATCCCCACACTCTTACAACTGATTATTGTACCTTACATTCCATAACTGATGATTGTACCTTATATTCTATAACTGATTATATAGTCTATAGTTAATGATTTTACCTTATATTCTATAACTGATTATATAGTCTATAGTTAATGATTGTACCTTATATTCTATAACTGATTATATAGTCTATAGTTAATGATTGTACCTTATATTCTATAGCCCACTTGAGTCACTTACTAGGTCTCAAAGTTTGTTGTAATTTGTTGGTAAATTCTTAGGGTTTCCCATGTGTACTATATTAACTGTAAATTAATTAAAAAAAAAGAATCATAGCTGGGTGTGGTGGTGGCACACGCCTTTAATCCCAGCACTTGGGAGGCAGAGCCAGGTGGATCTCTGTTGAGTTTGAGGCTAGCCTGGTCTACTGAGTGAGTTCCAGGACAGGCTCCAAAGCTACACAGAGAAACCTTGTCTCAAAAAACCATTAAAAAAAGAATTATAATATAAATATCTGTGATTTCCAATAAATGAAATGACCATGTGAAAGGGTCATTCAACCCTCAAAGGGGTCACAACTCACAGGTTGAGAACCACTGCTCTAAAGGAAAGATTCTGAACTTTATCAGAGGTATAACACTATAAGATAGAAAAGTTTTAATTTTAGGAACAAAATCAGTGACAGGTTCAAAGCTAGTTTGATTTTAGTTAAATTGACCAAAATCTGGCTCAAGCTCCCATCAGAACTGACATCTACTTTCCCCATGCTCAAAATATCCTCATTAGCAAAATATGTAAATCAGCTGATTTGATAGAGGCCATTAAGAGTTCATCTTGGTTAAGGCCCCATTGTCCTATAGCCAGCCCATGACACACAAGGATGTAAAACAAAAACTTCCAACCTAGCTAGGAATCAGCGGATTTAATGCGGGCTCCTTTGATGACCACTACATCAGTTCTAATTGAACAGCTCTTAGACACTAACCCTCCATCAGGCTTATTTGCACTTATGTGTACACGGACCCACATGGCTAGGAAGAAGGCACACTGGTACAGTCCGTCAGAAAAGCTAATTGGCACCATGTATCAAGAACTCTAAATATACTTACACTCCCTGACATGTTAACATCAACTCAGGAATATGTAACTATGGTAGTCTTACATTTCTAGGAAAGCTCTCGATTTGTATAACTGTTCTTTTCAAACCAAATCATTAAGTGTGTAACCAAATTTGAAAACAGTGAAAGTAGTCAACTAGATCACAGAAGAACAAAGAAAACTGGTCCTATATATGGTGAAACATGCCCAGGAGAATCAGAATTCCTGTCTGGGATGGAGAGTGAAAGCAAACCCCAAACTCTGCACATTAAGGCCAGAAGGGACTTGTTCAAGCTCTTATTCCTCTGTGGTTGCTAGGCTGCCTATACGGGACCTTAGGCCCCATTGTCTTTTCTAGAGGCACAAAAAAATATTTAAAAAGGCAGCTCTCTTCCAAATGCCACATGCTCCAGGTCCTATCCAGAACACTGTGCACCTCACTGTCTGCAGAGAGCAAAGGCGAGCCATGGGTCCCATCTCCACTCCCTCACTCCCAGGTCGACTTCCTAAGGTCCGTTTCTTCTCTCACGTGGGGACAAAAAAAAAGTCTGTCAGAGGCTGCTCCAAGTGAGGGTGGAAGGAACGCCTTCTTCCAAAGGACCAGCCATGGGAAGGTGCTCATCCTGCCAGGGTTCTGAGGCAAAATCATCACTACTGGGAGGTCACCCTAAACAGCCCTGTTACTACATCTAAGCCTATCCCAAGAGAAGCATGGGGTGATTCCACATCTCTCA
The DNA here is from genome assembly GCF_049852395.1 of Peromyscus maniculatus bairdii. Taxonomy (NCBI): domain Eukaryota; kingdom Metazoa; phylum Chordata; class Mammalia; order Rodentia; family Cricetidae; genus Peromyscus; species Peromyscus maniculatus. Next base: position 105,966,402 of record NC_134859.1, read on the forward strand.
AGATCTGGAGTTAGCTGAGATCCTGCCAAAATACACATTCAGAGGCTGTTACACACAGTCCCTGAGAGTTTTTAGAGGCCTGGCAGAAGCCCAGGAGGCCCTGTGAACAATCCTGGACACAGGAAATCAGGTTTACAAGGCTGGAGGTCAGAAGCCAGGAAGGAGACACAAAATCCCCAAGTCAGTCTTCCCTTGGGTAGGGTACCCCATGAATGTAAAAAAATTCTTGTTTTCAAACCTGAGAACTAGGAGTCAGGATATACACTGATGAGAAAGGTAGTGGGACCCTTAAAAGAAAAGAGCCAATTATTTGAGTGTTCAGAGAGACTAGGAGATCAACCAATGGTGAGAAATATGAATATCTTTCTTAAGGCGTCAGCATTTTAGAAAATGTGGTTAAGAGCACTACCTGCTCTTCCAGAGAATCTGAGTTTAAGTCTCAGCACCCACATGGTGGCTCACAGCCATCAGTAACTCTAGTTATATCAGGCACCATTTATGCACATGGTATATGCAGGCAAAACACCCATTCACATAAAAATTAAAAAAAAAAAAAAAGTGCCGTGCAGCGGTGGCACACACCTTTTATCCCAGCATTCGGGAAGCAGAGGCAGGTGGATTTCTGTGAGTTCAAGGCCAGCCTGGTCTACAGAGCTAGTTCTAGGATAGCCAAGAAACTCTGGAAAAAAACAAAAAAGAAAGAAGGGAGGGAGGGAGGGAGGAAGGATGGGAGGGAGGGAAGGAAGGAAGGAAGATGATAAATCACTAATTCTTTCTTTCTCCTTTAAAGAAAATCAAGGTTGGGGATTTAGTGCTAAGGCCCTGGGTTCAATCTTCAGCTCCAAATAAATAAATAAATATTAATTAATAAAAATAAGAAAATCAGCTTTAAAATTATTCTTGAGACTGGAGAGATGTGTCAGTGGTTAGGAGCACTGTTGCTTTTGCAGAGGATCTGGGTTTGATTCCTGGAACTCACAGGGTGGCTCACAATCCTCTGTAACTTCATGGATCCCCACAGCTCACTGTACAGCATGGTCAGCTCTTCCTATATCTGGATATAAATTCTCCTTTCAGCTGTAGTACAACATGTGGATTTCTTGTTGTTGATAGTGATTATTTCTACTCTACAACTCTTTCCCTGAAGTACCTATCAGAGCCCTGATACATACAATTAGGTTACAACTGCCCAGAGGCCCTGCTCCCACCAACAGACTTGCTACAAACTACACCCTCACTGCCCGCCCTTCGAGCCCATGCTTCTCCTGTGGCAAGGCTCCCACAGTAACCACAGTTCAGGACAGTTCTGTGTCCATACACCACAGGGGTCTTCTCCTGGGGCACCTCTGTGCTTTAGACGCCACACGTAACCATGCATAAAAAACAGGTCAGATCCTGGCAGTCTTCAGTGACCACGGCAACAGGAGATGGATGGACAGAAGGAACAGATGAGAGGTGATTCTGGAAGCCCTGGGTGCTGTATCTATTCTTATCTCCTCATCCTGGCCCTGAGTACGCTTTGTACACTGCCCTCATGAGCCAAGGCTAGAGACACCAAGAGAGCAGCTGCACTTCAGTGATCTCCACATGCTATGCAAAGCAACTATTTTCCTGTATGTCCTACCTCGCTGCTCACCCTATACCAAGAAACCGAAACCTAGACTGTCTCAACTCTTCTTAAATGCTGATAATCGAACTAAAAGTTGATTCTACTTTGCTTACACCAGATCCAGGAGCTCAACACGAAGCACGTCACAGGCACATCAGCAGCTGCATGGGTACAGGATATCTGGTAGACTGCTTTTGCAAGAGATAACCTTTCAGTTCACTTGAAAGCTTTCCTGAACATAAAGATCAATTACCTGCTGACAGTTTGCCTAAGCAATCCCATCTGAAAGGAGCAGAAACAAGGTGTTCAATGTGCGTTTGCTATGATAAAGGGCAGATCCCAAGGGCTCTCATTTTAAATTTTTATATGGGGAAGACAGGCATGGTGGTGCACACGCACCTTTAATCTCAGTGTTAGAGAGGCAGAGACAGGTAGATCTCTGTAGATTCAAGGCCAGCTGCGTGTACATAGTAAGTTCTAGGCTAGCCAGGGCTAGTTGTACCCTGGCTCAAGAGGAAAAAAAACTATATGGCAGCTGGAGTTGTCTCCATGGTTAAGAGCTTTTGCAGAGAACCCAGGTTTGATTCCCCGCATGGTGGCTCACAATCCTCTGTAACTCCAGTTCCAGGGATATGACCCCTCCTCCAAACTTTAAGGGCACCAGGAACATACATAGTGCACATATATACAGCAGACAAAAGAGTCATACACATAAAACAAAAACAAAATTAAACTTATATGGACATGATGCTTAGCACAGAGGTTAAGCTGGGAATGGTGCACATCTGTAATCCAGCACTTGGGAGGTGAAGGCAGGAAGACCAGAGTTCAAGGTTATCCTAAGAGACATGTGAGTTTGTGACAAGCACAGCTTTCATGACACCTTGTTTCAAAATTAAAAAAAAAAAAAGTTAATAATAGAATCCAGGAATTAGGCCCAACCTGTGCAGCAAGGTGAAGATTTGCTCTAGGGAGGCCCTCACATGGCTGTGTTCACAGCCCTTAGCAGTACCACAGAGCCTTATCTGACTCTAGTCAGACCCAGTGTCCATGTCCCAGACAGGATGTACACAGAATCTAAGTTTACACTTTTTTTCCTCCTGAACACACATAGCTGAAACTATAAGCCAACAGTACTGTCTTGTGATGACAAGGTGCCATCACAGATCTTTCTAGAGCCAGGAAGGTACAGCCTGCATAGGTGTAGCTATCAATTGATCTCTGCCTGGTAAATACTAAAGAGGCTGCAGTCAAGACAGGCCTCACTGTTTGCTTTTGAAAGTTCCCTTAACTGAACAGCAACCTCTAAGATGTGTGCTCTGTCTTCAGCATACTACACATGTGCTATGCTCCAGGTCTCATTTTCAATACCAAACCGACAGCTCTGTAATCCAAATGTGTTTTCCTACAGAACGGTGGTAAAGGTCCAAAGCCAGCACAAAGGCAGAGCGGAGCAAACACAGGGCAAATCTGGCTAAAACATTTGTGTGTAAAAATGTCAAAGCCACATGAAACAGTTAGTATTATTTTACAAACCAAGTATTACAGCTTAAGAAGTTCATCTGGAAGAAAACAATGGAGGCTCTGAGCATGTTATGTGCTCCATGAATCCCCAGCACACGTTTCCTCTTAACATGTGGAAACTGGTCCAAGTCGATTTTCTGCACAGCCTCTAAGGGGAACGGGTAGTTCTGATACTAAAGCAAAGCAAGCTGGCAGGCTCAGCCAGACACAAAGACACACTGTAGCGCCAGCTACTCAGAAGGCTGAGGCAGAAGGATCCTTTAAACCTAGGAGTTTGAGGCCAGCCCAGGCATCAGAGGGAGGTGCTCCTCCAAGTCAAAGAGGAAAGAGAAGAGCAAGAGAAGGAGGGTACCAGAGAAGACAAGGCCAGAGGAGGGGAGGGGAGGGAAAGAGAGAGGGGGAGGGAAAGAGAGGGGAGGGAGAGAGGAGGGTAGGAGGGAGGAGGGGAGGGAAGGAGGGAGGGAAAAGCAAGGGAGGCTAGTCTCAGACTCCCTCAGCCATGATCATTTTATACTATGTGATACTTGAGTTTCTTGTGCTTAGTCCCTCTAGTTCCTCCCAAATGAAAAGACATAAAGGTGTCCAAAGGGACACCCTGTGCAGCTCTCCTAAAATGGCTTGCAAACATGCCCACATCTGGGATGCTAAGATGGCCTAGTGGGTCAAGGCACTTGGTGACAAGCCTGACAACCTGAGTGTGATCCCAGGACCAGCAGAGCAGAAGCTGAGAACCAACTCCTGTAAGATGCCCTCTGACCTCCATATGTATAAAATAAAATAATGTGATAAAAAATTTTAAAGATGTGAATGCCCTAACCCTCAAATCTTTAAAAAGTGCTTCCTCACATGGTAAAAGAAAGGATGAGTGGCTACAATGCTTATCCTGGGTTATCCAGGTGGGTGTGACACCAAAGTGTCCTCATGAAAGGGCAGCTGGTAGACAAAATGGAGAGATGCTACCCACTGGCCTAAGAGACAGAAGGGAGCCATGCACCAAGAGAAGCAGCAGGCTCCGGAGCTTGAAGGGAAGGAAGCTGACTTTCCCCCTGCTGGTCTCTGGAAGGAATATTGCCCTAATGAAATCTGGGTATCGGCCCAGTGAGACCTCCAGAACTATGTGGTAAATTTGGGGTTGAGCCCCTCCGTCCATGGCAGTAACAGGAACTAAAACAGTCTGCTCGCTCCCATTTCTCCCTTCCAGGTAGAAGTCATGCCTGAGTCAAAGCAGGTGCTATTACAACCAACCAGAACAGCAGCCTCTCGCCTCACCCAGCAGGCACTAACACCGGGGGAGGGCAGGAACAAAGCAAGGCAGAACACTGGGGCCCAGAGGCAACAAATGACAAGAGCCAGAGAGCAGTGGGTAAAGCCTGTGAAGGTTTCCAGCAGAAGAAAAAACCAGAGGGTCCAAAGGGGATGAGCACTCGCTTGGGGGCTGCCAGCAGGGGCTGCCTTTCAGTCACAGAGGAAGGGTACCCATTCTTTTACCTGGAAGGCAGCAAAGGCTGGCCTGTGTTCCACTGAACAGGCACACACCTCTAACATTTAGCTAGTGTTCACACATTCAAAGCTCAGGGTCAAGCTGTCAGCCATAACCCTCCCGGCTTCACCAGGTCAGAGTTCTCTACAGCTTACCTGCAAAGACCTAAGGTGCTTGGCTTTTGGCATGTTAATACCCCCATGGCAGAGTGTAAGGAAGCAGTGCTGCAGCCTGTGAGGCAATAAACCAGAGTTTGGCTCCTCCATTAAGCACGTTAAGTTCCCCATCTGTACTTCCCTGCCAAACCAGAAAAGTTCGCCACTTGCTCTACCTGCCATTCTTTCTTCCATTCCTCCTGGACACAATGCTAACACCACGGAAAGCATGTCAAATAACCTTCTACAGATCCTGAGACTGCAGACCCTCTGAGGGACCAGAGCCCTGGCTGACCACCAGCGGGGTTAGCCGGAAGAGTCTGAATTGCTTCTGTCCTGATGCACTGGTGTCATTACCCTCCGTCTACCTGCAGGCAACAGCTCAAACTTGATCTCCTTGCCAAGTGTGGTCAGGCCCTGACTGACAGACGTGGGGACCGGGAGCTAATTCACAATGCGACAGCGGCACGAACCTGGCCGAGGTCCCCGTCTCAGAGGCCCTGGTCAGGCCACTCGTGTTCATCTCGGAACAAAGAGCTGGATGGGGCACATAACTTCTAACACTCCGGAGAGCCGGAAACTACTAGGGAACGCAAGCCAGGCGTGCGGCTCTCGCAGCCAGTCGCAGCGCCAGCCAAGCGGGTGACAAGCAGCAGGCGACTCGCCTGGAGACTCCGACCCCAGCCACCGGGCCCTGGCGACCCTCGACGCTCCGGGGCTGATCGGCATCCCGATGACCCTGGCGACCCTCAGCGCCCAGGTTACCCCGGCCCCGGAGACCCTCTAACCCCGGTGACTCCCCTCCTGGGGCCCCTCAGACTCGGAAACCTTCAGCCACAGCGTCCCTCAGACCCGAGGAACCCTGGTCCCAGAGACCGTCAGACCGGGTGGAACACCCCCGCTCCGGGCGCCCTCAGCCTCGGGGGACCCCTGCCCCGGATTCTCCAGGCCTGGGTGACCCTCAGCCCCGGGTGACACTCAATTCCTGGCGACCCTCGGGCCTGGGTGACACAGTTCCTGGCGACTCTAAGGTCCGGGTGACCCTCAGCCCCGGCGACCCTCAAGCCCGCGAGCGCTTGGCCAGTCACCCCGGGGCCCTCGCACTACGGCCACCCAGAGCTCCGCGCCCCGCGCGGGGTCCGGGGGACGCCGGCGGAAGCGCACAGAGGAACGGCCGACTGGCCGGGCTCCACTCACCATAGCTGTCGTCGTCCTCCATGGCGCCGGCGACCGGCTCCGGCCCCCGACCGCCACCGACCTCCCGCAGCCTCAGTCCTGCCAGGCACCAGCTCGCCCCTCAGGCCAGCTCCGAGAACCGGAGCCCCGCCCCCCGCGCCGCGCCCGCACTGCCCAGCACGCGCCTGCGCACGCGCCGCCAGAGGCCCCGCCCCCGGCACAAGGTCCCGCCCCCACCGAAAGCGCGCGTGCGTGAACGCTCCCCACTCCTCGCCGGCTCCAACCAAGTGTTTACGGACGCCTCTTTGGCTTGCGTTTACGCACGCGCGGCACCGTAGGCTCAGCCTATATGGGACCCCGCCCTAAACCACGCCTTCGCTTTTTAAGCACCGCCCCTTACCCTCCGTGGGGCGGAGCAGAGTTTCGGGTTTCGAGTTTCACAAGAGTGCGTAGGCCGCGGGCGTGGCTTACTGGCCAGGCGGGCAGTCCAGCCAGCAGGCTGATTACAGAGACCCAAGGTCATGGGTGCCACCGAAGGGTAGGTGGCCCAAGCTGAATCCACCTTGGACAACAGCTTGCCGAGGAGGAAGTTACCTAAATTCATCTGAGTTCGCTTCCTACCTGGGTCCAGTTTCACAGGAGGACATGTCGTCTTCAGGCTTCGCTACCTAAGTAGCCTCAATTCTCAGGATCTGCTACTTTCTTTGGCTTGTCCTGGGAGGAACAGTTGGTCCTCCTTTGCAGTGCTGGCCAGGGGCTTGTTCTTGTGGAGGTTAAAACTTTATTCCCCAGGAAGTCTCTGCAGAATTAATCAGTGGAAGCACCAACTAATGATCTGGAAAGGCCCTTAGGGAATACCCTGTCCTGTGTGTGAACTCCAGACAAGTGACACTTAGAGCCGGGGCTGCAGCGCAGTGACGGTGCACTTGCCTAGCATGTGAGAAGCCCTAGGTTGCATCCCAGAGACTAGAGAAAGAGAAAACCGATTCCCAAAGAGTCACATACATAGGCTGGGGCATCACCCAAAGATAGGTCCCTGTCCAAGAGGTCCACCACCACTACACCATGCAAACACTTCCTACTCCATTCCTATTTGGCCCTTTAAAATAATTCCAGAAAGGCCTAGGGTAGTGGTGCCTGCCTGTTGCATGCCTGTTAGTCCAGCCTCTCTGGAACCTGAAGTAGAAGGACAACATAATGAGACTCTGTCTCAAAAACCAAACCAGGGTAGTGGTGGCACACACCTTTAATCCCAGCACTCGGGAGGCAAAGCCAGGAGGATCTCTGTGAGTTTGAAGCCAGTCTGGTCTACATAGTGATTTCCAGGAGAGCCAAGGCTGTATCACACAAAAAAAAAATTACCTGTCTCACCTAATTGACATGTCTCCCTACATATCCTTAGCCATAGGAGCTCTCTCTTGGAAATGGCACTCTTTTAAAAAACATTTTTTGAGATTATAATATTATTACATCATTTCCCCTTTCCTTTCTTCCCTCCAAACCCACCCATGTGTTTCCCCCTCTTTTTGTTGTTACGTATGTGTATGCGTATTCCTGTTCCTAAATATATAAACACAACCTGATCAGTCTGTATGCTGTTCCTTGTGTTTTCAGAGTCGGCTGTTTGGTAGTGGATGACCATTAGCTGGTGTGCTCATCCCCTGGGAAGGCTGTGTCTCCCTCTCTCAGCAGGCGTTAGTTTCCTGCACGTCTTTGAGTAGGGTTGACCTGTCCCTTCCCATATTTGCGTGTCTATTGGTGCCATCTTTGATTGGGTCGTGTTTAGACAATCCTTCTGGGGAGACTTCATGGATTTAATTCTCAACTTTCTAGAAGACAGTCTTACAGCAAATGTCCCAATCCTCTGGCTCATACAGTCTTCCCACCTGCTCTTCCCTGGGCCCTTGGTGTAGGGTGTGTGTTGTAGATCTATCAGCTGGGACTGGACCCCACAACTCTGCATTTTGATTAGTTGTGGTTTTCTATAATGGTCTCCATCTGTTGCCAAAAAAAATTTCCTTAATTACAAGTGAGAATTACACTTATCTGTGGATATAAGGACAAATAAAATTTAGAATATTAGTGAGGGATTATTCTGATTTAGTAAAGTGGCAGTGGTAGGTTCTCCTATAAGACGGATGACTTCACAAGCACTGGGTAATTGGCTTGGCTTCTAGTACTGGGCATGATTCCCCTCTTGTTGAGTGGGTTTCAAGTCTAAAGAGCTGCTGGTTACCACCAACATATACATGCCACTGCTGCACCCTTAGGTTATCTACCATGCTGGCATTGCTGGGGTTCACAGGTGTCAGAGGTAGATAGGTGTTGTAGAATATTAGTTGAAGATGTGTTACATTTGTTTATGCAGTGGAACATTTGTTTAATGATGCAAAGACGTGTTTGTTTCATTCTTTTTTTTTTAAACACCAAACTTCTTTGAAAGCTGACATCTTCTTTTATTTATTTATTTATTTATTTATTTATTTATTTATTTATTTATTAATTATACAGTGTTCTGGCTGCGTGTTTGCCTGCAGGCCAAAAGAGGGCACCACATCTCATTACAGGTGGTTGTGAGCCACCATGTGGTTGCTGGGAATTGAACTCAGGACCTCTGGAAGAGCAGCCAGTGCTCTTAACCACTGAGCCATCTCTCCAGCCCGTGTTTCATTCTTTTATGTTGCATTTGTTTAATTTGGTGAGGCTGTGTTACTTTGTCTATCTAAAACACCTGATTGGTCTAATAAAGAACTGAACGGCCAATAGCTAGGCAGGAGAAAGAATAGGCAGGGATGGCAGGCAGAGAGAATAAATACAGGGAGAAATCTGGGAAGAGAAGATTGAGGATTGAGAGAAAGAGAAGAGAAAAACAGAGGCCCGTCACCCAGCTACACAGCGAGCCATGGAGTAAGAAGTAAAGGAAAGATATACAGAAATAGAGAAAGGTAAAAGTCCAGAGCAATAGGTACATGGGATAATTTAAAGTTAAGAAAAGCTGGCTAGAAACAAGCCAAGCTAAGGCCAGGCACTTATGATTAATAGTAAGACTGTGTGTGTGTGTGTGTGTGTGTGTGTGTGTATCTGGGAGCTGGGTGGCGGGCCCCCAAAAGAGTAACCAACAACAATAGGTGGGACTGTTGGTTGTTCCTCCTTTGGAAGCTTGCCGGGTCCTTTCTGGTACCATGCAGCTAGTCCTCGGGAGGCTTTGAGGTCAGTTCCAGCTCTTGGGCCTCTGGACCCTGTGTCTGAAGTACTCGGTTTCTTCAGCAATAGGGACTTACAACCTTGTAGGGAGGGCTGTGACTAAGGGCACTAGTCTACGTTTCGGGAGTCTCTTGGACAACCAACCTTGACAAACAACTAAGCTTCTCATGCCTGGTATTGGGTTTTTGTTAGTCTACGGCTCTTGGGGGGAGAACTGTCAGCCCAGATGGGAAAAATCCTTTGAACTATTTACACATTGACTTATATGTATCATAGCATGTTTAGGGAGTTAATAGTAGCAGTGGTCCTGATTTTTACAGACATCCTTACCTCCTTTTGCCTCCCTTCTTCCCTCCTGTAACTATTGCACTCCCCATCCCGAATTAGAACCCCTTTTTTCATCTCCCCTTCATGTCACACGTACCCTGCTTTCCCCTTCTCTACTGCTCCTTCCCCGCCCGCCCCACAATCACCCCTCTTTACTTTACAGGTTTCTGCAGTTACCCCAGGTTATACACTCACACCTGAAGATTTCAAGCTACCAACTGCTAAGTTTTTTAAGAAGTGCCTCTTACCATCTACCCCAGCCTTCCACTATAATTTCAAAAATTAGAGTTGGGAAATAATTTTTTTTAGCAACAATAACCCAAAATATCCTCGTGGAAAAGCACCCTCAGAGACAATCAACAGGGGACAGACTGAATGTGTTGTGATTGCTTTGTATACAGAGTACTGGAAGGCGTCGGAAATACTGAGGCCGAGCCGGGGAGATGGCTCAGTGGGTAAAGGTGCCAATTCTGCCCACTTAAGTTCTGTCCCAGGCCCCAGAGGATGGAAGGAAAGACCAACTCCCAGGAGTTGTCCTCTGACCTCCACATGAACACTTGTGGCAACCACCCTGATATAGATAAAAGTTTCAGTGTTTTGTTGTTGTTGCTGGTGTGTGTGTGTGTGTGTGTGTGTGTGTGTGTGTGTGTGTGTGTTCGTGTGTCCGTGTCCGTGTGTCCGTCCGTGTCCATGTGTGTCCGTGTGTGTGTGTCCATGTGTCCGTGTCCGTGTGTGTGTACATGTGTGTGTACATGTGTGTGTGTGTGTGTATGTCCGTGTCCATGTGTCCATGTCTGTGTCCGTGTGTGTGTGTGTGTGTGTGTGTGTGTGCGCGCGCGCGCGCGCGCGCGCACGTGTGTTTGGCAGAGAAGAGAGCTGGAGAAATGGCTTGGCTGCCAAGAGCACTTGCTGCTCTTACAGAGAACCCGGTTCAGTTCTCCCTCTTTTGGCCTCCTCTGACACCTGTATGCACATGGTACACAGACATACACTCAGACAGACAGACAGAGAGACACACACACACACACACACACACACACACACACACACACGCACATTAAACTTTTTTTTTTTTTTTTTTTTTGGTTTTTTGAGACAGGGTTTCACTGTGTAGTTTTGGTGCCTGTCCTGGAACTCACTCTGTAGACCAGGCTGGCCTCGAACTCACAGAGATCCACCTGCCTCTGCCTCCCGAGTGCTGGGATTAAAGGAGTGTGCCACTGCCACCTGGCCAAACTTTTTTTTTTTTAAAGAGTAAGTATATTAAATGGCTTTACTGTGTTTATATTTTTTGAAAAAAATAGATTGAGACAGATTTCTGTGTTTACTGATACAAGACAATTTCTAAGATGTAGGAAATGGGAGGAAACAAAAACAGAATAGCATGCAGACATTGTCATCAAAACACAAGTAAAATCCAGTCATTCTACGAAGGTTCCTTCTAGGCTCACGATGGGGACACAGCTGGGCATGAGCAGATTTCCTGGTGTGCCCTGCCCTGCGAGTTCCCTAGCAGAGCCTTTCTACATGGTCATGGCTTGAGCTGTGTTCCACAAAAGACATGGTGAAGCTCCACCCCGACTGCCTGCAAACACAACCATATTTGGAAACTACGTCCTTACAGTGCAATCAAGAAGAGGGCGTCAGAGTGGACTCTGGTCCTGTGGTACTGTGTCCTTCTAAGAGGGTGATCTGAACAGAGGCAGCCAAGAGGAGGCATGTGAGGAGGCTGGAGTGACGCCAGCCCCAGATCACCTGAAACAGCTGAAAGGCGGGAAGGATCCTCGCCCAGCGCCTCTGGAGGGAACACAGCCCTGCAGGTCCACGCCTGCCTCCAGAACCTGAAACACATTCCTATTGTAAGCCAGCCAGCGTCGGGCATGCTCCCCATGTGTTGCTGAGGTTTTAAGACTTATCTGGGGGCTGGAAAGATGATGGGTCGCTGGTTAAGAGCACTTGCTGCTCTTCCATCCAGGGGAACCGGGTTCCCCAGCAGCCACATCAGGCTGCTCATAACTGCCTGTAATTCTAATTCCAGGGATTCTGACACAGGCTCCTGCACACACGTGGCACACATAAACCCATGCAGGCATGCACATACACACACGTAAGTGAATAAACAAAAACACGTTTTTAAATGTTTAATTATGTGCATGTGGAGGTATGTGCATGTAAGTATAGATGCCAGTGGAGGCCAAAGGAAGCCAGATGGCTATGTTCACACAAGGGTGACCAACCATTGCCTACTGGGCAGCAGCCCAAGGTGGACTGACAGAGTACTGGGAGAGGGATGACAAGGCCTGAGGAATACATCATAACACCTGTCTCGTGATCAAACGAACAAGCGCTATGCCTGACCCTGTCTGGAGTCCTCCATGCTCCCTGAGGAAGGAAGCAAGTGAACTGAGGCAGAGGCCAGCCTTTGGCCTCCCCCGAGGTGGAATGTGTGGTCAGACTTTTGACTCAGGACTGCAGGCCCCAGAACTTAGGCGGGAGCCATCGTGGCCTGTACTTGCTGGCTCTGGGCTTTGGAGAGCCTGGAGGTGCCGAAGAAGAGGATGCTTATGCATGAAAAGGCTGCACAGGCTCAGACGGGGCATTGTCTTGCTTTGAAAATCCCCAGATTTTGTTTTGCTAAAGCGTGCAGTTTCTTCTGTGTGTGAATGGCACTTAAAACGTGTTTGTAATGGAACTTGACTGTATCCAGCTGTCACCAACTGTTCCTGTGCCACCCAGAAGGCAGCTGGCCACGCGCCACATTGGGGCGTTCACTCCAAAAAGAGGAATTATTGCTCTGGTTCCAGCTTGACTTCACCAAAATGCTTTCAAGTATGAAAAAGACAAAGGGGCGGGGTGGGGCCCTCAGAAGGCACAGGAAAGCCAAATGGGTAAGGAGGCTTCAGAGGCCTGGCTCTGTGTGTGTCGGTGCTGGGGGAGGGGCTGGCTAAGTCATGGTCACGGTCATGCTTCCTCCACACGCCTCTCTAGTTCACCCATTTGTGGGGCGTTTACCCACCACCCCCACAGCTTCCCAGAGTTTTCTTGAGTGCGAGCAGCAGGAAATATTAGATAGAAGGATTTATAGCGGAGAATGTTGCGGAGATAAACAGATAGAAAATAAAGGATAGCCTCGAGAGGGCCTGGAACCTATTCCAACGGGCCCCGACTGTCTCTGGTCCAGGGTTTTTATAGAGACGCCAAGGGGTGGAGCAAAAGACCTCCTCCCCCAGCACAGCCAAGTGCAGGCCATCTCAGACACCTGCACTCAGGCCCATGGTCCTGATCATCCTCTATTCGGACCTGCTGGGTAAAGCCACGAGGAACCCCAGAACGGGCTCCCACACCCATTCAACAAATGTTACCATCAGACAATGACCCTGGTCCCTGACAACGGGACCTATTTAACTATAACAATGTATGAAAGAAATGTCAGAATAGGGGCTGGAGAGATGGCTCAGCAGTTAAGATCACCGGCTGCTTTTCCAGCGGACCCAGATTCAATTCCCAGCACCCACACGGCAGCTCAATCCTGTCTGTAACTCCAGTTCCAGGGGATCCCATACCCTCACAGAGACATACATGCAGGCAAAACACGAAAAAGAAAAAAAAAACATAAATAAATAAATTTTTTAAAAAGTCAGAAAATACGTCAAGGTGTGGGGAAAATACACTTACAGGGGTTGGTTGCTTCTAATATCGCAAGAACAGAAGGATCACAGGCAGGGGGGAGATGGCTCTGAGCTCCATCCCTGGAACCTGCACAGTAGAAGAAAACGGGCCCCCATACACTACCCTCTAACCTTTACTTGTGTACCCTAGCACGTGCCCGCACCCCACAAAATAAATACATATAACTCAAAAATAGAAACCAAATCCTGTAAGGTCTATTTTAAGAATGTCCACTCTGAGCATGGGGTGGGTGATGATGGTTTAGATTTGACGATACAGTCACAAAGGGCTGGAGAGAAGGCTCCGCAGCTAAGAGCACTGGCTGCTCCTGCAGAGGACCTGGGATTAATCCCCAGCACCCACATGGAGGCTCACAACTGCCTGTAACTTCAGTTCCAGGGGATCTGACACCCTCTTCTGGCCTCTGAGTTCCAAGCTAGCCAGGACTACATAGTAAGACCCTGTCTCAAATAAATAAAATTTGTAAGAGTCGCACACATTTCAGAGCAGGTGTTTGTTATGTACCTAGACGCTGTCAGAAGACACCCAAGCACAGTAAGAAGCCGCTCTGTCCCCACAGCCTGGCTGTGCTGCCCACTGACGCTTCTGTTGACAGCGCAGGCCATCCTCCTAAAGGAAGGAGAACAAGCAGATGAGAGCCAGGGTGACAATGACACCGGGGTGGCTCCACCCCTGCGCTTTAGAGGAGCAACACAGAGCTGACATAGTGGCAAGGCTGACTCGTGTAAGACCCTGTTACACCCTGGTCTAGATTCCTGTCCTCCTCCAGATAGCAAGTCATGATCGAAAACCTCGGTCCAGCCGGGCAGTGCTGGCACACACCTTTATTTCCAGCTCGTGGGAGGCAGAAGCAGGCAGAGGATCTGGGTCCGAGGCTAGCCTAGTCAAAGAGTGAGTTCCAAGGCTATATAGCGAAACTCTGTCTCAAGAAAACCAAAAGAAAAAGAAAAAACCTCAGTCCAGCCTGACCTCAACCGTGGCAAAGCTGGATCCAGGCGAAGCAGCTGTCCTTGAGGAAGCCTTGGGCCTAAGCAACAGCCTCCAGTTGGCTAACTGGCAAGGGGCTGGTCCCTGACCTAAGGCACCTGGTAGAGGTGGACCTGAGACAGGCGCTCCAAGCTCACGGGGCTTCAGGGATGTCTTGGCTGAGAGCAAGGGTACATCACCTGACTCTATCCTCTCACGGGAGCGTGTCTGTCCCACCATCCATCCAGTCAGGGTTTCCTGTTTTAGGAGACAGTGAAACTGGAGAACTCGGTGGGAGACCAAGTCCAGGAGAATGACAGCGTCCCAGGCTTAGTCCGGTGGAAGGAGGGCATTTCAAGACAGTAGGCAGTTAGATCGGGTGTTCAGGAGCAGACAGGGGAAGAACTCCAGGCTGAAGTCAGGGGCTGTGGCCAACTACAGGAGTGAGTACAGATCAAAGGGCAGACCACAACATGCCAGCAGGGCGATCCCAGCGGGCCACTTGAGCTGTGTGAATCCATACTTGAGTGTCCACTGGCTCACCCTGCATGGTGCATGAGAGGAACGGGGGAGGGGCGGTGATAGGCGGTCCTCAGAAGCCGGGGGGCAAACGCACATCACACATGGGAGCTGAACGGGGCCACGGATGGAGCAGAGAGAGAGCAAGAGGCTGAAGCATAGTAGAGGAAAGCATAACATCGCAAGACAGAGGCTTCCGAGCACAGTGGAGAGGGAGACACAGGCGGCAGCAAGGTCCACCCCCGGAAGGGAAAACCAAGTGGGAGCCCAGGCCACCCCAGAGAGGCACCTCTTCCTGTGGCTGCAGGCCACAGAGGCTAGAGGACAATGGTGTCCATAGCTTATTTCAGGCATGCAATGGTTAATATTGCCAGCTTGACAGGATCTAAAATCACCTAGGAGGCACATCTCTGGGCAGGCCAGTGATGAAACTTCTAGACTGGGTTTACTAAAGTGGGAAGATACACTCTAACTGGGGGTGGCTGAGGACAGACTGCATAAAAGGCAGGCAGTTAGGCAGCAGCATTCATCTCTGCTTCCTGAGAGCGGATACAATGTAACAGCTGTCTCCCGCTCCCTCCGCCATGACTCTCCCATCAGGAAGGACTAGAGGCTCAAACCGAGCCAGAGCAAACCCTTTCTTAAACTGCTTTCGCCGGTGCTGGCCGAAGAAAAGTAAGGAACACTACACGTGTGGGTCTCTGCACTTAGCTCGGGGCTGGGAGCCTTCTTGGCCTCCCACAGGCCATCTTCCCGTGTCCTCTGTACTCCACCCCTTTCCAGGTGCAGAAGCTGTCAGCTCAGGTGTCGAAGAGGCCAGTCAGACCAGGCTGGCCAGTACCGCCTGCCTGGGTCACGTTTGTCACTGCCTGGAGTTAGTTGTGTCAGGAGCCCAGGCTGACCTATCAACACCCTCACTGCCCTCCTCCAGGCACTTCCTCCACACCTTCCTCCAGCCGTGGGGTCCTTTGTCCCCATAGTTCCTACATTGGAACTGTCAGCTCTGCCTGTGGGATGCTCCTGCTGCCAGCAAGTCATCCGCTTGGCTTCACACTCATACCAGAGCCAGCTAGGGGTTGGGGAAGTGGCACTAAGAGGGTGATCTTAGCACCCCGTCACCACTGTACCCAGAACAGTCACTGCGCCCTCCTCAGGTTTGTGGCCAGCAGTGGCCTCACCTCACCTGCATGCTTGCTTTTCTGTCCCCATCTTGACATGCCTGGATAAACATCTGAGAACACTGAGCCAAACTCCCTGTGTCTGCTAGATTGGAAGCTTCCAGAAGTCCCTAAAGGAGGAGGCATAGAGGTGCCAAGTCGACACGGAACTGCTGAGTGGCACTTGGAGCAAAATCCACTAAACTGGAAGCTGCTTCTGCCCCAGCAACTGTCCAGACCTGAAGGGTGGCTCTTCTAATTGGAACCCTCCTGCACACAGGCACCCTCAGAGGGACCTATCTGATCCCAACTTTTAGGACAGGTGCTCTGCTGAGAAAAACCAGAGGCTGGGATAGACATGGAGAACCCAGCAATTTCCATACACACCTAATGAAGTCCTCTGTCAATGGAAGGAACCCCTCGTCCACACAAAACACAAGTGTCTTCTCACCATGCCTCCAACCTGCAGCTGGGAAGCTGCTGGAACATGGTGCCACCACGAGGCCAGAAGGGACTATGGTATTGCACAACACTATCCTTGGAACATAAAAGCCACTGTACAGCACTGACTCAAAATGGGGTCAGTTGACAGCTGACAGCCCTGCTGAAGGATGGGCTGAGGAGCCTCACTCATCTCCATCATTTCCCCCGACTCTTCCCAGACAATCGTCCATCCGTCTGTCCGTTTGCCGTAACTTACATGAACCCGTGGTCTCAGAACTTGCTGGGGTACATACACTGAGGAGGGTTGGCAGAGGGTGGGAAGTCACTGTCCACGCCTGTGGTGTGGCTGCCTTGCAGTCACAAATGCTCGGGACTTTTCTACCGTTTGACACTGGTGCCCTATGAGGTGGTGGACATTTGTTTATGTCTCCCCAGAAAGTGTTCCCCACAACAGATGGCGACAACATTCTCCACCTGTATGTAGGTCAAACTCAGATCCAAATCCTCATCCTGCCCTCTTCTCGCCATCTGTGAGGCAACCTCACTTCCTCTGAGCTAAACAAAGCAGCACATCTCTGAAACAATGCTGCCTGAGCTTCCTTTCTACGGTGTTCATTTAAAGTCACCCCAACATTTACAGAACCAGAAGCTGCCGTTGTCCTCCTCCTCCTTACAGGGTTTTTCTGTGTAACAGCCCTGGCTGTCCTGGAACTCACTCTGTAGACCAGGCTGGCCTCAAACTTACAGAGATCCACCTGCCTCTGCCTCCCGAGTGCTGGGATTAAAGGTGTGTACCACCACTGCCTGTCCGTCTTCATTCTTAAATTTAAACAAATACAATTATGGGATAAATTTACATGTATTTCTTTAAATCTTTTATTAAAAAAAAAAAAAAAAAAAAAAAAAAACTTTTCCCCCCTGAGAAGGGGATTCCAGTACATTGCTCAAGATGGCCAACACTCCTAGGCTCTCTGATCCCAGCTGTGGATGGCCACCGAGAGTGCAGCATGGAAGTACATCCACCTGACCAGGAGAGGCAGCCTGGCCATTGCTGGGATGTGCTTTTTTAAAAAAAAAAAAAGGAAAGGAAAAGGCAGACACAGAAGGAACTCACAAAAATGCATTACTTTATTGCACCAAGATCTTGGCAATATCTGGGGGCTCCTGAAGAGGGAATGAAGAGTTTGGGGATCCCTGTACACATACAGATGCAGCCACATAAGGATGTAGGATGAGAAGAGCCCCTAACAACAGGCAGGTGAGGGAGAACAGAAACACCGGGAGGGGGCCCTCTGCACACGGGCCCAAACCATAGCTACGGCCAAGCACGCAGTTCAAATGATGTGACTTGATCCAACAAAATGGCTGCTTTTAGAAAAGCTTCAGTTATTTAGGACAGTACACGTCACCTAGAACTTTAATGATTTTTCCAGGCCCGTTCTGTCCCTAGCCTGTTTCTAATGGCTTCTGAGGAAGGAGAGGACTTACCTTCACTGACAGCAACACATGCTGCCAGAAGTCAGGATGTCAGTTGGGGGACCATGACTACCCAAGAGGCAGTGGATTACACTCCCCTGGAAGAGATTTTGCAACAGATAATCTATTGGACAAAGGAAGGAACCCATCTAGAGGAAACATGGGAGACAGATCAATTCTGTGCTGGCAGCTCCTACAACTTTCAACCAGAGAATGTCATAGGAAAAAACAAATGTGGCCAGGAAGCAACTGATAAAGGAACAAATGACAATACCTCAAAGGAAATGATAATCCCTGCCCATGAAGGTGCCTGCCTCCCTTCAAGACAACACATGAAGGCCACACCACTCCTGGACATGATATCCAGAACTCAGCCCACACAAGACTCATCACAGTTGGCTGGGAGACTCAGCCAGCAGACCCACCACAAACTGCTGCTCAGAAACGCCCACATGGAAACAGGACCTCACCTCCCCACACGGAAAACACAATTCTTTTTCCACATTTGCAGCAAGTGAGGCCCTGATCAGGCAGCTGGATAAAATGCTGCTCGTGGAATTGATAAGACAGCTCCTGCCCCTCCCAAGAAGCCCAGACTGAGGAGGCCAGCCCAGAGCAGCCTAGGACTCTGGGAAAGAAGAGGTGTGCCCCATGGGGAGGAACCTTCTGGCACTTTCCCTCTCCTGGGTGCTGTCTTCCCCTCACCAAGGAGTCTTGTTTGTTAAACCCTGAGTCCACAGGGGCAGCTGGAACAGGGCAGGAAAGGACTCTTCTTGAGTTGTACAATCAGCTCACTTGCAAAGCACTCACAAAACTGAGCAAATGAAGCCAGTATTTGCATATTAGAGGAACAAATTGCTACTGGAAGCCACAGGCCTGGTCAAAAATAAATGTTTTATCGTAAGTAGTAAAATAACGGAGAATTCACCTCTAAAGACCACCACCTTGACAGAGACCCGCAGGCTACTGCAGATGCAGGAGAAGCTCATCAAAGTCACCTCGGAGGGGTCAGAAGCTTTAGAAGCAGAGGCGCTGGCACGTATTTCAAGGCTCTCTGATCCCTAGCAGCTGCTGATTTCTAGAAGGTGTGGAGTCCTTTTGAGGAGATGCACTTGGGGGTGGGGGGCAGTGCAGTCACCAGGGGGTCCTCCTTCCTGCAGCTGACAGTCAGTCACACAGGGGCCCCTCTGAGGAGAGGGCCACGAGACAGCTCCAGTTCAGGAAAGCAAAGGAGGGCTCACCACAAGAGGCACTAACATGCCGCCATCCTGAGTGAAGGACATGCTGGGAGGTGCTGGCTCCAGTCCTTGTCTCTGACAGTCCCAGACCAGGAACAGAGGGGTTTTCCTACCTAGACCCCAGGGTCTATGAGGATGCTCAGCCTTTCCAGATGTCTCCTAGGTTACTGTCAGCATGACATCACAGGCCAGGCTTTCTCTTGTGAGGTTCATTATGAATGCCACCAGAGGCCCTGAGCTGAAGCCCCAGGGCTCCTACACTGGATCATCTATGAACTGTGGCACCAGGAGCCTCTGCCATGACAGGCTCACAGTGCAGTTGAGGCTGCAAGGCCGCTCCTCAGATCCACGTGGACAGTCCCCAGGGTATGATGTGACAGCTCTGGGATGCAGTGACACAGGCATCCTGGTCTTCCTGGTGAGAAGAGAAACCATGACAATCAATCCTATGACTTCCCTGGGTCCTTCAAAAGACATTGTCAGTCACACCTACAAACAGACACAAGACACACACATCATTAACTTATGCACCACACACGTAATACATTTACCAAACAAACTCACCACAAACACACACCAGACAGAACACATATACCAAATGGCCACAGACACCATACATACCACAGGCCACATGTGCCACATATATACGACACACATACCAAAGACAGATACATACCATACTCACACCAGACACATAAGACAAACACCACAGATAAACACATACACCACAGACCATACACCAGAGACTACACATGCTACACAAACACCAGATACACACACATCAGCCACCAGAGACAGACAGACACAGACCACAGAGCACACACACTGCAGACAGACACACATCCAAGCTGACCTCTAACAAGTGCAGCAAGCTCAGCGGCGATAGCCGAGGCTGGCCACCTTAGCAGGGTGAGTCACAGACCAAAAGTTCCGTTTACTCTGAAGCTTCTGGAAAGCGTTGAAGTTTCTCTTCTTTTCTCTCTTGAACTTTTTAATTTTCTTTTCCTACATTAAGAATCACAGTGTCAGTTCCCAGAAAGGCTCCCCCAAGCCTCGGAGGGTTCTGGCTACATACATGGCATATGCCTCCTAGACATAGGTGCCGTTCCCGCCCATGGACAGTGCCCTCTGAGGGAGGCTCCTGCCGCCCCCACCTTCCTGAGGAAGAGAGAGGTGAAGAGACCCACACCTGCCCAGGACACTGGATGCACAGGAGAAACATCCCAGCGGGAGGGGAGCCAGGAGGCTGACTCCAACCTGGCCTGACCGCTCTGTGCACACCTGCACCACAGACTGCTCTCAGCACTCAAGCTGCCCCGAGCCTGTGGTCACCGCCGCACGCCATACCTTCCCTCGATCAAACTCTTCATCCCAGTCGTCAAGGATGGTCTGGGTCCGGGCCAGTCTGCTGTCTTTGATAGCATCCTGACTGACCGCTGAAGGCTCACCATCCCAGGTCAAAACTGCACAAGACAGGGTCCAAGGTCAGTGCCCATGGCTCCCAGTCACCCTGCAGACTCTCGTCAGGACTCATTTACCACCAAGGCCCGTCTACGCTCACCACTCCAGGTTCTACTGCCTTTTAACAGAAGGCACCTGACAGGGGAGGGGAGTGTGATCAGTGTGAGCTCCAGCTCCAACTGTGAATGTCTTCTCTGTAACCTGTGCTCTCACTTCAGAAAGAGTCTCTTGTTTATGCTCGCCAAAGTCAGGACTGCCAACACCAGAACTGGAGGGTTCCATCCCCTTGGCCTTCTGAACTGGGGATCGGGATATTCTGGGCCCAGGGTTTATGCTTCCCATTTTGTCTCCTGCTCTTGGGCCTCAGATCTTTGGGATCCATGAACAGAATCTGCCTTTGTGCCCCAGCAGGGGTCAGGTTAAACATAGTCAATAACTGTTTAAGTTCTATAAATCTGAGCAGCATGTCTACCACATATCAGTACACCAGAACCCCCCCCCACCCCCCCCAAATGAATCAGTCCCTAGGAAGCGAAGCCCTGCCTCAGAGCCGTACCTTTTTTCCCATAAGCCTTATCAGATGAGTCCTGGAGCAACTCTTGGACCACATCAGGTTCTCGATCTCTGTTCCAGGTCATAAGAGGCGCTTGTCCCAGCCCTGTAATCAGAAGACACACTGAAACCGAGTCACTGAAGAGACGACCACACGTTTGTAACGGCACCACAGGACGAGCTGCCAAACTGCTCCCTTCCCAGTGACGACCCTACCCCATGTCCAAAACAACAAAAGCCAGCAGCACGAGACCCCATCCTCTGTCTGACAGAAGAAGGGGACTAGCTCTAAGGGAAGCCTCCTAGCCAGCCACAAAGGGCCTGCTGCCGTGGAGACCTTCAAGTCCCCCACAGGCCCATGCCCTAGAGGCCTGGACCCGAGAAGGCGGCTGCTCCAGGTGTTCAGGTCACTGGCTTGCCCTCCCTGGGAAGAGTAGGACCACAGCCACCCTTTCCCTCTCTCTCTGGCTTCCTGACCACAGTGGCAGTTTTGCTCTGCCATGTGTCACTGTGACAAGCTGTACCAGAGGCCCAGAACTGCATGGGGCACGGAGCCGAGACTAGAGCTCTGCCTGCCTCCCTCTCAAGCTCTTGGGTTATACACTCAGGCACTATGCCCAGCCACGCTTTTTCTCTAAGACGACCATCTCAGGTATTAGCTAGTGACAGAAAGCTGACATCGGTTAGTGCTCCCAGGAGCCTGCAATGAGGAACAGTAAGTTGCCACCTCGGTGGCTATCAGCAGGAGTCCTCACCTAGGCGGTCACTAGAAAGATGGCCGTTCACACTCAGCTCAGGGACTGGGGTGATGCTGGGCCTCGGGCTCCTCTGGCCTTCTGGGTGCTTGCTTTCCTCCTCCTCCTGCTGTGACTCACGCTTCCTTTTTCGCCTTTTCTTCTTCCTCTGCAACTCTGTCCTGGCCTCAGGCTCACAGTGGTCTGCAGGGGAGCAGCTGTGGGAGCTAGAGGAGCAGCCAGTCAGCCCCCCTCCAGGTACACCTGCAGGCAGAGCGCACTCGCCCCTGCAAGGCACCACAGCTCCACCCGAACTCTGCAGAAAGTTCCACCCTGAGCCTGGGAGACAGCTCAGCTATGAATGGCACTTGGCACCAAGCCTACTAACCTGGATTGGATCCCTATTCCCTCAAGTCGCCCACTACACATGTGTCATGGTGTGCAAACATGCTCACATGCACACAGGTAAACAAATAAATATAATGTTTTAAAAAAGTTGTTGAGATGGCTCAGTGGGTAAATATGCTTGCCATCAAAGCTGACAACTTGAGTTTGATCCCCAGAACCTACATGGTGGAAGGAGAGAATGAACACCTGCAAGTTGTCCTCTGACCTCCACATGCATGCATGTACACACCCACACACACACACACAAATTAAGGGCGGGGGAAGAACTTGGAAAGAAACCAAAGCAGGGCTAGAGAGATAGTTCAAGAGCATTGGCCGCTTTTCCAGAGGACTCGGGTTCAATTCCCAGCATCCACATGGCAGCTCATAACCACCTGTAACTCCAGTTGTAGGGGACCTGATACTCCCACATCAACACACATCAAACAAACAAATAAAAAACGAAGCTCCCCCACGACACTCCTAAGACTGCTGGCAGTGCTGTGTGAATGGTGGCGGTTCACTCCAGAGCTGAGGAGTGTGTGGGAGGCTTGCTGTCCACAGCCACAGTCAGCATGATGCTAGAGAGAACACACGGTCCCTCTGGCTCTATCGGGCACATACACTGCATCCACAGGATGTTGCTGCAACCTTCTAAAGACAGTGCCTGGCCTGGGGCCACCTGACCCTGTGTTCTTGGCTGTTCTTATGCACAGTGATAGCCATGGCCTAGATGTCCTCTTCTACCCTAAGGGAACTGGCACAAACGGACACAGGGCACATTCCACCCCATGTCAAGGCCAGCACTATACTGTTAGCCCACAGCACCTGGGAGGCTATGGGTACATCCCAGCCATGCTCTTACCCATGCTGTAGTAGGTTCTGGGACAGGGTGGCTTCCTGGCTAAGTCCCTCTGATCTCTTCCTCTTCCTCCTTTTCTTGCTTCTCACATGGTGACTGTCCAGGACGTGATTCACTTGATGGCCATTTACCTGGGGATGTGTACCCTCTTCCTTCCGGCCCCTGGGACTCCAAGGCTGGTCCTGAGACTGGCCTTCCTGCTGGGGAGCTGTGGCAGCCTCTTCCTCTAGGCACTTCTTCTTCTTCTTCCTCTTCCTGCGTGCTGCTGCAGGTGCACCCCCAAGGCACTGTGGGAGGTGTGTATCTATGCCCAGTCTCTGGGGATCTCCATTAGGGGTCTTTTTCCTTTTTCTGGAGGGGCTGTGCGGGGCCTCGCTGGCCTCTGGCAGCTGGTGTAAGTGGGACATGAAGTGCCCATTGACCTGAGGCGGGGGCATCCAGGCAGAGGCGCGGCAGCTCTGTGGCTCTGATGTCCCTAAGGGCTTGGCGCTACTACTGGACAGTGATGCAGAGTGGGGGTGGATGGAATGCTTCAGGAGGGTAGATGGTTGGGGAGCAGGTGCAACAGCCCTGTAGACAGCGAGTACAGGGAAAGTCACTGTAGAAGATCTGCACAAGTCATTCTTCCACCAACCCCCACTCCACCCGCCTTTACACCGTAAGAATTTGGGGGGAGCCAGGCGGCGGAGGCGCACGCCTTTAGTCCCAGCACTTGGGAGGCAGAGCCAGGTGGATCTCTGTGAGTTCGAGGCCA
The DNA here is from genome assembly GCF_049852395.1 of Peromyscus maniculatus bairdii. Lineage (NCBI taxonomy): Eukaryota > Metazoa > Chordata > Mammalia > Rodentia > Cricetidae > Peromyscus > Peromyscus maniculatus. Next base: position 105,990,117 of record NC_134859.1, read on the forward strand.
GCCTGGTCTATAGAGCGAGATCCAGGACAGGCTCCAAAACTACACGGAGAAATCCTGTCTCGAAAAACAAAACAAAAAAGAGTTTGGGGAGATGAGGTCTCCCTATGAAACTTGGGCTGGCCTTGAACTCACAGAGATACATTTGTCTCTGACTCCTAAGTGCCTGGGTGAGTGCCACCATGCCCAACTCACCCTAGAATTTTAAAAGGTTATTTTGCTCTGTAATTCTTAGATACACAAATCCCATGGTTTTTGAAGACAGGCTAACAAAATTCAGTTTACCTAAAATCAGAGTTAATAAAAGCAATACATGTCTCAGTTTTTTGTTACAAAGCATTTTTTTTTTTTAATAGTGCTGAAAGTTGAACCAAGAATCTTGGGCATGCCAAGCAAGCACTGTACCACTGGGCTACACACCCAGCACAGATCTGAGTATTATAAATTCTATTTTTTTTTAATTTAGGCATGGTGGTACACACCTGCAATCACAGCACTTAGGAGGTGGATTAGGAGGTAGAGGCAAGAAGATCAGGCATTCAAGGCCAGCATTTACTAAGTGAGTTGAAGACCAGCCTGTACCACTTGACAGCCTATCCTTAAACAGACAAACAATAAAAAGTGTTAACACTTGCTTGTGAACCCAGAACTTAGGACATAGAGGCTGGAGGATCAGAAGTTCAAGGTCATCCTCCAGCACATAGCCAAGGGCTACAACAAAACAAACAAACCACTGGGCATCCCACCAGAGGCCTCAGACAGCACCTGGGAGGCAGAAACGGGTGAGTTCCTGGCCAGCCAGGACTATAAAAGTAAAACCCTGTCTCAAAACCAAACCCCAAAACCCTCCCTTCAAACAACAAAAACTAAAAGCAAAAGAAACCAAATCCCAATGTTTCACATTTTCAACTGGAATGTGATAGGAGGTGAAATGAACAAGACGTCCTGTCCAGATTTATCTTCCAGAGGCCATCATGGTTCCCCTTGGGGACTGAGCATTCCAAGAACAGCCCAACAAGCCATGCACCATCCATGGTTACGTTCCTCTGAATTCGGGGTGGAGTCTGGGAACCCACTTTCACAGAGGCGACCATTCTAAGAGAAGGCAGGGCTGAGCAGGCGAGGCATGCCTGTGGGACCCACAAAGGTTTAGTGGATTCACAGAGACTGTACTTGCCATCATCCAAACTAGAACAGACTGGCAGTGCTGCCCGGACTAATGTGACTCTAAGTGTCTGCCAGAGCTTTAAGACACACCTACACGGGGCTGGGAGGTGGCCCAGCAGTGAGGAGCACTTGCTGCTCTGGTGGGTCATTTCCAGCACCCACATTGCTCACGTTCCCCTGTAACGCCTGGTCCCCTCTCCTGACCTGTAGGCACCAGGCACACACATGGTGCACAGATACACACGCAGGCAAGACACTCACACATAAACCTAAAGTAATTAAGACAAAAGCGTCTATGCCAAGTGTGGTGGTGCACAGCTTTAGCTCCAGCACTCGGGAGCAGATGGAGGAGGATCTGAGTCTGAGGCCAGCCTGGTCTATAAAGTAAGAGCCTGTCTCCAACAAAAACATGAACAATTCCCGCAGTGTCTCAACATTTAAGAACACACCAACAATGTTATGCTGGAGACAGGACGTATGCACGTTCATGTTTGGGGTGGAGGCAGCAACAGCGACGTCACCCTCACAGCATCCGGGACTGGAGGAGCCCAGCAGTGCCACAGGACCTCACCCTTGCCCTCTCTCCATCCTTGTCTCCCAGCTGCCGAGGCATCTGGTCCCTGTGAACCCAGACAACCGTGGATCTTCCTATCCTGCACTCAGCACCCTAAGGGACACAAGCACCGTGTATTCCAGCACCCCTCTGGATCGGGAAGGTCATCCACAGATGAGATTAAAGGGCCCTGAAGAATGCTACAGCACTTGAGAACCCAGTCTCGCCCCTGCAGGCCTGGCATGCGGCCGGCAGCCCGGAGACTCAGGATGCCTTACAGGGAGGGCTAAGGCAATGGAGGCACTGTTGGAGACGAAGTCATGAGCCTGTAGGAAAGCTGTCCCCGCGGGGTTCCCGTGCCTCTGGACTCACATGGGGTCTGACTCTCTAGAGGGCACAAGTCAGGACAGTGCACAGCACTTCAGGTTGCAACATGCTGTGGCAGGCAGCTGAAAACTCAAGACTTGGGACCCCAAAGACTAAACCAACTCTGACCAACTGAGGTTCCTTTACCAGACAGGGGTGGACAAGAGGGGCCTCTGTCCTGATGGCCCATGGGCTCTTCACCAGCCAAGTACACGAAACCACAGGAGGGAAGGAGTCGCACCCAGGGGCCTCTGCCCAAGCTCACCTGGCTTTACTGACAGGCCGAGTGGAGGCAACGACGGGGTGGGTGGCTTTCATGGGGTAGGTGAGGTCGGAGAATGCTGAGGGGGGAGGTGAACGGATGTCATTGCCGGTCGCCCTCCGCAGGGTGCTGGCCTGCAGTTATTGACATAAATAAAAACTTGGTGGTCTAAAAAAGGTTTCCGTGAGTGAAGAGGGAAAACAAAATTAAAAATAAATAAAAATAAAATAAAAGAGCCCAGAACGATGAATAAAGGGACAGAAGAAAAAAACAGGGAGGGGGAGGGGGAGAGAGGGGATGGCAGAAGAAGAACCAGAGAGTGTTGTTGGTTAGAAATAAAAAGGAAAAAGGAAGGACATTTAAACAAGTATCCCAGCACAGTCCCCACATACCACTCTCTGCCCCCACAGCTGAGTGGGAAACTCCTCCTGCCCACTGTGCCCCTCTCCGTGCCCCCCCCCCCCCCCCCCCCCCGCCAGCTGTCCTTCCCCTGAGCAGCCTGCTGGCCCACAGGTCTTCCTCTGCGGCTCAACTAGCAGACCCATTTGTAGAAAGCTGGTTAGTACTCTCAGCCTACACTCCACTAGTAGCCTGAGGTGCTGACCTACCACCTCCACCCAAACATCCCTTCCACCTGTCACACTGCCGGGAATACCCATCGGCAGGCACTCGGGTCCTCTGGACTACAGGAGTGAGGGAGGCCACACTCCTCCGTAATTTCTCCTCTCCCTATCCTCACATCGAGTCCCAAGGCAGAGAGGAGACGCCCCCAGACCCACCTTCTTGGCAGACAGGGCCAGTTTTTTGGCTGGTGGAGGAGACATGAGGCTCGTGGGCTCGGTGGCGGTGCCGCTCAGGGCAGGGGACTTCTGCTTCACTATCTTGGAGTCTACTCCGTTCAGCAGGGCTTTGGAATGGCCAGCAGTGGGAGAGTCTGTTTCCTGAGAATCACAGAAATGTGCAGCTCTGCTCTCTGGGGTCTGTGGGGCCTTGACAGGGTCACTGCTGGCAGAGTGCTCAGGGCTCGAGCCGCTCGAAGCCCCCTTCTCCAGGTCCACACCATTGCCTTCCCCCTTCAGCCTGTGCCCATTAGCAAAGGCTTTGGCCAGGAGCTTTGGTGAGGTAGAGAAGATGGTGTCCCTGCTTGACCAGGAGCCAGGCCGCTGGCTCCTGGATTCACTGGTCCCCGGAGAGCCCTGAGAAGTGGTAGGGGATGCGGTGAGGGACTGCGGGGGAGCTGATTTCTTCGCCTTCTTTCCAGGCTCATCTAGAATGGTGGGCATGTTTGTGGGTGTTGGGGTGAGTCTTGAAGGGGACCCGGCAGGTGCCTTTGCCGGAACACATCCATTCTGTAACTTCAGGCCTGGCACAGAGCCATTCCTGGACACAGGCACACCAATCTCCTCAGGGGTCTGCAGCTTTCTCATCGGCACAGAGTCTTGTCGCTAAGGAAGAGCAAGAAAGAAAGTCATCAGAGCCCCCACGGAGCACTGAGCAGGGATTACGGTCAAGCCAAAGCATGCATCCCAATCAGGGCAGCTTCTGGGAGCAAGCTGGGCTCTGGGTAATGGGAGAGACTTTCAGTGCTTCAGGACTTGTATACAAAACAGGCCGCGCTCTGTGACTATCCTCACTGTAACAGCAACGGGGCTTCACCAAGATCTGGGAGAGCACACGGGGAGAGAACGGTACAAAGCCCACCGTGTGAACACCGTTCCCTGGGTCTCCTCTGCACCCGTGTCATCACTGTGCACAAGCTAACCCGTCCGTCCTCACAGGGTCCGCCCTCACAGGGTCCGCCCTCACAGGGTCCGCCCTCACAGGGTCCGCCCTCACAGGGTCCGCCCTCACAGGGTACGCCCTCACAGGGTACGCCCTCACAGGGTACGCCCTCACAGGCCTCAGAGTCTCCCTGCAGCTCTGCACCTCTTGAGGGCTTACATACGCTTGTCTTACTCCCTACGCCATGACTAAAACATACAAACAAATGAACAAAACATTTGATAGTTTAGAAGCCATCTTAAAAAGTCCACGAGGTCAATCTAAAATTCCTGGAAGTCAATGGGAGCAATTTTGAGGGGCTGGAGAGATGGCTCAGTGGTTAAGAGCACTGGTGCTCTTTTAGACCTTGGTTCAATTCCCAGCATACACCAGTTCTAAGGAATGCAACACATTCTTCTGGCCTCTGTGGGTACTGCATGTACATGATGTACAGATATACATGCAGGCAAAACACTCATACACAGAAATAAAAACAAATCTTTAAAAAAGGGAGCCATTTTCTTCTGGTACCTCTTAGTCTGCCCACTGCAAAGAACTAAGGCCCACAATGTACCACAGCATGCTTCCAAAAGGGGTTTCTTTCACTACCCTTAGTTGAAGATTTAAAAAAGGTCAAAACCTGCTTTTTGATATGCATTTACTATGAAATAAAAAAAAATCCTAAGACCAAGATTATATGAGAGCAATCCACTGTTTGTAAATCTTTCATGGTGGCCACCTCCTGCTTGAGCACACACCTCCCTGCATCTCTTTCCTCAGTCACCAAAGTCCTTGCAGCTAATGCAAGGCCTCACACCCAGTACATTAAAAAACAACAACAACAACAAAAAAAAAAAAACAGATGGAAGCCTGTTCTGTACTCCACAGCCATGCTAGTAATACAGAAATGGGATTCCTGGGCCATGGATTACCTCGTGACCATCAACACACGGGGTCAACCTGAGTTTCCTCTTCACTGGCCATGTATGCGTGTCTCCACACACTGACAAGGCACCCTGGCTCTCACCACTCCACCATCCCTACCTCCACAGCAATCGCTGCAAACACGAGCTTCCTGTACCTGCTACAGTTCTATGTGTGTGTGTGGGGGGGGGGGAGGGGGGGCGCAGTACTGGTGCTGGAGCCTGGGGCCTCACACCAGCCAAGTACACAATGCTCACTGAGTGACACCTTCCCAGCCCTGCTTTGCAAACATTTTTAAAATTTTACTGTTTTTGTTTTTTGTTTCAATTTTTTGAGAGAGGGTTTCTCTGTGCAACCGTTTCTCTGTATAACTGCCCTGGTTGTCCCAGATCTCTATCTGTAGACCAGACTGGCCTCAGACTCAGAGATCCGCCTGCCTCTGCCTCCTAGCGCTGGGATTAAAGGTGTAAGCCACCACCTAGTAATTTTTATTTTATTTTATTTTACCTAAAAAAGTTTACATTTTACTTTAGCCAATTGCTACGTTTCCTACCAATTCAAAAGTTAAAAAGCCTTCTTTCTTTCAGAAGTTTAATTAGTTCAACTTTCTTCTGAGTTTTTGGCTTACATTTTATAATAATTTTTATAATACTTTTGCAACCTGTTTCCTGACAAGAACACATCTCTTTCTCTCTCTGCAAAACCTTGTCATCTGTTGAACATTACACCTGCCTGGACTCACGGAAAGTGAAATGATGCTGGGTGTGACAGCTCACGTCTATAATCCCCATATTCCCAGCACCCAGAAGGCAGAGGCAGAAGGATCACTTTAAATCCAAGGCCAGCCTGGGCTCCAGAGTAAGACCTGGTCTCTTCCCTGCTCTTCCCTGAAAGGTAGCTTTACCAATGTGCAGTATAGGAAGGTGTGTGCTGACCTGGATCATGCAAGCAAAGCAGCCTTGCCCGCATAGCTGCACTGCCATTGCCTCTGCATGCCCAGGTTTGCCTCCTTCAACCGGGGGCACCTCTGCAAGTGAGGCCTCCCCACGACTCAGTGACTTCCAACTCTGTAGTCAAATGTGGGTTAAAATCCAGAAGTCCAAGATGACTACGTTTCATTGCTGTGTATGTATGTGGGTATATGTCTGTGTGTATGGAAACATATCTGTTTCTACTCTGAACCATTTGAAGAAACTGCAGACACTACATCCTTTTACACACAGGTATGTCTGTATCTAGCACCAAAGAAACACAAGGTCATGACTAAACTCAGGACACCGGCATGAACAGAAAACACAGTGGTTTCCCTGGCACTCCTGGGCAGCAGCTGAGCCCTACGTTCCCATTTTCCCCTTCCCAAGGCAGCTGGTAACCAACTTATGGAATAATACGATTGGTACAGCGCCACAGCCTGCAGGTTCCTCCCACCATGGCAAGGTCCCCAGAGGAGACCCCTGGTCCTCTGAAACGTTCAAAGCAGCAGTGAGCAGGGCCGCCAGGCCAGCTCTTCCACTTACACAGTACCTTTGCCATCAGCGGGGAGGAGACGACCCCATTGCCAGGGCTCTTCTTGGGGTGATCTGGAATGACACTGGGACGACTGGGAAGAGTGGAAGCCACCCTGGAGACAGGGCCCTCAGGACTTTTCTTAGAGCCTGGAATTCTGCATAAGAAAGAAAGGGATGGGGATTTTCCCACCTGTGCCAAGAATGTACAAGAAGAGCACCAGAGGCCCGGGCCCCAACAGGCTTCCAGGAACCCGCCTTGCTCTCTACATCCTAAAGGCTGTACAGAAGCCTTGGACATCCACATGTGAGTGCACAGAGCCCTTCTAGAGCAGATCCTCAAGGAGCCAAAACCAAAGAGCCCCAAATCTGCCACCCAGACTCGGCAGGGTGGCACCAAGTGACATGAATACCCCAGGGACAGTCAGCCTCCTGGTGGCTTCCTAAGATCTGCTGCATGCCCATCCCCAATGTGAAATGGGTCACGTCACCAGAGGAAGTTGTCCAGGCTGTTGCCACACTACGGCAAAGGCCTCATTAAGGCCTCCCCGACCCAATGCTGTGGGCTGTCAGAGCCCTCCCTCACTGCCATCCCTCTTCCCCACCTCCCAGGAGGTTCGGCTGGAAGGTCCTTCCCAGGACACAAGCTCCTTACACGTGCCTGGGGTGGTCTGCCCACTATCTCCCCTCCAGCAGATTCCCAGGAGCGTATAGACAGGAAAGGGCTGTGGAGAAACCCTGGCTCAAGCAGAACATGCTCTGGGGCACGGACAACTCTGGGGGGGTGGAGGTTCCTCACCGCAGGTAGAAGAGCACATAGGCCTGCTGGTTCAGAACCACCTTGACGTTGCTGGAATGGACCAACGAGTCATTCATCTGGTACCACTGTCCGTTGCTAGCCTGAGCAGCAAGGGGAGGGGATGGTTACAGGAAACAGCAATCAACAGAGGGGCCACAGCCACACTTCTCTTCGATTCTGAGACAGAGGCGCACTATGTGTTTTCAGCTGAGCTTAAAGTCTCAACCTTCCAGAATACTGGAATTACAAAGGCATGGTTTACCATACCCACTAGTGGGTCTTAAAAAACTCCTAAAATTTACATTTATTTACTTATTTTCTGGGGGGACGGCAAGTGCACGTGCCACAATTCAAGTGTGGAGGTCAGAGGACAACTTAATGGAGTTAGAGCTGCTCTCCCACTTTGTGGGTCCCTGGGAAGAACTCGGGTGGTGAGGCTTGTGGTGAGCATTTTTACCTGCTGAGCCATTTTGCTGGCCCCAGGACCATGGTACAAAACACATCTTTTCTATACATTCATGGAAAGGAGGAACAAAACACAAACGCAAAGCACTGCTGTTTACCAAAAAAACATAAAACAAAAAGCGCAGTGGCCTCATTTGGATTTTTGGTCACTGGCCACTTGCCCCAAAGGCAGCGCAAGCTCACCTGCCAGCACAGACGAGCGCAGCAGCCAGGCCAACACTCACCTTCACGTAGCAGTAGTAGTGCCCAGCATGGCAGCTGTAGCCTGAATGCACCAGGACAGCATAGAGCCCATACATGACAGGGTCACCACTGCTCTGCGACATGTATGGGCGGATGTTCAGGAACTCGGGATAGCCAACATCCTATTTAAAAAGGAAAGCAAGTAACACTCCCTCAGGAGAATAAGGGTAATTTACATCCACGACCTCAGAAATGTTTGCTTTGACCAATCTTCACTAAGTGCCCTAGGACAGACTCCAACGCACTATGTCAGGCTGGCCATGAACTCGTAACTCCTCCATCTCCATCTCCCAGGTGCTGAGATTACAGGCATGTGTCACCAGACCCAGCTTTTTCTGTCTTTCTATGACAAAATCTCATAAGCCAATATATACACAATGGGCTCACAGCCTGACCCAACTTGGTTATAATGCAGAGTCTTCAGATCCAAACAGACAAATGGTTCACAGACTGGAGTCCTCTGAACCCCTGTCAAGAGGGGCTCACAGGAAACCCCGGCCCCTCAGGATGCCGCGGCAGCACTACCCCACCAACCATGTCTGCACTGTCCAGCTCAAGAGGGTTGTGTCTAGTTCTTTCATTACGTTTTTCTATGTGGGTACGTATACGGTACAGCCCTCGTGTGGAGGCCAGAAGACAAGTTTCAGGAGTCAGTTCTCTCTTTATACCAAGGAGGTCCCAGGAATCAAGCCCAGGTCATCAGGCTTGGTGGTTGGTGCCTTTACACACTGGGCCATCTCATCAACCCTAGACAATTTCTTATAATAAATCCTCTTAGAGATTCAAGATTTGATAGAGCTTCTATAGCCAGGTGGTGGTGGAGCACATCTTTAACCCCAGAGGCATGAGGATCTGAGTTTGAGGACAGCCAGGGCTCAGAGAAAGCCTGTCTCAAAAAAAAAGTGGGGGAGGGACCTTGAGAGACGGCTCAGCAGGTAAGAGCACTGGCTGCTCTGGCAGAGGACCCAGGTTCAATTCTCAGCACCCACATGCAGCTCACAAACATCTGTAACTACATTTCCAGGGGATCTGACACCTCCTTCTGGCCTCTGAAGACACCAGGCTTACAAACAATGCACAGATAAACATGGAGGCAAAGCATGTTTCATACACATAAAATAAAATAAAAAACTTTGTTTTGTTTTGTTTTTTGAGACAGGGTTTCTCTGTGTAGCTTTGGAGCCTTTCCTGGATCTTGCTCTGTAGACCAGGCTGGCCTTGAACTCACAGAGATCCGCCTGGCTCTGCTTCCTGAGTTCTGGGATTAAAGGCGTGCGCCACCACTGCCCAGCAAAATAAAAAAAATTTAAAAGAAAGAAATGCAGATTCCCAAGGCCTACCCCTGTGATGAGCAGCCCGGATGTCAATAAGTGGTGCACTCACCTTGGTGATCTTCCCCCCGCTAAAGTTGGCAAAGCGCTTGAGGGACAGAGTTAGGACATTGGATGTTCTGTGGATGGTGAAGCGCTTGCTGGCTGGAACCTTCTTCTTACACCTACAAGAGGGAATGGAAAAGCCATTGGTGAGCTTGGCAGGTGTCCTGCTGCCTTATCGTTATAACAGGAAGGCCTGTGCCAACAGGCATCTGAAACCAAAACCCACATGCCCGGAGCTACACCATCAGAAGTCCCAAAGCAAGAAGACCTCCTCAACCAGAAGCCTAAGTGACTGGTGCAAAAGACTTTGTGTAACCCAGGGAAGAACACACAGTGTTGATGTGGCCACAGGAGGGGGAAGCACAAAAGAGCCAGATGAGAAATGGGCAGGAAACTGAGATAGATGAAAGACAATCGCACCCCAAGCCGGGGGAAGCAAATTTAAAGAGGGATAAAAGCAAAAAAAAAACCCCAAAGCCCAACGTAGCTGGGCATGGTGCTGCATGACTTCAATTCCCAGCACTCAGGAAGCAGAGACAGGAGGATCTCTGTGAATGAGGCCAGCCTGGTTTATAGAGCAAGTTCCAGGACAGCCAGAGCTACATGGTGAGACCCAGTCTCAAAACAAAAGAAAAGCCCAAGGCAGGGTTGCTGGCCTTTAATTCCAGTATTCAGGAGGTAGAGCAGGTGGATCTGTGAGTGTGAAGCCAGTCAGGGGTGCATAGTGAGATCCTGCCTCAAAACAAAAACAAAACAAAACAGTGCTGTGACAGGAGAAACTTGAAAAACGGAGTGAAGGTACTTTTGGTGGCCACAGCTTTAAAGTGACCCCCAGGCCAACACCCCCAGAGTGTGCCTCATAAGGACAACTGTTAGTGCTGAGACAGAAAGATGCCTGGACCCCTACAAGCAGGAGCTACACACAGGTCTCATTTAAGATGCAGAACAGTGGGGTAGAGGGTTCTCCACTGCATCCTCTGAGGGGCACTGGGGTCAGACCCCCTGCCTCTCTATGACGCAGTTTCCACCACAGACAAAGGAGAAAACAACACATTGCTCTTCAACATGCTAACACATGTGGAGCCTGTCCCAAAGGCGGGGGCCAGGTGAGCAGCAGCTATGGGCCTCGGGCTGTTGGTGAACTGTGTCCATGAGCCAGGTGAAGGCCACTCAGGAAACGTGACCAGCGGACATCCCTGAGGGCGGGTCAGGAACTATGTATAGTGGTCTGGACGGTCACTTTCTTGCAAGCAAATGACACTTACTTAGCACACATATAGGCGTTCTCTCCGCTCAGGACATCTGGTTTCACAAAAAGTTCCAGAGCACGCACGATATTTGCAGCTTGCTGAGGAGGACGGAAATGGAACAGAATGAGCAGCAAAAGAAAAAGCCTGACTCAAGAGTCCCAGATTTAAGGGCTTGTCAGGCTGAGGCAGCAAGTGATAAAACCTGACTTGCATAAAAATTGGCCTGCTAACCCACCCCCACCCCCACCAGAGGAGCAAGGAGCAGACAGTGTCCTCTAGAGGTGACAGGTGACAGCCATGTGAGAGCTTTCACTGTGACTGCAGTGGGCTGGCTCAGAAACTCAAGGTCCCAGCAAAGGCAAGGAGAGGCTGACAGCGCAGGAGAACAATGTCCCCAGCATGGCACACACATTCTCTCCTCAAGCCCCAGTGTGAGGCGCTGTCACTGTGGTGCCTCAGAACACAAAACCGTCTCAGTTTTACCTTTTACTCTCTAACTGGAAAGAATCTGCACAGGCAAAAGGCTCGACAGATCCCAAATGCCGACTTCTTTCTCTGTGCTATGTGCAGCAGAAGCCACCACACCTCGGCAAACAGGGGCCGCAGGGGAGCCAGCACCCCTTATCCACGCCTACTCTGACTCACACCCTTCTCGCTGTCACCCCAGGAACACAGGCCACTGCCCAAGCATACCCGAATCTCCAGGGCTATGTCCAAGTAGGGATCGTATGTGTCTGAGACGCTCTTGCACACAGAGCACTTTACTGCAAAAGAACAGAGGCAGTGGGCAGCGGTGACCCACGAGAGCACCACCCAGGTCCAGACACCTAGAACCACAGGTCTAGAACATTCAACTCAGCTCTCACAAAAGGTGAATATCCCCTTAACTGGAGACACAGATATGGGTCATGCCAGGTCCTTTTATCAGGCCTTGCCTGCCTGGCTGCCTGGCCACCACCACAGGCCCGTGGGCAAGCTCTCTGCAGCAGAGCACAGGCCTCACCCCAAGGACCGAGGAGAGCTAAGCAGAGTTAGTTCCGTAATCACTTCATGCACTGTGCTTCTCAGCTCCCTTAGGAGATAGTCCTACAGTGGGCAAGGACGGCCAGGCAGAAAGACAAGACTCCAGCCCCCACGCGCCCACAGTCTCACAGCTGGGGCACGCCCCATCTGTCCGGAATGCTGAGGACTTCCTGGCTCAATGTGCAGATCTGCTTAGCCAGGGTAGAGAACACATCAGCTTACCTCGGGACCTGAGATAGCCTCCAAAGATCTGATGCACCAGGGTAGTAGCTTGTGTCTGCCGATCCAACCTAGAAGAAAGCCACAGCCATGAAGAGCACAGCATGGCATGGCGCGGCACGGCACAGCGCGGCACGGCACGTGCCTCAGGCCAGTATCCCCACCGCTCGAGCAGTCCCCACCAGACCCGTTGGCGGTGAGATGCCTTCACCCTACCTAGGCCCCCAGCAGCTTTCCTAACTCCTCGCAGGACCTCCATCTTCTTGGGCCCCGCCCCCACAACAGCACCTTCAGCCTTCACAACCGTCTCAGCACGGAACTTCCCTTGACCCCCACAGAACACCTCAGTGTTTTCACCCAACAGTATCTCTGCTCTCCACCCCCTGTAGAAGGCCCCATCTCTGCTCGCCTGGGAGGCAGGTCCAGCCCTGTGACCCATGGCACCGGCCCTTGCCATGCCTTCCACTGGGCTGTGCAGCCGGAGCCTGCAGGCTCAGCAACACTTCTTGACTGGCTGTCACATGAAGGGACAGGACAGCAGGGGCCTTGGACAGAGGAGCGCCACCCTACCCCTTCCTTCCTGACACTGCTAACAAGACACCTGGGCAGCGAGCACCAAGCCACACTGACTAGCACCTTCTTTGCCTGGCCAAGGCACAGTTCCTCCACCTCAGCATTCTACTTAACTGGCCCTGCCTGCCACAGTCACCCTCCCGCACTGGTTACAGCCCTGGAGTATTCACTAGAAGAGACAGCAATGGGAGGGTGTGGCCAGCTCCCAGTCGTTTGCTGACTCCCGTTCCTGGCCAGCTGCTACATCCTCAGCCACTGCCGCTGAGTGGCACTACATGTGGAGGTCTCCCAAGGCCATCTCCTGTGGCTGACATCACCCGTTCATATCCCATGCTGCACAGTTCACTGCCCTCTGAATGGATGATGGTGCCAGGGTTTACTCTGAACTTTTTAGACACTGATCACCAAAACATTTGGAGAACAAATTTTTGTTGTGCAGTGACAGGCGATGAAAAAACATGAACCACCACTATGAATCAAAAGAAGGGACAATGGACTGCCCACATTAGCAGGTACACTGGAACCCAAGAGCTGTCGGAACCCACACGGCTACTGCTCAGAGGCTGGAGCAGGGTCTCAGATGCAGCTCCAGCCCGGCCCAGGGGCAGGGGCTATGAGAACTGCAGGAGGTGGAGGCAGCAGGTTCCAGAAACATGCAAAGAAGGCAAAGGGACAGAGAAGCATCTTGACACTAGATGGGGAAAGGTAAAAGGGACACTTAGGATATGCCCCCAAGCCCCAAACTATGAGCAGTGACATACACGCTACTCCAGAAAAAGCCATCAATGCAAGAAGGTGCGCTTCACACTGCCCGTGTTGGCAAAGGATAGGTGGATTCCGGAGTAAAGAATCACAGACGGCTTCAGTCTATGCACAGGCATTCTGCATAGACAATGGCAACCAACGGAAAGGGCACCATCAGGTGAAGCCATCCCCAGGGACAGAGGGAAAGAGTGACAACCACGTCTAAGTTTAACTAAACAGCTCGAGACAGAGAAAGAAAAAAACAATCCTGAACAGAAACCTTCAAATAAACAAACACATGCTAAAAACCAAATAAGCTAAAACGCGGATCTCATTTGGGGTTGGAGGAGGGCTCAGTGATTAAGAGAGATTGACTGCTCCTACAGAGGACCCTGGTTCAGTTCCCAGCACCCATGTCCTGTGGCTCACAACTGCCTCTAACTCCAGTTTCTGTGGATCTAGCACACTCCTCTGGCCTCTATGGAAACCCACACACACGATAATCACTCACACAGACACACATCCACAGACACACACATAAATATGATAAAAATTAATCCTAGCCAGGCGGCGGTGGCACACGCCTTTAATCCCAGCACTCAGGAGGCAGAGCCAGGCTGAGCTCTGTGAGTTCAAAGCCAGCCTAGTCTACAGAGTGAGATCCAGGACAGGCACCAAAAACTACACAGAGAAACCCTGTCCCAAAAAACCAAAATAAATAAATAAATCCTTTAAAAAAAAAAAAAAGGCGCCAAGGCATGGTGGTGCACACCATAACCTCAGCCCTTGGGTGGCAGAGGCAAAGGATCAAGAGTTCAAGGGCTCCTCAGCACCCCGTCTCAAAGAAAAAAAAATCCCCGCACTCTGGAGGCAGAGGCAGGCAGATCTTTGAGTTCAAGGCCAGCCTGGTCTACAAAAAAATCAAAATCAAAACCCAAAAAAAAAAAAAAAAAAAAAAGGAGAGAGAGAGAGAAAAAGAAATAGCATGAACTGAAATGCAGAAAGAAACAATCAAAAAACAGCCTTCCAAGGTAGAGACAGCATAAAGAGGCCTGTCCAAGTGAAACTGGACCTGGGCCTACAGACAGGAAGCCACCAGAGACCAGAGCTGTGGTAAAATGTTACAGAACTACCTAGAGACCCTGAAAGCCAAGTCAGCAGCACAGAAGTGCAGCCCCAGAGATGACAGCAAGCAGAACGTCAGAGGGGGAGAGCCACTTCCGTCAGCCAGACACCTTCCAGATATTCCAGAAGGATGAGGCTACCAGGTGGGGTCCGAAGCTAATGCCACCTTTTCTGAACGAGCAACAGCCCATCCATGGGGTACCTGCTGCACAGAGCAACCGGCTGGGGAAGTGACCCTGTTCCACGCCCCAATGTGGGAAAACAGTGCACACGAGGCGCCACACTTCTGCACTCCTGCTCTGGGGAATGAGGCAGCAGAATCAAGAGCTGAGGCCAGCTGAGGCCACAGTTAGGCCCTGACTGAAACACCAAAACCCAAAAAGAAAACCTCCTAGCATCTAACAGAATTATAACTTTTCACACGCTGTGTTTTCCTACATGCTTCTGCATTTTCACAGAAGTGTGAGCCCCACCTTCTCTAAGTGTGAACCCCCCACCTTCCTTCTCAAAGTGTGAACCCCCACCTTCCTTCTCTAAGTGTGAGCCCCACCTTCTCTAAGTGTGAACCCTCACCTTCTCTAAGTGTGAACCCCACCTTCTCTAAGTGTGAACCCCCACCTCCCTTCTCTAAGTGTGAACCCCCATCTCCCTTCTCTAAGTGTGAACCCCACCTTCTCTAAGTGTGAACCCCACCTTCTCTAAGTATGAACCCCCACTTTCCTTCTCTAAGTGTGAACCCACACCTTCCTTCTCTAAGTGTGAACCCCTACCTCCCTTCTCTAAGTGTGAACCCCACCTTCTCTAAGTGTGAACCCCTACTTTCCTTCTCTAAGTGTGAACCCACACTTTCCTTCTCTAAGTGTGAACCCACACCTTCCTTCTCTAAGTGTGAACCCCCACCTTCCTTCTTTAAGTGTGAGGCCCCCCTCAAGTGTGTGTCCTCATTTCCCTCTCTATTCAAAGTCACGAAGTGGCGTTAGAGAGGCTGGATGCGTTCACAGCTACAGGGGAACTTCTGAAGACATCTTCTGAGCCCTTCCCCTCAGCAGATCTTAGCCCCAGGTTTTAGAGCACCGGGCAGTCAGATGCCTGAGCACCGACACAAAACCTCCTAGAGGATGGCCTAGAGAGAGGCTGGCTGTGCTCCCAAGAATGCCCTGCTGTCTGCCCTCAACATAAAGAAGGGGTCCTCAGTCAGGAGGACATGTGGGAAGGCACGGCACATACTTAGCATAACCGTTCAAGCAGGCCTTCTGCATGGCATCGATGGTGTACCGCAGGAATTCATGCGCATCCTCTTGGTTCCCAAAGCGGAAGTGCCGGGCAATCTCTGGAGGAAGAAGAGAGATGCAGAAGGTCGATGAGTGTGTTAGGTCAACTGCCGGAGGCCACGTTTCCAAGAGCTGATACCATGTCATAGTGCTGCAACCTCTCTGCCAAGTGACTGGAAAGCTGCAGGGTCTCCACAGCACATGGCAGCTGGCTCCACCGATGCCGTCGTCAGCACCTCCACGCTACCCACACCCAGCTTTCATGCTCACCTGCCCATCTTGACTTCAAACACAGCCCTCTATCTGGCTAAAACCTAACTGCTCTTCCAAGCAGTGCCCAGCAGAAAGCCTTCCTCAGTGAAACCCTGAGCCCAGGGTCTGCACTGACGACCATGCTGGGGTCTGACCACTGGACAGGACCTTCCAGACACAGGGATCCCTGGGACGTCATTCATGGCTTTTCTCTTCCTTTCTCCAACCACAGACCTATGCTTGGCAGATACTCAACCAAAAATCCATTCTTACTTTTCAGGTCTCTGATGAAGGAAACAGGCTTGATGGCATTGCCGCTGTTGGCAAAGGCCTGGACCATGTGGTTCTGCATGACACACAGCATACAGAAGCTTCCCTGGTGGCCTGCAGTGAGGAAGAAGGAACTGTAGAGCGAGTGATTTCCAGAACTCCTAATGATACCTCATTCCACACGCAGAGTAAAAGCAACACAGACCATGTATGACAGCCTAGAGAAGTTCAACGGAAGTTAGTGACTAGCAAGCCAGGACCAGATGGCCTGCCTCCTGCTCTATACCAACGGGCTGGTTTCTCATTAGCACTACACTAGAAGAGGATACATTCCTGTCTTTACAACTGTGACTTTTTAAATAGAGATGTAGAAAGAATATGACCCCACCCTGCTTCAACTGGCTTTGGGCATCTGTTAAGTGAAACACTGATTATCAGAGTCCAGCTCCCCACAATCCTTCACCCACAGGCACCTGGCCCTTGAATCAGGCATGACGGAGCCAGTCAGAGTGCTCCCTGCAACACACTCACAATGTCATCACAGCCAGAGGCTAACAGGCTTGCCGAGATGTTCTGGCTACACCACACACCTGCAATTTGCTTTCCTAACATCCACGCTGCCCACCCAGTTCTTTCCCCTGCCCTACAGCTGGAACATTCTATGAATGGACAGACAGGCCTCCTCATGTTATCCACCTTTTAACTTCTCCTACCACCACTGCAATGAAGGGACCTGTCACTTGTCTCCTGAGGCACTAAGGAACACACCTGGAAAATAAATTCCGGGATCAACTTTGTGAGGACTGATGTTACAACTCTGAATCTTGGTTACCTGGCACAGGTTAGCTGCCTTGTCAGATGCACCTTCAGTTCTGAGACAGCCCCTGAACATGATGCTTCAAGCCAATCTTGCCACACAAAATCCAACCCAAACCAATTAGTTCCCCTCTCAGCAGCTGAGACCAGTGTATTAACCCCTCACCAACAGCACTGGCTGCTCCTGGGTGGGCAGGTGCTGCTCACAGGACAAGTGGCCCACACTGAGGACACAGAGCACAGCTGTGATACTTCATGCCTGTCAATGTCACACTGCAGCTAACCTGCACCAGGTGACCAGGTTTACAGCGTTTACCTAAATCAACCCACAAAGTTGACAAGTGGCTCAAAAAGACTCCTGTGGAGCAATCACGGATGGAGGAGAGCTAGCTCTACAGGGAAAGAGCAGACAAGAACAGAACAGAAAAGAGCACTTACGTAAGGCTTGGGTAGGAGGATCCTACTGCCAAGACCATGAGGTCAAGATGACAGTCCAAAAACTCTTACAGCACCTCCAGCCCCTCCTGAGATCAAACCGTAGACCCTGCCCGTGACAGACAAGGACACTACCCCAGCCACACTCACTCTTCTAAGGAACAGAATGTCCTTGGACTCATCACGCAACCCAACGCCATATTAACACCGTTCCTCGTCCCCATCCACTCGCCTCAGGATCCAGCCTGACTCCCAACTGTTTAACCATCACCCTCCCGCCCGTGACTTCTCTCTCTCCTCTCTCCTCTCTCTCGCTCTCTTTCCCCTGAGACAGGGTTTCTCTGTGTAGCCTTGGCTGTCCTGGAACTAGCTCTGTGGATCAGGCTGACCTCAAACTTGGAGATCGTTCTCTGCCTCCCTCCTGTGCTGGGATTAAAGGTACGCGCCCCCACTGCCCAGCTGAGCACTCTCCTTTTCTAGCAGGGTTACAGAGGGGTGATGCGGCCACCCACGCTCCACTGCACCGCACAGCGTATACCTACAAGGTCACTCTCTAGACTAGCGCCCCACTGCTTCCTGTGCCTGTCAGAAGGGAAGGCCTTCTTTACTGCTGTCGACAGTGTGCTCAGGTCCCCTTTCACTCACTAACAGAGTGACCACTTGACCACCTAGATAGGAACACTCATAGCAGCACATCTTCCGTGCCAACTGATGTAACACCAAGCCTTTGACAGAATTCATTTCATCCTTACAATTCCGTATGGAAGTCAGTATTACTCTGTAAAGCAGGGACAGAAGGCAGAGGAAAGTCAGAGAACATTCTAGAGACACAGCTGTTCAGCAGCAGAACTGGGGCACAGACAGGCGGGAGGCTCTCTCAGCATGCTGAGCCCACAGCATCTGTGGGTGGGAGGCTTCCCTACAGAATGCCTGCACTCTCAGGATGAACTCAAGTTTCTCCAGAGGATGTCTACAGATGCCCCAGATGCTTTCGTTTTAGCTGACAAGTTTAAACCAGTTCATTAGTAAGGCAGGGTGGGGATCTTTCTTTCTCATGTTGTCCTGGGTTTTGCTCTCCAGGTTTAAGAACCCCCAGCATAAGCCTGTGAGTGTCATCTTTCTGTTCACTAGAAGAGAAGAGCTACTGAGGAAACATGAGCTAGCTCTGGCAAGTCTCACTGCTCCAGCTACTTCACTCAATTTTAATTTCTGCTTTGGGGTATTTTTGCAATGTGTATAAAACATATTGGTTCAGTACACACATAAGATAGTTGAACAGACACTGACTGTGTGGAGGTATCACTCAAAAACCATTCTCTCTAGAGAGCATGACCCTGCCTGAGTGAAACTGAGGCATGGCCCATCCTAAAGCGGGTGTCAATCACCATGCTCTATTGGCTTCCCTTTAACTGTCAGACAGACAGAAGGACGGCCCCTCAAGCAGCACAGGGGTTTATCTAGCTGGTGTTGCGGGGGGCTGCCCGTTCAGCTGACTCATGGCAAAGCCCACCGTAAGCCCCACTCACAGCTCCGCGCGTGCTCTTTGGAGAGCAGGTAGTTGGCCAGAGGTGGCGTGTAGGTCAAGCACTGGATGGTGGAGTTCAGGAAGCAGGTGTTCCCCAGGTTGTGCAGCCCTGCACCAACACGGAAAACGCGCTCCCATCTTAGAGACAGTCTCTCCATAGGGAAGAGCACTTTCTGTGGGGCGGGGACTCCATCACCTCCACTTCCAGACACACGCTCGGAGCCTAGAAGAGAAAGAGATGAGACCAGGTCATCCCAGGGCCCTTCCATGCTCAGTCCAGAGGTCAAGCCCTGTGGATAAGATGCAGCAGGTCCTAGCTCTGGGCCATACTGTGTGCTAAGGAACCCACCCTACTTCTGTATTTTCAACCCCGACTCCCCCCCCCCCCCCCCCCCGCCCCCCGCCAATTAACTGCGTGTGGGTGTACATGAGAGTAAGATGGCTGTGTGCTGGGGTCGAGGACAGCTTCTAGGAGTCAGCTCTTCACCTCCCACCAGGCCGAGGCAGTGTCTGCTGTTGTTTCTCTGCTGGCTCACACTCCAGGCTAGCTGTCCGAGAGCTTCCTGGTGACCCTCTCGTCTCCTCCTCCCACCTCACTGCAGGTGTGCCGGGGTGACAGGGACAACGGGGCACCAAATGTGGCCGTTTGTGTTGGCTCGAGTCGCAGACTCACAAAGCTAATGCTTTCGTTAGCTGAGCCGTTTCCTTGGCCCCTGGGACCTGCTTTCTGACCTCATTAAAGAAGGGGTGTTCAAGTACACAGACATCCTTCCTACTCACCCTGTATCATGACATCTATCACGATAGTCCAGTGACTCCTGGAAGCCCAAAACTACGCCAGCTGCCAACTCAGGGCTACCCCAGTACCTGGTTTCCTGGCCTGTAGTTCGTCTCCGCTCTTGTGGCGACTAGCTCCCTCGGCCCTGGAGTTCAGCAGCACATATTTGCTCTTCAAGGACTCTAGCTGGTAGGAGAAGCTCTTGCTGGCAGGTTCGAATTCAATCCTCTGCAAAAGGACCTTCTTGGCAGAGGCAGCCAGCAGCTTGCCCAGGTCCCCATCCTCTGCTGAGTCCTTGCGGCCAGGCTTGAGAGCCTCCTTCAGCTTATCGACTATTGGCATGGTGCATTCCTGTGGGGTGGGAAGGACCCCAGACTCATAAGCAGCTATTCCCAGAACAAGCACATGACTTCTGCTTGCTCACTATATACAGCAGCCACCAGGACAGTTACCCAAAAGTACAGGGGCAGTCAAAGACAGAGCAAGCAGCGCTGCATGTGCCAATGGGCATTATTTCCTGAAACTACTCAAAAGACAGTGGATGGCTGATTCCCATACTCTGGTTACCAGCAACAAATGTGAGAAATGAACTGGGGCGGGGGTTGCAGAGACGGCTCAGTGTACGCACTGCTCCTGAAGAGGAGGCAAGTGTGGTTCCCAGCACTCATGTCAGGAAGCTCACAACCACCTACAGCCAGATCCAGGGGATCCAACACCCTCTTCTAGAATTCACAGGCACTTGCACTCACGTGGGCACAAACACACATATCTATAACTAAAAATAAATATTAAAAAAAAAATAAACTCTTGTCTGGGAATAGTCCACACACCTTTAGTCCTAGCACTTGGGAGGCAAATCTATGTGGATCTCAGTCAAGTGGAGATCAGCCTGCTTTATACAGAGTTTCAGGCCAGCCAGGGCTACACAGTGAGACTCTTTCTCTCTCTCAAGATTTATTTAATTTTATGTGTATGGGTATCTTGCCTGCATGCACAGATATGTGCAGCACGCGCATGCTTGGTGCAATAGATCCCCTGGAACTGGAGTTACAGTTGTGAACTGCCATGTGGGTGCTGGGAACTGAACCCAGGTTCTCTAGAAGACCAGCCAGTGCTCTTAACCAGAGACATCTCTCCAGCCCCAGAGAGACACCTTCTTAAATTAAAAACCAAACACACACACACACACACACACACACACACACACACACACGAATGAATCAGCATATAAGTCAGATGGCCAGGCACATCTGCACAGGCCTCTCTATGTTCTTCTACAGAGGCCAGGGGCCACATTCGATACTGAGCATGTGAAACAAGCCTGGTTCAGGCCAAGAGCTGCGAAGATTCACCATCAGGTTTCCATGGCCTACTTTAAGAAAACAACACAAGGCATCTCCATCTCTCACCTGGCAAGTGTTGAAACAACAATATCTTACATAAATTGGTTCAAATAAAACATATCATAAAAATCTATTTTACCTTTTTATTTTTCTCGTGTAGCTGCTGTGAACTTTGACCTTGCATCTGGCCATGCTGTTTCTAGTGGACACACAGACTCTTTCTCAGCTGGGCATGGCTTACTCCCAGCACTTGGGAAGTTGAGGCAGAAGGACAACTGTGAATTCCAGGCCAGCCTGGGCTACAGAGTATGACCATGTCTCAGACACACAGACACAGATACACGCACACGCACGCACATGCACAACCTCTCTATCCCTGAGTGAAGAGCTTGAGAAGCTAAGTTAAGTGGGCAGCAGGACACCGGCTCCAAGAGCGGCAGACCTGTGTCCTTTATCTCCGCACAGCCCCAGTGCTCCAGTCTAGCTGGGAAGCTGGCTGCTGGGGTTGGTCAGGAAGCCTCTGCACAGGAGTCCCTAACAGAGGCCCAGTCTGCCGGGACAACAGCACAGACACTGTAACGAAGAGGCGCCCCTCCATCACCTGACTGCCACACCTGTACCCCCATCCCGCCTACCTCCTAACTCTCACCATTAGCTGTTTGAGTCACATTTACAAAAATACATCCCTGAAACTGCTCGTTCACATCGGACAGATGGCACCCACCACTCTGACTATCCAAGAAGCAGTTACACAGGTGTACCCCAAAACAAGTAAAATGAAAAACAAAAGCAAGCATCAAGTCCTCTGACACAAGAATCACAAAGTCGTCTGTGGTGGGGACTCACCAGGACTTTCACCCACGGACAGTCATTACCAGGCTCTGGCCTCTGGAAGAAAGGGACAAGGAAACCTCCGGGGCTCACCTGGGGTGTCTGAGCCTGGGTGCTGCTTTTCTCTGCAGCAGGGAATCAGATTCTCAAGGCAGGCCCGGAGCTGACCCGGCAGGTGCTCCCCTGGACTTCAGCCTGCTCAGTCACCAACACTGCCAAGTGTAGAGTCCAGAATAGGCACCAGCACCTGGAGGATGAGCAGCGAGACTGTCACCCGTGGCTGGCTTCTCCCGCTGGCCCTTTACCCGAGCTGTGTGATCTGTGACCTTCTACCAGGAAAGTGGCACCAGTCATGTCAAAGGAAGCCAAGCCCAAAGATGCACGCCATAATCCCAACATTCAAGAAGCAGAGGCAGGAGGAGCAAGTATTCAAGGCCAGCCTGGGCTATGTAGCAAGACTTTGTCTTTAAAAAACAAAACAAAAAACTCTGTGCTGAATTCACAGGGAGTCCAGAGGACAGCTGTGCTAACAGATCACTAAATTCATGACACGAACACACTACCCCCCTGCTCTACACCATGATCCTCACACTTCCCACACCCCTGGGGCAACCCCAGTCTGAATATAATGTCTAAAGACTATGAGTTAATAAGGACAATCAATAAAAATCTCAAACTTTTTTTAAATTTCATTAGCCGGTTTTTCTTTTTTGGAAAATAACCATGACATTTTACTAACTATAAACCCTTTCCTCAGTTCCCACCTACAGTCCACCTGATCACATAAAGTAAAGGCATGTTCCATCTATCCAAACACACACAGATTCAAAGGACAGCACATCAGCACAATACACCGCTGACAGGCTTAATGGCTGTCTGCCCAATCTTTGTTCACCTCCCCGTTCCTAGGTTCTGTTACAGAATGCCTCAGAACTTCCACTCCATCTAACCAGTACCCCTCCCCCAACAGAATGTTCTCAAGCTGCAGAAGGAAGCCAGCCTGTCTCCCGAAAGCTCCATCAACATCACTTCCAAAATACCTTCCCACAGGGAGGTGAGAACTTTGTCCTGACCTAACATGGTCCAAGCATGACCAAAGTCATAGACACCTTACACTTAAGTCAGGTTCATGCAGTCAGGATAATTTTTGAAGCTGTGACAGTCAAGTCTATACAGTTCTACCTGAGACACAGCCCCGTGATGTAGGAACCAAGGAAAATGCTCTTGTGATTCCCAGCAAGGCCTCTGATATGCACACGCAGCATGTGTGACTCTGAGGCTGAGGGATGTGCTGCCTACCCAGGTCTCTTAAGGTCTAGGATACTCTGTGCCCTCAATATATATACATATACCTAACTCTGAACTCAAGCCTGGCTCCTCCATCCAGACAGACACCATTTAAACAAAACATTTCCCTCTTAAACTGTTTCCCAAGAAAACCTCACTTAAGACTCACAGGGTCAATTACAAGCTGCAGGAGAAGAGGGGCAGGGCTGGGGCCTCCAAGGCTCCAAGGCAGAGCATTCCTAGCCAGGAACGGCTGAAATACACGTCTCTTTGGCATCCATTCTGGGTACATCTCTCCCTGTTTTAGGATGCTATTCTACCATCTCCATCCCTAAGGGATACGCCACAGACGCAGGCAGGCGCGCGAGGGCGCGCACAAGCGCGCGCGCGTGCACGTGCACCCACCACCACCACCACCACCACCACCACCACCACCACCACCACCACCACCACCACCACCACCACCACCACCACCACCAGAAGCAATGGGCATTTTGGTTAGAATACTGCCCTGCTATTACAATTCGGTGTGGATCCGCGTTAAGGATCTGTAACCGCCCTAGACTACAAGCTGGACTTCAGTTCTGCCTGACCACCCGGAGGTTTGCAGCGCCGCGAACCTCCTAAGGAACAAGCCGTTCCGAGAGTGCAACCTGGGGGTCACTCAGATCCCTGCGACCCCAAGTTCCGGAAGAACCCCGGGATGCACAGCGACTGATGCAATTGCCAGGTCACGCTAGGGTTCGCAGGCGCCCCTCGCATCACCTGTCCCTTCCGCGGTCTCCGGCATCCCTTGTTCCTCCACGCTCCTCACACCCCATCCCTCCTCCGCGTTCCCTATGCCGCTCGCGTCCCCTGTCCTCCCCGGGAAGCCCAGTTCCTCACGTCCCTAGTCCGTCCTCCTCGCGGTCCCGGGCGCCCTCGCCGGCCACGCACCTGTCAGCCTTCTCTGAAGTCCCCAAGCCCCGCGGGTGGACGCGCACACCTCCCGCCCTGCCTCGTCCCAAGCCTGGCAGATTCACCTGCGCTCCGCCGTGCTCGACCTCAACCTCACAGGCCTCTCGGCGGCCCGCGGAAGGCCGGCGCAGCTCTAGCGTCCGCTCCGGGCCGGGGCCGCACGCGCACCATCCGGGCCTCCGGAGCCTCACACACGTGTCACCACGACCTTTAAAGGAGCCACACTGCAGCGTGCGCCCCGAGGCCGAGAGGAGAGGTACGTTTTCCTTTAAGAGGCGGGGCTAACTCCTAATCCTCGCCCTGGACCCGCCCTCCTCTGCTATTCGCGACTCACACGTCACCCCTCCGTCCCGCAGCCCTGCCAGTCTACGCGATGACGCAAGCGCGCAGCGCTAAAAGCTCCGGAAGCACCCTGGAGTCCATGGACTCGGCTGCAGCCTGGCGCGGTTCCCGCGGAGTAGGTGAGGTGGCGTCACTTCCGCCTGCGTGCCTGACCCTGCGATTGCGCAGGCCTGGGCTGGGCCGTGAATGGTTGGAAGCTGGGTGCCGGCTACGCACAGGTCTGAAGGCTCTGCAGTGACGCCGGTAGAGAGTGCAAGCCTGGCCATCCTGGGACCGAGTCTTTGAAGATTTCACCATTTGTTAATTTCTTGGCTGCTGGTGTCCTTTTGAAAAAGACCAGCAAGCGGGGCTTGGGATGAGGCCCCGGGTTCCATCCATCACGGCCTGAACCAGGCGTGGTGGCACAAGAATGCAGTTACTGCAATTCTGAGGAGTGGCTGTGGGGATGATGAGAATTTAAAAGTCGTCCTTGGGATAAGGATATTCTGTCTGTAGATAAATAAAGCAAAAGTCACTGCACCCTCTTTAGTGGCTGAGATTGGAGGATCATGGAAAATGTTGCCCGGGACCACGTGGGAAATCCTGTTAGCCTATGCCTATGTCTAGCTATTAAAATGCCCCCTTTAGAGCTAGAGAGGTTAAGAGGGCTTGTTCTTGCCCATGACTTCCTAGCGCCTACACACTGGCTCAAAACCTCCTGTAACACCGACTCCGCAGGACTTTTTGACCTCTAAGGGCACCTGCACACACATGTCATATGCTCACAGATGAACACACACATTAACGGTAAAGAAAAAAAGAAACGCTCTCTTAATTTGTTTTTGTTTTTGCTTTTCGAGACAGGGTGTCTCTGTGTAGCCCTGGCTGTCCTAGATCTCTATCTGTAGCCCAGGCTGGCCTCGAGCTCACAGAGATCTCCCTGCCTCTGCCTCCCGAGTGCTGGGATTAAAGGTGTGTGCTCCACCGGCTTTTTCTTAATTTATTAAAGATTTACTTTTATTATTTTAAGATAGATATTTCTATGTGAGTGTAGGTGCCTATGGAGGCCAGAAGTGTCCTATCCCCTTTTAGTGCTGGAATTACAGGCAACTCTGAGTTGCTGGGAACCAAACTCTGGTACTCTGTGAGAGAAGTATGGACTACTAACTGTTGAGCATCTCTCCAGTCCCAGAATCCTCCCTTTATTTAGGCTGATTTCTTTGTCCTCTGACCACTCTTCCTCCCCTGGCTGGAGCTGCCCCTATAAACCCACTATTCCAGCCTGGATACAATGTATTGCTACTCTCCCCAGCCTGATGCGAGCCCTCGAGCCCTCGCCAGATCACTGTTTCACCATGCTTCCTGTGCAGGAGCTGACACCTGGATGAGATCTAGGTTTTCATCCTGACTTTGCCCTAAGTAGCCTATTACTCTAGATATTTCTCTTACCTAGGGCTTGATTTCTCATCTCTGTGTGTGTGTGGAGGGGGAGTAGGCAGGGGATCACCTAGACCAGTAGTTCTTAGTCTTCCATGCTGCAACCCCTTAATACAGTTGCTCATGCTGTGGTGAGGCCCAACCATAAAATCTGCCTGGCTCTGCCTCCCAAGTGCTGGGATTAAAGGCGTGCCCCACCACCGCCAGGGATAAAGTTACTTTTGTTGCTACTTCACAACAGTAATTTTGCTACTGTTACGAATCATAATGTAAATATCTGAGATGCAGAATATCTAATATGACCCCCAACACAACCCACAGGTTAAGAACCACTGACCTAGAGACAGAGTCAATAGTTCAGTTGGCAGGTGATGAATTCAATCCCCGGAACCCACCAAAAACAAACAAACAAACAAACAAAAAACCCTGGCACAGTAGAGTTGTAGAAATGATATGAGAAATTATTATGAACACTTAGAGATCAGTAAAGGAAAAGCTCTTTATCTGCAACCAGATATGGCTAATGCTCAAAGTGAAAGCCAGCCTCGAATAGGAGGTTTTATTAACTTACATACATGTTAGGCCTGTGCATTTTGCATGCACGGTCACCCTTAAATCTCTTTCAGGTCCAGACTCCATTACATTTTCAACAAATTAAATAGAGATGGGAAACTCTAGTCTGACCACTTGGGCAGAGGGGAGATCTACACAGCAAAGATGTCGTCAGAATTATGTCTTGAGTACATCAGTGTTGCCTTTGAATAGTTGTTACCCAGGGTCATCTTGCCCACTGGCAGAATTATGCTTTTCCTGATAAGAGCATATGGGACTTAATGGCAGACCCGGGCTTAGAGGTAGTTATGGCCCTGCACAGGCCCGCTAAACTTCCTGATAGGCATGTTCTTTGGGGGTGAGCCTAATGGCTGGTCAGTCCTGGTGAACATTTACATCCTAGTGTTGCAAGTTTTGCTTCTTTGTTTCTTTTTTGGGGGTTGTGGTGGGGTGGGATTGTGGTTTGAGACAGGGTTTCTTTGTCTATGTAGCCCTGGCTGTCCTGGAACTATCTCTGTAGACCAGGCTGGCCTCAAACTCAACTCACAGAGATCCACCTGCCTCTGCCTCCTAAGTGCTGGGCTCAAAGGCATGCACCACCACCACCACCCAGTAAGTTTTGCCTATTCCTTTTTTTTTTTTTTTTTTTTGTTTTGTTTTGTTTTTTGAGACAGAGTTTCTCTGTGTAGCTTTGCACCGCCTTTCCTGGAACTCGCTTTGGAGACCAGGCTGGCCTTGAACCCACAAAGATCCGCCTGCCTTTGCCTCCGGAGTGCCGGGATTAAAGGTGTGCGCTGCTGCTGCCGCCGCCGCCGCCCAGTAAGTTTTGCTTATTTCTTAACAGGCCTAATTAGCACACTACTTATCTTTGGGTATTTTAGAGGCAGCACTCCCTTAGCTAAATCCTACTGTGTGTGATGTCGTGTATCCTAGGCAAATCGTTAGGAAATGGTTTACACCATCAATTCTGGTTGGGTTTCTCCTACAGGTGCAGCGTGCACTTGTAATGAGACAGTATGTGGGGACTCCCTCCGTTCTCCGAGCTCTTGTCCTACCGTCCCGCAAGAATGGTGTGGACAGACAGCTAACGGTACATAGGGGAGCTACTTTACTGCTGATTCAGGATTAAAATAAGTTAAAACAGATGGCCCGTCTACCCCTAACAGTAATCCCAGTGTTTGATGGCAAAGACAGGTAGATCTTGTGGCTGCCTGGCCAGCTGGCTTAACTACTTGGCAGGTTCAGGCCAGTGGGAGACCTTGTCTTTTTTTTTTTTTTTTTCCCTTTAAGTGGCATTTTGGAGGAATAACACCTGAGTTGGTTTTCTGGCTTCCACATTCACCCCATACACACAAACACCAACACTTATAACTGCTGAACTTATAATAAGTAGCAAATACCAAGCTGGCCACAGTTAAATACCCAGGGCAACCCATAAAAAACATACTGTCCGCCTGGCGGTGGTGGTGCACACCTGTAATCCCAGCACTTGGGTGGCAGAGCCAGGCGGATCTCTGCGAGTTCAAGGCCAACCTGGTCTACAAAGTGAGATCCAGGACAGGCACCAAAACTACACAGAGAAACCCTGTCTCGGGGAAAAAAAAAAAAAAAAAAAGCCGGGCAGTGGTGGTGCACACCTGTAATCCCAGCACTCAGGAGGCAGAGGCAGGTCTCAGTGAGTTCAAGGCCAGCCTGGTCTACAGAGCTAGTCCAGGACAGGCTCCAAAGCTACAGAGAAACCCTGTCTCAAAAGAAACAAACAAACAAAAACAAAAACAAATAAAAACCATACTGTTGTTCCCATTTTACAAATGAGAAGACAGCACATTCAAGACCCCAGCTCCAGGGCTGGTGAGATGGCCCAGTGGGGAAGCACCACACTTGATGGCCTGCGGTTGGAAGCTGTTTAGGTAGTTCTGCCCTTCCCACCCCACCTCATCTCTGAAATTGGTCCAGTAACTTCCAACTGCTGGGTTTCTCCCCTTGAATGCTCCCCTGGGCACCTCAAACTCCTCATGTCCTGAAATGGACACATCTCCACCTTCTCAGAAGAGGCCATTCTTCTACCCTGTTTGCCCATTTAAACTGGTGGGGCAACACTCAGACTCCAGTCTCCTCCAGCTGTCTTCAGTGGGTGAGGCGGGACTACCCTTGTCCTCCCTCTCCCTCCTGTGGTCTGGCAGTGGCCCTCTCTACCTGTGAGAGTTCTCCTGAGACACTGACACCACCCACCTCCATTCTCTGTCCTTCCAATTGAGGTGGTGCCAATTCCCTGCCATGGCCAGTTTCTGGTTGGCCACTGCTCCCCAGCTGGCATCTCTGGTGTTCTTCAGAGAGAACATGACCAGGCTCTGTATCTCTGATCACAGAGATATTCTGGTTATTTTACTTGAGACTGTACAGCTATTACCCTATAGCAACTGCTGGCCTATGTCTTGGGCTCCCCCCCTCAGGTAAACCACCAGCCTGTTGTGGGATAGTGCAGTTGGTAAGTGCTTGCCTAGCATGCGTGAAGTCTTGGGTTTGATTCCTAGCACCTCATAAATGGGGTGTGGTGGTGTACACTTGTAATCCCAAAAGGATCAGAAGTTCAGGGTTGCACTTAATGACAGTGTAATGGTATGTTTCTTTGGTCCTGCCCAGACCCCATGGTCCTGCAGCCACTTATAAAATAATCATTCAGAGGCTTAATGTTATTTACAAACTGTATGGCCTGTGGCTCAGGCTTCTTCCTAGCTAGCTCTTTCATCTTAAATTAACCCATTTCTATTCATCTGTTTTGCCACGTGGCTATGGCATTGCCGGTCTGCTGGCATCTTGCTGCTCCTTGGGCAGTGGCTAGGCATCTCTCCCTCCTCTTCTTTCTTCTCTCCATATCTCCGCTTGGATTCCCCACCTGCCTCTAAGCTGCCCTGCCATAAGCCAAAACAGCTTTATTTATTAGCCAATGGGAACAGCACATTCACAGCATACAGAAAGATGTCCCACAGCACTTCTCCTTTTCTATCTAATCAAAAAGGAAGGTTTTAACTTTAACATAGTAAAATTACATATAATAGAACAGTTATCAAGCAGGAATTACAGTTACAATATCTAGTCTATTTGTATTTGGCAAAATTAAAGAAAATATTCTCTTTATCCTATATTTGTGAGTCTAAGTTTTTATATCTAATTTATCTTTTATTATTTATAACCAAGAAAAATTACAATTATAACTAGTCTTCAACTACATCAAAGACCCCAAAAGGATATAATATTTACCTAAGTAAACAGGAAGTGCATTGTAAGCAACTTCCAAAAATCTAGAATGACAGAGACAGCTAGCTGCCTGGACAGTCACCCAAAGTTCCTCTGCAACATTGGGGCATCCATCTTCAGCCTATAGGCCTAGAGTTTTTTAGTCCCTTCTCCCTGTGTCTTGTAGAATATCTGGCAGTCTCCTCTGTGAAGCAGGAACCTGAAGGACCAACTCGCCTTGTTTTGGTAAAATTTTGTGACTAGCCTCAGGATATAGAAGATCCTGTCTCAAAAACTAACCTATTAAGTTTGTTAATTTTACCATTCAAATATTTCTCAAAACACACTCCTCCCATTCAGTTGTTGAAGAAGGAGATCTTAAAAAAGAAGAAGAAGAAGAAGAAGAAGAAGAAGAAGAAGAAGAAGAAGAAGAAGAAGAAGAAGAAGAAGAAGAAGAAGAAGGAGATCTTGCCTGGACTAGAGAGGTGGCTCTTGCAGAAGACCTAGGTTCAATTCCCAGCACCACCACATGGCAGCTAACAACTGTAACTCCAGTTCCAGAGCATCTGACGCCCTCTTCTGGCCTCTGCAGGCATCATGCTTGCACACTGGTCCACAGGCATACATACAGGCAAAACACACACACACACACACACACACACACACACACACACACACACACACACGAAATAAAAATAACTATCTTTTGCCGGGCGGTGGTGGCGCACGCCTTTAATCCCAGCACTCGGGGGGCAGAGGCAGGCGGATCTCTGTGAGTTCGAGGCCAGCCTGGGCTACCAAGTGAGCTCCAGGAAAGGCGCAAAACTACGCAGAGAAACCCTGTCTCGAAAAACCAAAAAAAAAAAAAAACAAAAAAAAAACTATCTTTTACAAAAGAAAAGTCCCACTGTGCAGTGGTGGTGCACACCTTTAATCCCAGCATTCTGGAAGACAGAGGCAGGAAGATCTCTGTTAGTTCAAGGCCAGCCTAGTCTACAGAAAGAATCCCAGGACAGCCAAGGCTGTTACACAGAGAAACCTTGTCTTGAAATATAAAACAAACAAACAAACAAAAAACCCCAAAACAAAAGAAAAATTCCTCACAATCTTCATCAGTATTAGTGGAATAGCCAAGACATTGCTCAAGTGCCAAATAGAATCATTTTTAAGCTGGGTGTGGTGGTAGCAGATAACTTAATCCCAACACTCAAGAGGCAGAGACAGGAGGATCAGGAGTTCAGGGTCTTCCTCAGCTACATTAACTAATCCAAGGTCAGCCTGGTCTACATGAACCCTGTTCTAAAATAATAACATTCATAGCTTCCCCTTGAATGTATGCATAGCTCCCCTGACTCAAACTGCTCCTGAACCCTGGTGCTGACTGAGAAGCTGAGCAAGCTGCTCAGCTACCTCCTGCCTTTCAAGTTGACTTCAGCCCCAAGACACTTGCAATTCTAGATTCTTCACAGACAAATCCAAATTCTCCATCTGCACCCCCAATCAGACGTCTCTGCTTCAGGCTCAAACTAGTCTTTGGCCAGGAATTCCTTTCCCGCCTGCCTCTCAACTCTTGGCTTAGGCATTGCCCACTTCTAAGTCTCCCTGGATTTCCTCCTTCCCTGTCATTCTTTTGGAATATTCTGTGGATTTCTCTGTCCCTACCGTGACTCCCAAGAGCCAGAAACCATGGTATCTCTGGAACTAGTGTGTTGCAGGCTCACTGTGGACAGATGTTTTGGAAGAGACAAAACGCAAAGCAAGATGCTTTAGATGAGACAACTGAATGATCTCAGAATCCTAAAAGAGAAACCCAGAGAGATGCTGAAAAGGAAGGAAAGCTTTCTTGTTTTTCTCAATCTACAGACCACGCTGACCTTGAACTCACAAAATCTGCCTGCCTCTGCGTGCTGGGATTAAAGATGTGAGCCACCTTTGTTGTTTTAAAGCTATACTCCAAATTAATGGAATTAGATTTTACCTTGGGAAAAAGATGTGTTGCTAGAACTGTAATGTTGCTCAAATCTACTTGGTCGGCTCCCTGCCTTGGAGGTCAGAGCAAAACAGATTCAGTTCTGCCCCAACTTCAGGGCCTGTGGTTGTTGGAAGATGTCTCCAGATGTCAAGACCGGAATTGGGGCAATGGTTCAGTGGGCAGAGTGCCTGCTGGGTAAGCATGAGGACCTGATGGCAGCTCTCCAAGCACCCACAGAATGGGTGTGGTGGTGCACATCTGTACCCCAGCACGGTGGCGGGTGGGGAGCAGGCATATCCGGGGCTCTCTGATGTCAGCCAGTCTAAGTGAAATGCAAGTTCCAGGTTCAGAGAGATCCCTGGTCTCAAATACAAGGCAGAGAAGCAACTGAGGAAGACACCCTGGTGTCAGCCTCTGGCCGTCACAGCTGAGTGCTCGCCCATGCCATTCCCAGTGAGCTCTCTCTGTGCTTCCTGCTTGTGGATCAGATGCAAGCTCTCAGCCATGGCTCCAACACTACGCTTGCTTGACTACTGCCATACGTGGTAATGGACTCCAACCCTCTGGAACCACAGGTTCCCAAATTAAATCCTTCTGTAAGTTGCCTTGATTGTGATGTGTCTTCAGGGCAGTAGAAAAGTAACTGAGACACCCCTCTCCCCCATCATGAACACCGCTGGTGTCTCTGCACATTAGACAGAGATTCTAAATCGCATTAACTCTGCCAGCTTAGTTGTAGGCCCCCTGAAGCCCCAGCAAGCTAAGGGGGCACCCTGCCCCTGAGTTGCCATGGCAACGGACTTTTCCAGTAAGCAGAGGCATTATTTGACCTTCCGATGCCCCGAGGTTGTCATTCGCAGACCGAGTGACCCAGGCACAGACTGCTCTATGCTGAGGGTGGAACTCACCTCTCTTGAGCTTCTGCTCCATCTGAGTGCCACTCAAGCCCAGGCCCATTCAGATGGTGTTTGCCGCCCAGAGGGCGTGACGTGTACTGACAGCCTTGGCCACTGGCCTCTGACATAGACCCATCACTTTGTTTGCACAGTCCTCAGGGACAACAGTGGTCCATGCCATCCTTACCCATGCAGACAGGACCAGGGATCAAGGTGGTTGTTGTCTATTGGTGTTGTTCCAGAAGCCCGACTAAGGCAAGTAAAAGCCCCTACTCCTGGGCCTAGCCACTTGGGGAAAACATTTATGGCGCTGCCACTTACTGGTTCCTGAAGTGAATACCTCATTCAGATAATCGGCAATCTTGTGACAACAATTTAAAAAACGCAGGAAACTGACTTTCCTAAATGATATTTATTTCTCAGCAAGGCAGGCAGAGGCCAGGACAGGGCCCCCGAGGATCTCAGCAAGACAGACAGAGGCCAGAACGGGGTCCCTGAGGACCTCAGCAAATTCAGCGACTGCTGTGGGACTCTTCTACACAGCCAGGACAAAGTTATTCCGTTTTGTTTTGTGCTAACAATGTATATTTATTTAATGCTCTTCCCACAGTGTGGTTAGGAATCCTAGCTTCAGTCATTAGGGCTCCCTTTCTCTTTGGGATACATCAGTCCACCCCAGGGCTTAATGAGACTCCAAGTTGCCATTTTTAAAACAGGAAACTGCTGGGATCCTAGGTCCTTACATCTGTCCCTTGGAACTGCCCTGGGGCCCTGGCCAGCTTGTGCCCAGGCTGGCAGGATCCTTCCCCTGAATGAAGCTGGGCAGGATCCACTCTCTCCATGAGTATGTTGGTCCAGGATTGCCGCTGCCCAGACCTACACATGCACACTCCCTGCCATACTTCCGTAACACACACCACACACATCCACACAGTGTTCACAGCCACATGTCCCATGCACTCGTTTCTTCCCACTCTGAGCACACACCTTCCACACTCATGCCCTCTCACACCTTCACAACCTTTGGGCCCTCACACACTCCACAGCCCTTCCCATCACTGATGCCCACCTCCCAAGCAGCTGCGACCTCACCTTTCTGTTTTACTCTTAGAGACAGGGTCTTGCTAAGTTGCACAGGCTGGTTTTGAATTTTCTATCCTCCTGTCTCAGCCTCCCAAGTAGCAAGGGTTACGGTCCTGTGCCAAGCCCTGTGCTCTTTTGCCCTTATATACCTTTCCCCTGCACCCCAATATTCATCCTCAGTAGGACATACAGGTGCTATGGGAAGCTTCCTGAGAGGACCCCAACCCTGAGCTCAGGAGCCTCTTCCCTTCCTCAGAAGTTCCCAGGACTTTGACACACAGCCTTCCCACTGTCCAGAGGTCACACCCCTTCCCAATGACCCCACCCACAGCACTAAGCCACACCCCTTCCCAATGACCCCACCCAAGGCATATGCAGAACACTTCTTGTTTTCCACATTCCGTGATTGGTCACTCCTACATCCTCCCCACAGGACCAAACTGTATTCCAGTAACATGGAATGATTCGGTGTTCATAATGAGACCTACAGGTGACATCCATACTTCAGCCTGACCTTCTTCCAGTGTGACACTTACCATGAGAACCTGAGCCAAGAATGAGACGAGCAAGGACCAGGAGTGAGAACAGAAAGAAGATTTCAGAGGGAGGGCCCAAAAGAGGCCCAGGTCCAGGACAGGAGTGGTGAGCACTTTCCAGAACTCCAGGAGAAGGCCATCTGGCACAGAACAGGTAAAGCAGGTGGGTCCCTAAGCTTGCTTGAGGTTCTCCTGAATCCTTCACAATGTCTACCCAAAGCTGTGCAGTGGTGGCGCACGCCTTTAATCCTAGCACTTGGGAGGCAGAGGCAGGCAGATCTCTGTGAGTTCGAGGCTAGCCTGGTCTACAAATGAGTTCCAGGACAGCCAAGGTTGTTACACAGAGAAACCCTATCTTAAATCCCCCTTCCTACCAAAACAAAACAAAAAACAAAACAAAACAAATGTATATGCAAGATTGTCGGAGCCAGCCGACAAGTCAACCAGGTAGCTGGCTGGAGGTGTGCGGATTGTAGAGACAATGAAGGAGACAGAACAGCGTCGAGAGAACTGCCACTCAGTGCTGGACAGTCCTGAGTTCACGTCACAGCCAGCTTATGTACACTCTTGAAGGACAGAGATAGAACAATGCACAGCCCAGGCATTCAGCCACTCTCTATCCTGTCCTTGAGTCAAGGAGCAGACAGTTTCATTTTCTATCTCGATGTGCCTCCGGCTGGCGTCAGCAGCCTGCGTTTAGCTAGATAGTGTGTTCCTTCCTGTGGGCTAATCAGGACTTTCTCACAGCCCTGAAACAAGCAAGCTTGAACTTTATTGACTCAGAATAGACTTCAGATTCAAACTGGGAAACTGAGTCAGTTATGGGCTCCCACACAAGATGACTCATGATTCATGATTTTCA
This sequence comes from Peromyscus maniculatus bairdii, assembly GCF_049852395.1. Lineage (NCBI taxonomy): Eukaryota > Metazoa > Chordata > Mammalia > Rodentia > Cricetidae > Peromyscus > Peromyscus maniculatus. Next base: position 106,025,130 of record NC_134859.1, read on the forward strand.
AACTGATTTGGATGTCTTGTATGTGAGTGTAGTGTGTGTGCGTACATGTGTGTGTGGGCGCTCACACCTGTACACATGCAAAGACCAAAGGAGAGCATCAGGTCTCCTCTATCCATCTCTCCCTTCTTTCTTTAAAAAGTATTTTTTTTTTTTACTGATTTTTTTTTTTTTTTTGGTTTTTTGAGACAGGGTTTCTCTATGTAGCTTTGTGCCTTTCCTGGAACTCGCTTTGGAGACCAGGCTGGCCTCAAACTCAGAGATCCGCCTGTCTCTGCCTCCCGAGTGCTGGGATTAAAGGCATGAGCCACCACCGCCCGGCCAAGTATTTTATTTTTTATTATTTATTTTACTTATGTGTGTGTGTCTGTGTAAGTGTATGCCGTGTGCATGCAGGTGTCCATGGAGACCAGAAGAAGGTGTCCAACCCCCTGGAACTGGAATTACAGATGGTCATGAGCCACCATGTGGGTGCTGGAAATTGAACCCAGGTCCTCTGGAAGAGCAGCCAGTGCACTTAACCACTGAGCCATCTCTAGCTTTCTTTGAGGCAGGGTCTCCCCCTGAATCTGGAGCTAGCATTTTTTTTGGCTAACCTGGCAGCTGGCAAGTCACAGAGAGCATCCTGTCCCTTCCCTGCACAGTACTGGGGTCACAGGTCCACACACGACTCCATCCGGTTTGTTAATGAGTGCTGGGAGTTGAACTCATGTCCTTATGGTTACACAGCAAGCCCTTTCAACCACTGAGCCACTCTCTGACTCTGGGTTTGTTTTGTTTGTTTTCTGTTTTTGAGACAGGATCTCACTGTATAGTCTTGGCTCACCTGGAACTCACTACACAGATGAGGCTGGCCTGGAGCTCAGAGATCCACCTGCTTCTGCCTCCAGAGCTCTGGAAAGACTGGACACAGCATTTCCCGGAAGCTTTATTGCCTGCCAGGGTTTTGTAAGGGTGGGGCTGTATTTAAGAACTCACCGCTGGGGCATTAGGAGTATCCCACTGACTCTGTACAGCTACTTCCTCTGAGCTGACATGTTCCCTCCTGGAACTAGAAGGAGGCTCAGAAGCCTCAGTCACAAGATTCACAAGGGCCCTCCCTCCCCGGGTTATGTCAGAAGTAAGCGATAGCTGGGAGAGAAGAATCGGGGTGGTGCTGCCTTCAGGCTGAGCAGGGGTTTCTAGTGGTGTGGCATCAGCCACGGTGGGGCACCCCTTCTGGTGATGCAGCTGCCTTTAAGCCACCCATGCCCCAGTAAATAACGCCAAAGCTCTTGGGTTCATCAAGGGAGAGTGCTGGGCTTTTGTTGTTGCTGTTTTGAGACAGTCTTGCATAGCCCAAGCTAGCCTGGAGCTCACTGTGTAGCTGAGGATGGCTTTGAAATCCTCATCTCCATGCCTCTGCCTCCTGAATACCAGGATTACAGTCATGTACCACTACAGACAGGGCATTCAGTGCTGCAGATACGATCAGAGGCTTCATACATGCTGGGCAAGGCAAGCCACACCCCCAGCCTCTGTCACGGTGGATTTGGGGAGACCATTTCTCTGGTTTGTCACTGTTTTCTATCCAGAGTGAATAAACATTTGTTCACGTTGGCCCAGAAAAGTCCCACAACACTCGCCTGGGACAGCACTTTTGGAACACTGTGCCTGGCTTTCCTGTGGCTCCCCTTAAAAGGGGTGAAACGAGACACAGTGATGGACTACACACAGAATTTGGCCGTCAGTTTTATTTCTAGACGATGCCTGTAGAAGTACCCCTGTCCCCACAACCACACTCCATCTTTCTGCAGGCTCAGAGGTGAGTTTGCCAGATAGTCTAGCTATGTAGTCCAACTTACCTCAAATTCATGATTCTCCTGCCTCGGCCTCAAAAGCCAGAATTCTTTTTTTAATTAATTAATTATTTTTATTTTATGTGCATTGGCATTTTGCCTGTGTGTGTGAGTTTGTTGGGTCTCCTGAAACTGGAGTTACAGACAGTTGTGAGCTGCCATGTGGGAGCTGGGAATTGAACCTGGGTCCTCTGGAAGAGCAGTCAGTGCTCTTAACTGCTGAGCCATCTCTCCAGCCCCCAAAAGCCAGAATTCTATATGCATGTCACCATGCTTGGCTGCTTTACATTTTAAAAATTAAAGTCATGTTTATATATTTGTCTGTATGTATACTCAAGTGTGTACATGTGGCGGTCAGAGGACAACGTGGAGGAATAGGTTTCGCCTTCCACCACGTGGGTTCCAGGGACCTGACTTGGATCACCAGGCTTGGCAGCAAATGCCTTTACCTGATGAGCCATTTCTTCAGCCATGCTGAACATTTTTTTTATCAGGCAGGAATGTTCTTCTTGGTTATTAAAGAATGGACATGCAGGGGTTGAAGATACAGCTTGGCAGTTTAGAGCACCGAGTTCTCTTGCAGAGGACCCAGGTTTGGCTCCCAGAACTCACATGGCTCACCGCTGCCTCTCACTCCAGTTCCAAGGCATCGGATGCCTTCTTCGGTCCTCCATTTCCCTCTGTGACTCCCCTTCCCTCTAGCTGGTAGACACTTGGCCCGCATCCCTCGCTAAAAAACAGCAGAAACAGCCACACAGGGAGCCAACCTTCTGTTTGATAATATGGTTTATTGTCCATTGACAGAGCAATCACTCAAAAAAAAAATCAAAATCAAAACTGATACAAAGCATCAGAGACACGCGCGGTTGGCTTGTTGACTTTCAACAACTCTCAGGTGTTGCCAGCGTGTGGGGGGGCGGGGGGTTCATCTCAGACTTCATATTCCAGCATGAACATGGTGCTTCCCCCCAACAACCAAGAGTTCAAACGGAAACAAAATCAACAAAGCTTTAAATTATGTGGCAAGCTCACAGATATGTCTTAATATGCATCAAGCAGAGATTTGGAAATAACTACCATGTAAACGTCATCTGAAATATTCGAGTTGCTGGCATGACAGAGGCAGAGGGAGGGAAGCCCAGTGCTTAGAACACAACAGAAGTTAAACAACGCCAAGCGGAGATATTCCTTAAAGTGTAGACTGCGATTGATCTGCTGCAAAGGCATTTGAGTGGCCGCTGCTCAGCTGCCATCTGGCACTTTGTCCCAATAGTTTGCTTGTCTGTTTGCTTTCCTCTCATCTGCCCAGTAGGGCTAGAAAAACCAACGTGAGTAGAAATGATAAAGGCCATCTTTTAGAACCAATCTACTCTGAGATTCCTTCCTTCATAATGATTTGAACCAGGTACAAAAGACAGGAGGCTGGAAAAACAGGTATTCAAAGAACTCAAAGATCAAAAGGGTTCCTCGGTCCCGGGTCAGCTACCATGCCATGCTTTCCACTCTGGGTCAAATGCTTCCTCGATGCCGAAACATTTTTGTTTTTGTTTTTAAAAAGTGCAAAGTCTAATGCTACCAAGGGCATAAACGCAGTACAAGAATGCTCACAGCGAACACCAGAAACGAACCAGAACATGTCAAGAAGTCAGCAGAAATGGGCATTGTTACATATGCTATCACTGCACAGGAAGCAGACAGGCAGGGCGGGATAGACAGCAGGGTCTCGTGGGCTGGTCCATGACAGCATCCTAGGAAGAACATCACTGCACAACATGAAAATGCCCTCGGGCGGGCAGGCTGATTCCTGGGCATCCTCCCAGGGTGTCTTAAAGGAGAAGTAATCAAGTTCCGAGCTGGCCAGATCCTGGTGTGGGGGCGTGGGTAGGGAGCATCTGGGGAGGATCTTAACAGTTGCTTTGGGGTTTCTGATAGTTAGGACAGGGTTGGAAGATAGAGGTCTATGGAAGCATTTTACAAAAGAACCAGTCACAGGCTGCCAGGCTTCAGGGTCTGTTTTTGTGTGTGTGTATGTTTGGATAATATACATGTGTGTTCTCGGGACAGCTTATTTTTAAGACTCAGTTAGGAGGGAGAGCGACTGTCTGTATCGTCAGTGACCAAGTTCTGCCTGTCTTAACCCCTATCCTATTGGCATCAGAAAATCAATTTTTTTAGGGAGCAAATAGGTGCCCCACCCAGTTCCCTATAAGGGCCTCGAGTGGGCAGCCTCTGTGACATTAAGAGACAGAAGCAGAGCCCAGGACATATGCCTCTCAGCCTCATACGTTACCTGAGAATTCACCTTTAGGAGAATGAGCTGGCTCTGAAAACAAGCCACTGCATCCTGGCAGCTTGGCAAGCAGAGCTTCCCGCCTCTCAGGCTCCCTCGCTGCCGTGTGGATTCATGGGCTTGGTTAGTAACACAGAAATCCACATGTAGTGATGAGGGCCAGCCTAGCAGGGAGATTTCACTAGAATTTTTCTGTTGGGGCCTTACAGGACTGGCCTCTAAAATCTTCAGTTTGTGCAAAAAAAAGGGAATGCTACCAGCATCCCCACAGCGGCAGGGCATGATGCTACAGAAAGCAGAGCTGTGCTGCTCAACGCAGACACCTGAAGCCACTTGGAAGGGGGTTAAGAATAGCTCTAGAGGCTTAGGAGTGACTACAAGGACAGCCAAGGATCCCTCACCACAGATTATCACCCCCAGCAGGAGACCTCATAGATCCCCACTAGGGGACGGGTGGAGATGGGGAAGGGTAGGACAGAAATGACTTGGTTAGAGCCAGAAACACAGCTCAGGGAGGGTTCCCATTCCCATGAGGGGGTGCCCCTGAAGTCTGTGGATTCATGGGGTTGACCAGGACTCCTCGACAAATGAACCACTGGTTGGAGGGCTACTCTTGGACTTGAGCAAGACCCTGGTGCTCGGAGTCCATACCAGGTGCAGAGGAGATGGGGGGTACTTGCAAGGGCCAGAGACTACTACCTTGGGCCAGAAGGGTGGCCACTGCAGAAAATGAGGGACATGTCCCTCTCAGGATGAAAAGGACCTGGTAGGCCGGCTACACAGTCTTACAACAACCTTCAAGAGTTTCTGCAAAATGCACATTCCCAGGCTCTGCCCCAACAGAGCTAGCAAGCCCTTAAATGTTGCCTGTCAGCTGTATGTGACAGTGCCCAAGAAGCCTGGTAAAAAGTCTGTTTTCCTCTCCGGCCCGTACCCAAGGATCAAAGGCTGAGACACACAGTGCTCAGCCTGGCAGATGGAGGGGGTGTGACAGGGACTCTGGCCCGCCTGCCCCTCCAGACCCACAACCATGTTTAGGGAAAATTGGGGGGGGGTGCAGAATCACACTAGCGTGAACCCACTTGGATGATTGATGTTTTATTCATGCTGTTTCCAGGAAGGGATGTCAGAGCTGGACCAGTCTAAACCCTCAGAGGCTTTTCCATTGGCCGCAGAGGCTCTGTCTGCCTGTTTACGGGTCCTCGATGTCAAGAAACTCCTGCTTGGGGGGTGCCGCCCCGCGGTACCACGCGCAAGAGCCGTCGCTTCTCTTGATGCAGGCAAAGAACTTGGCCTGGTGCCCGTTGATGCTCTTCTCCGTGACCCAGTCCATCCAGAGGCACTCATCCGGGGAAGAGATGTAGCATGGGATCATGGGGCAGCGTGTGATCTGGGGGACACATGCAGGCAGATTCAGTTGGGGCCAAGGGACAGGTGGGGCCAAGGGCACTTGATGTACCTCCAGAACACAACCTATTGAAGGTGTTCAAGGACAGTAGTCCTGCTGAGTCCTGGGTTCCCACACTGTAGCTGAGGATAGGCCTGTGCATACCCTGGCCTCAGCACCCACCTACTTATGTAACCCTGGTGCAACAGGTGCACCTCTGCTTTGGGCCATCTGGTCTACCTTTTTTTTTTTTTTTTTTAAGATTTATTTATTTATTTAGCACCAGATCTCATTACAGATGGTTGTGAGCCACCACGTGGTTGCTGGGAATTGAACTCAGGACCTCTGGAAGAGCTGCCTGCTGGTGCTCTTAACCTCTGAGCCATCTCTCCAGCCCTTTTTAAAAGGGATGGTTTCAGCTTAGGCTTTTCTGTAGCCACAGCTACCACAAGAGGCTTACACTGGAGAGAGCAGAGCACAAATAGGAATTCCCATGCTTGTTCTAAAGCACCTGCTTGGGTCAATGGGTCACTAGCTTTTTGACCAAAGATTATGGAGCTACGAGAGTGCCCACCTCTGGCCACACAGAGATGAAGAAAGAGAGCTTGGGTTTTTGTTTGTTTGTTCTTGAGAGAGAGTTTCATGTATCCCAGGCTGGCCCAGAAATTTCTATGTAGCAAAGGACAACCTTGAACTTGTGATTGCTTGCTTCTACCTCCTGAACGCTGAGAGAACAGAAATGTGCCTCTACACATGGTTGACGTGGTGCTAGAGCTGGAACCTGGGGCTTCGTGCTAGCAAGCACTCTATCAGCTGAGCTACTTGCCAACCGGTTTTTTCTTGTTTTCTGAGATAGAATCTCACTCACCAGGCTGGCAAGGAACTCACTCTACAGCAGCACAGGTTGATTTCACTCAGCAATCTTCCTGTCTCACTCTCCCAAGGGTGCTGTATAAGCACACCCAACTAGAGTTTGCTAGGCACAGAGGAGCCACGCTTGGCCTGTATTTGGCTGGATACCTGGGCATGGAATGACACCTTTGATAATCAAGTGATGGGAAGCACCAGCCAGAAGGGGAGGAGGCACCAAGAAAAAGTGTCAGCTGGCACAGGCCCATAGAACAGGACTCTGCTGGCAACTCTCAGCCTCAGACTCACTTCTGGTAGCATGAAAGGATGCTGGCTACCTGGTACAGATGTGGGGAAAAGCATCAGGACCATGGACATGGTTGTTCTATGAAGGTGACACAGTCCCCAGATCTGGGAATAGATCTCACCCTTCTCCACCATATCTAAGCATGTGTACATCTACAACTCTGCTTAGTGCCACCTCTGGGCAGATTCACAGAGACCTGCCCAGAAGTCTAGAATGTTGGGAGCAGTACCTCGGCTCTTGGACACACAGTGCTTACACCTACACATGGGTAGGAAAATATTTCCAGGACCATGTTCTCCCCACAAAATCTCCTTTCCTTGGAGCTTTTCTTAGAAGCTGCCCATCATATGGATTGATTTATGTGCTTTGTCCCATCCCTATACCCCCTTATCTTCCAAATATTCCTTGCCAAGGATACAACCCAAGGTTCTCTGAGGACCTGGGACCAAAAGCTTTGTCTCTAGATAGACAGTCTCACTCTCTTATCTTCCCAGAGTTCATTCCAAAATCAGGACTCACTGTCATGAGGGTCTGGGAAGCCAAGGACCCATGCCCTGCTGTCCACCTGGAGACCTTGTGGTGGCAGAGCCAGGGAGGGGAGGGGGATGGGGAGGGGACACAGATCTTACTCACCTTGCACTCGCAGCCCATCTGGTACCTGTGGTTCAGGCTCTTCTTCTGGGTGGTGCTCAGTGTGTCCCAGGGCACAATGAAGTCACAGAGGGTAATGTGCATCTTGCCATCTCCTTCTGCCTTTCCTGTGGGAGAGTCACCAGGCTCAGTGTGGGGGTCACATCTCCTCCTTTTGCCTTCCTCCTGCATTTGGGTGCAGCTCTGGGTGTGAGGGTCAGCTCCAACTCACCATGGTTGGACTACTCTGAGTTTTAAAATAACTCATATTGGGGCTAGAGAAATGACCCGTGGTTTAAGAGTGTTTGCTTATCTTCCAGAGGACCAGAGTTGAATTCTAAGTACCTACGTCAGGTAGATTACAACTGCCTGTAACTCCAGCTTCCGGGGATATGACACCCTCTTCCAGCTTCTGTGGGCACTGTACCCCCTGGCATGTAACTTCCTTCTCATATAATATAAAACAAAAATACACCCTCATTTTTTTGTTATTTGGGACAGTTATATTTCTCAGTATAGCCTTGGTTGTTCTAGAACTTATGCTGTAAACCAGGCTGGCCTCAAGCTCACAGAGATCCACCCACTTCCACCTCCCGAGTGCTGGGATTAAAGGTGTGCATCAGTTTAAAAATAAAAATGAATGTTTAAGCCTGGTATGGTGGGGTACAAAGAGGTAAAGGCAGGAGAATCATGAATTGAAAAACAACCTTGGCTACATAGTGAGTTTGAGGCCAGCCTGGGCTATATAAATTCCTGTCTAAAAAAAAGGTGGGGGATGCATATTTATGATGGCTAACTTTAATTGTAATTTGACATAACCTAGAACCACTTAGACAGTCTCAATGAAGGATTGTCTGCCTTGGGTTGGCAGGTGGATATATCTGTGGGGAACTCTCTTACTTAATCCACGTGGAAAGACCCAGCCCACTGTGGGTGGCACCATTCCCTAGGCAGGGGTCCTAAACTGCTAAGAGTGAAGATGTCAAGCTGAACACAAGCGACCGAGCAGGGGAGTGTGCATGCATTTATTCCCTCTTCTGCTCTTCACTAGTTGCTTCAAGTTCCTGCCTTGACTTCCCCACACTGAGAGACTATAACCTTGAACTAGGAGTCCCAGTCAACCCTTTCTCCTCTAAGTGGCTTTTTGTCAGGGTGTTTTATCACAGAAACAGAAATGAAACTAAAACAATGCTCCATGTAGAAAATTTAGGATGTAACAATGAAGGGGAAGGGGGTTCCCCATCCCCTCATCTGCAGCTGCCACACCCCTCCATGTGTGGGACCATGCCTGGCTTTTCACATGACTGCTGGGATCTGAACTCAGGTCCTCATGGTTGTGGAGCAATCACTCTTAATCACTAAGCCATCTCTCTGGCCCCAGACCAAAGTACACTAAATACATGTATGACAATGTCACAATGATTCTTATTTAAATATTTATTGCATGTCTGATGTTTATGTGTGTGAGAGCACTTCTACACATCACAGCATGCATGTAGGAGTCGGGACAACTTCATGTTGTCTTTTCTTCTACTTTTACATGGGTTTGGGGGTTGAACAAATGTCATCAAGCTTCTTTGGCAAATGCCCTTACTGGCTGAGCCATCTTGAAGGTCTGCTATTATTTGTATAATTAGTGAACACTAATTAAAAAAAGAAGAAGCCCCTTTAGCATCATCACACTTGGTCGGGCTCACATGGCATGATCATCTGCTGCACATTTTAACGTGGGAAAAGGCAAAGAGTGAGTCTTGGGTACAGGAGAACAGGGACTGAGTGAAATGTGCAGCTGGGGTTACTCATTGACTTCTCCTCTCAGGAGAGAGAAACTTAAAAGAAATGACAGGGAAACCCTGTACGAGTCCACATGTGAAGCTGAATCATGGGCCTGGGAGGAGAGGTGTCCGCAGCCAGCTGGCGGGGCACTTGGCTGAGACGTGTGATTTCTGGGTAGTTCCCGTTAAAGGGCTGGTCCTGACTAAAGAATGGGAAACAGGTTCTGTGCCTCGGGCAGTTAAAGATCATCCAATCTGGCTGGAGTCACCTGACCAAGCCCAAAAAGAAAAAGATAAGAGTTTGTTGGAGAGTGTGCCTCACGCTGGGTCCCTCTCCCAAGAGAAGAATGAGGTGTGTGGCAGAGCAGCTGACTGACGGGCAGGCACAGTCATCACTGAGTTGTGCCAAAGAATGGTCCTCACAGAGAGACCAAAAGAGGCACAGAGAAACATCTCTGGCTGTCCGAAGTAGTATACTGGCATCACAGCTATTCTAAGGATAGTTGTGGTGTGTGTGTGTGTGTGTGTGTGTGTGTGTGTGTGTGTGTGTGTGTGTGTGATAAGCATGTGTACATGTTCATATGTGTTTGTATATGTGGTATGTGTGTGTATGCATGTATGTATATATGTGTAGGTATGTACCTGTGTGTACACACACACAAAGGAGGCAAGTCTTACACCTGCTGTAGCATGGACAGAACCTGACATCATGCTCAGTGAAATAAGCTGCTCACAAGAACCGTGAGCTGGCTACAATAGGCAAGTTCACAGAAACTGGAAGTAGGAGGCTGGGACTCTCGGCAGGGAAAGACAAGGAGTGAGATGCTCTTGGCCCGTGGGCAGATATGTAGTGTGGGAAGATGACATCATGCCCGATAGACAGCAATAGTTACATGCTATTGTGAATCCATTTAGTGCCACTGAAGCCCATGCTCAGGTGGGGGTACAGAGGCAAATCCACTATATGTACTACGCTCAGGAGGAGTTATAAAGACAATTCTACTGTATGTACCGTGCTCAGGAGGAGTTATAAAGACAATTGTACTGTATGTACCATGCTCAGGAGGAGCTATAAAGACAATTCTACTGTATGTACCGTGCTCAGGAGGAGTTATAAAGACAATTCTACTGTATGTACCGCGCTCAGGAGGAGCTATAAAGACAATTCTACTGTATGTACCACGCTCAAGAGGAGTGATAAAGACAATTGTACTGTATGTACCGCGCTCAGGAGGAGTTATAAAGACAATTGTACTGTATGTACCGCGCTCAGGAGGAGCTATAAAGACAATTGTACTGTATGTACCGTGCTCAGGAGGAGCTATAAAGACAATTCTACTGTGTGTACCGCACTCAGGAGGAGTTATAAAGACAATTCTACTGTATGTACCGCACTCAGGAGGAGTTATAAAGACAATTGTACTGTATGTACCATGCTCAGGAGGAGTTATAAAGACAATTGTACTGTATGTACCGTGCTCAGGAGGAGTTATAAAGAAAACTGTACTGTATGTACCGCGCTCAGGAGGAGTTATAAAGACAATTGCACTGTATGTGTTTTCTGTAGGTTTTGTTATAGTCCTTTATTTTGTGTGGGCATGAGTGAGTGGGTACATGTGTGGTGTGTGTGTGTGGAGATCAGATGACAACTTATCACCCCTTTCTTCTTCTTCCATGTGAGTCCTGGGGATTCAGCTCAGGCTGTCAGGCTCAGCGGCCAGTGTTCTACCCACTGAGATGTCTAGCTGGCCCAGGTACCGCAGGAGTTTTGTTTCTCAAGACAAGGTCTCACTGTGTGCCTCCGCCTCCCAAGTGCTAGGATCAAAGACTCGTGCCACCATGCCCAGAGACACTAGTGCAGCTTTTAAACAGCATGCAGAATGTTTGAAGATGTCTTTTGTTGGTGTCATGCCAGTCAGGGGACTAAAATGTGCCATGTGTCTGGGTAGTAAGTGTGGCGTAGTTTAAGGTGACAGGCACGCGGTTTCTGAGTGGCTTTGGGTGGTTTCAATCTGCACTGCATCTGCAGCTGTAGTGGAGTCTCAGCAGGCCTGGGAAGTTGTGCTTTACTCTGTGTGAGCTTCTCCTTACTAAGACGGAGAGGAGCTGGACACACGTGGCTGCAGCAGGGACCGTACAAAACAGATGGTGTGTGTGGGAAACCTGACGGCCAACGTGGAAGACAGGGATTCTGCACGATAGAAACTGACGTCCACACGCACTGAAGTAACCTGGCCTCCTGTGTGGACTGATCTCCAGGCTTTGCGTGGACCCGGAGCCTGGCTTGTGCAGAAGAGGGGCAGAGCCAGAGAGAATGCCCTACTGTTCACACACACACACACACACACACACACACACACACACACACACACACACACACACACACACACCCGGTATACAGAAGAGAGCGGCCCCAGCAATGTTCATCACACTGCTGCCCTGGAGGACTCCGCCCTCCCCTCTGCTCAAGGGACGCAAGCTTCCTCATACGTCAGGGCACCAGGCATGGGGCAGGAGTTTGAGCCTAATTGTAGCAGTCACTGTGTGTCAGGGCTCCTGATAGCAAGGCAAGGCTTACCTATTTGTAGGTTGCCTGCCCAGAGCCCCTTATTGGTCTGGTGGGCTGGTTTCCATCTCATGGAACAGAAAGCTGTGCCCATGCTTGGAATATCCAAGTGGTAAGCAGGTCTGACTGACAGCTTTGGCCCCAGGAGGTCAAAAATAGCGCCCGTGTTCACGGGAGATGGCCGTGTCTGCCTACCGAAGTGCCTGCCTCCCAGTGTGCATTAACTAGCTATTGGCAACGTCTGCCCTTTGTCGAGGAAGGTTCTGGTTAGAAAGTGGCTGCGAGCCCTGATTACACAGGGACTCCCCAGAGGACAGACTGCGGCCCCAGATGCTCCTTGGCTTGCACTGGGTACAGCCTGGGCATCTGGAGTGTCACAGGTTGCAAGGAATCCCAGCAGGTAGCGGAACAGTGAAAACACTCATACACATAAAAATAAACTATTTTTAAAGAAGGAAAACTGCTAGAGGCAGCAGGAGCTGCCGGGCTGTGCTGAGGAGCCTCTGTCTACTGGCTCTCCCAGGAGGAAAAGGTCCTCTCTGCAGTGGCTGGTGATTTCTATGCCAGAAATGCCCCCACTCTGGCTGGGTTTCAGCTGCCCATATGACATCAATCAGCTCACAAGAAACAGAACCACAGGTTCTTGCCAGGTGTTGCGAATGGACCCCATGTTAATCACCGTGCCTGAGGCAAACCTTCACCTGCACTGGGGGATCATGGGAACGCCTTTATAACACGAAGGTAGAGGGTTTGTGCAATCTCTATAGAAAGAAATGGGAAATCCCCTGCCTCCCAGCCTGTGCCCAGGGAAGGAGCTGCTGCTGGACTTCCCAGGATTGTAGCCCACTGGAGAGGCCGCTAATGCAGACAGCTTCTGTATAGGCAAGGACCTGGGGGGTGCCGCCCCTGGAAGGAGGTGCTGGCAAGACAAAGGCCCCTTCACCAGAGTCTCCATGACATGGGCCACCAGCAGTCCCAGTGCCCATGCAGATGGGCTGGTTCGCCCCTAGAGGGCAGTGTAGGAAGGCTGTTCCTTAGGGACCAGGACACAGGCATGCAGAGGAATTCTGTTAGGGTGCCATGATCCAGCACTCAGTGGGGAAGGCCCAGCTCCTACTCACCTGCAATTAGATATTCCTTCTTCCCTCCAACGTCCAGCGAGACCCCGCACACTGCTGAGGAGGGGGCCGTGTAGATGAACTCGATGTCTTTGTCAGGTCCCTTGAACATCTGCAAAACACAGTAGGGCAGGGGTAAGCCGAGACGGGGTTCCCAACCAGAACGTGACAGGAACAGGGGTGCATGACTGCACACAGAAGGTGCACAGAGGGTAACAGGCATGTCACAGGGATTCACAGGCCACTGCTGCTTTTGCGAAGGCGTCCAGAGTCACACACCTGTTCAGGCAGCTCTCAGCAGGTGAGCACAGCCTTGCCATCTGCAGGAGACAGTCCAAGGACATTTCCAAGCATGAGGTCATTTCAGAACCTCTGGAAAATTCTAGAGATTCCCACTTGCCACAGAGGGTCACATCTTTGTCCCCACAAACAGGGTTAATTTGCTTGTTTTATAAACAAAACAAAGTGTGTGGGGGGGTTGTCTTTAATCCCAGCACTCGGGAGGCAGAGGCAATCAGAACTCTGTAAGTTCCAAGACAGCCAAGGCTACACAGAGAACCCTGCCTTGAAAAACCAAAAACCAACACTCCCACACACCCCCAAAAAAACAAAAACAAAACCACAAAAACAAACAACAAAAAAGGATTTTTCTCCTTTTCTTTTGATCTTCCCTTTTTACTTACCCCCATCCCCTCTCCTGGATTAAACCTGGGGTCTTGAGCCCAATAATTTACACCCCAGCCCTACTTCTATAATTTTTTTTCTGAGACAAAAGTCTCACTTTGTAGCCAGGCCTGATTTCTACTCTCCATTCTCTTGCCTCAGCCTGGATGTTTGGTTTATAGGCTTGTACTACGACGCGCCGTTTATGTCCAGGGATTTTGGTGACACTCTGGCTACCTGAAGACAACAGAGGGGAGAGGGTCATTCCCCGGAACCAGAACATAAGCTCAGGGAGGGGGGGTGTCTCTCAGTGTCTGACTCACTTCCGCTCTTCAGGAGTGCCCTTGCTGTCCCGCGGAGGAGGAAGCCGATGCTAGAGTCTAGAGTTCCCCTTCTACTCATACCCTTCCTAACTCTCCCGAAGAGGCTGGTGTGTCTGTGTCTGAGTGTCTGCTGCCACGTGCATGCAGGTGCCCTCGGAAGCCAGATCCCCTCAAGCTGGAGATGCAGGTAGTTGTGAGCTGCCCGACAGGGTACTGGGACCCAAACTCCGGACAGCAGCAAGCGCTCTTACCCACTGAGCCCTCGGCTCCAGTCCCTCTCCAGGCCAAAGCAGCTTTGGGGAGCGTGGCTCTAACCCTGTAGGAAGGTCGCAAGGGCAACAGCCTCCTTATGCATCTCAAATGACACCAAGAGGTCAGAGTCACTTCTTGGCGTGAAGCCACAAGGAGGTTATGAAAGCCCACCTGCTACTCCGCCTCATAGAGACTTGGGTATTGAGAGGTTAGTTGTTCTCTTGAGATGACACGTGTGATGAGCAAGTGCTCGCTCCTCTGGTCTGTCAATAACATTTATTGTCTTTTGTTGTTGTTGTTTTGTTTTTTTGAGACAGGGTTTCTCTGTGTAGCTTTGGAGCCTGTCCTGGAACTCACTCTGTAGACCAGGCTGGCCTTGAACTTATAGAGATCCTCCTGCCTCTGCCTCCCAAATGCTGGGATTAAAGGCGTGCACCACTACCGCCCGGCCTTATTTTATTTTATTTTATTTTATTTTATTTTATTTTATTTTATTTTATTTTATTTTATTTTATTTTATTTTATTTTATTTTATTTTATGTACATTGGTGTTTTGCCATGGGTGTCGGGTCCCCTGGAACTGGAGTTACAGACAGTTGTGAGCTGCCATGTGGGTGCTGGGAATTGAACCCAGGTCCTCTGAAAGAGCAGTCAGTACTCTTAACCGCTGAGCCATCTCATTTATTTTCAGCGTCGGTAAGTAAGGATAGCTACAACCACCACTGTGTGACAAAGCTGTCCCTCGCACCGGCGGGGCCAGCTGTCTTTCTTTGGACACCAAGTTAGTAAACGTCAACTGTCAGAGCAGGCACGTACCACCCTGCTTAGTTTTGCAACACTGGGGACCAAACACTGAACTTCATGCGTTCCAGACAAGCATGCTACCAACTGAGCCACACCCCCAGCCTCTCCTTAACCTCTCTCTCTCTCTCTCTCTCTCTCTCTCTCTCTCTCTCTCTCTCTCTCTCTCTCTTCTCTCTCTCTCTCTCTCTCAAACATTGGTTTCTTCCCATTTGTCCCTGACACGGGGAGTTCTCTGATCACACTAGCCGACATCACCACAGCCACCGCTGCGGCCATCCACAGTCCCCAGACCACAGCCCTGTCACTCATCGGCTACCTTACCTCTCTGTAAGTGGCCCACCACAGTCAGGAAGCTGCCACTGAGCACACCTGCCTGCCAGACTCATCCTCTTAGGACACGCGACTCACCGGCTTATCACCCGGTAAAATCAAAGTAACCTGTTTCTAGAATTAGGGTGACATTGTGGTTTGAATGAAAACAGTCCTATAGGCTCAAATACGTGAATGCTTGGTCCCCCACTTGATGGAACTGTCTGGGAAAGATTAGGAGGTGTGGCCTTGGTGAAAGAGGTTCGTCACTGGGGGTGGGCTTTGAGGTTTCAAAAGCCCATGCTAGGCCCAATGTCTTTCTCTCTCCACCTGCTGCTACCTTTGGGTCAGGATATGAAGCTCTCAGCTACTGCTCCATGTCTGTCTGCTTCCCACTGTGATGATCATGACTCATCCCCTGAAACTGTAAGCCAGCCCCCGATTAAATGCTTTCTTTTACAAGAGTTGCCTTGGTCCTGGTGTCTCTTCACAGCATAGGACAGTGACTCAGACAGTTGGAAACCTAAAATTTCTGCCAGCTTTTCATGTTCTTGTGGCTTAAGAAGAACTGGGCTTCTTCGTGGCTTGACAACTCAGCTTTCTGCCTTACAATGGCTGAGAGGCGTTCCCAGGCCCCACCCTAGCTTCCCCCAAGAAGTCAGGGGTTACCTTTATCTGCTTGATCTCATATTGAATCCTCTTGATGGGGTTGCCGTAGATGTCATTCCCGGAATCCACCTCCTTCTCGCTCACTGCTTTGGCCCTGATCACTGCAAAACACAGAGACACAGATATGAGGAGAGTCCTTGAGGACCAGGATTCAGGCTCTGCCCAGGGGAGAAAGGCGTCCTCCCTGTGGGAGGGGGAGGGGGGCCTACTGCCCACCTGCTGTAATCTGGGGTGTCAGAGGAGTCTGATCAAGCACAAGCAAGGCTCTGCGGCTTGTCGTCCTGGGGTGGCCAGCAAGAGTTCTTTGCCGTGGCTGGGATGGGGCTCAACTGGTATCGTGCTTGGCTAGTAGGCACAAAGGCCTGTGTTCAGTGTCTAGCACCTGGCATCATATAAAAGTGGGCACATCTTTAACAGCAGCCCTTAGGAGATAGAGTCAGGAGGGTCAGAACTTCAAGGGCAGCCTGGGCTAATAAAACCCTGTTTTGCCAGGTGGTGGTGGTGTGCGTGCGTGCGTGCGTGCATGCGTGCGTGCGTGCGTGCGTGCGTGCGTGTGTGTGTGTGTGTGTGTGTGTGTGTGTGTGTGTGGTGGCGGCAGCACACACCTCTAATTCCAGCACTCAGATGGGTTTCTGAGTTTGAAGCCAGACTGGTCTACAGAGTGAGTTCCAGGACAGCTAGGGCTACACAGAGAAATCTTGTCTATAAACAAACAAACAAACAAAACAACCACAAACTTGACTCAAAAGACAAAATCAAAAACCAAAAAGCTGGGTGTGATGACGTACACCTTTAATTCTAGCACTTGGGGCACAGGCAGGTAGATCTCTGTGAGTTCAAAGCCAGCCTGGTTTAAGTCGTGAATTCCAGGTCAGCAAGGGCTGCAAACTGAGATCCTGTGTCAAACAAAACCAAAACCAAAACCCAACCAAATCCCCCGATGAATCCTAGGACCCCAGTGGCTCTGTACAGCAGGCCTTGGCCATGGGCCCGGTTCTTCCTACTTAGCGGGGGCTAGAAAAACGGTTAAACAAATGGCCTGGCATGCCGTCCTGCCCCTGCAGGCAGGGCTGCTGTGAGAAGGCCCTGACATTCCTGCACCTCATCCTCACTCAGGCTTTGGGGGCTAGAGCAGATGAGCAGGCGTCCACCTCAGAGGAGCCCGGTTTATTCAGATTTGGGGTCTCTTGGGGGTGCTAACGTACAACTCAGAGCAAAGCACCTGCCTAGCATGCCGGAGGACCCGAGTCCCCTCCCTAGCAATACAGAGGAAAGAGGTTTCCATGAGAAATGTCCTAGGGGTCATACATGTGAAAGTCAAGGGACAGCTTCATGTATCATTTCTTAGGTGCCATTGCCTTGGGTCTTTTTTTTTTTCTTTCTTTTCCATTTTCATTTATTGGGGGTGGGCAGGATTTACATGCTGCATGATGCAGCCAACACGTCAGAGTCAGAGGACCACTCGTGGGAGTCAATTCTCTCCACCACGTGGGCTTCAGGGGTAGAACGCAGGCCGGCAGGCTTTGTGGCAAGCACCTTGGCACACTGAGTCATGCCGCTGACTCTCCACCTTGTTTTTTGAGACAGGGTCTCTCACCGGCTTGGAGCACACTGGCTGTCTCGCCAGCAGGCCTCCAGGCTTGTCCCGGGTCTTCCTTCCCAGTGCTGGGATTACAAGAGCAAGCCACCACACGTGGCTTTGTGGGACATTCTCTATAGTAATGTGCAGTCTGTGAGAAGTGTGACAGACATGGAGTTGGAAAGCGTATTATGCGGGATCAGTAATGGATGTGGTCAGTAATGCCAGTGTGGCTCTCAAACCTTAGACACAGATGGTGAGGAGGCAGGTCATGTCAGACGTGCATTCAAGTCAACAATCGAAAGAAGCAATGGGAAGGGATACACCAGGAAAGTTGCAGCATGTTCTGGAGCCTGGTTGTGCCTAACATGGGTTGTCTATTAGGAATTAAGCCCCTGGTCCCTCCCTGGAAACCCTACGACCGAGGCTCAGCAGATCCCGCCACAGGCAGGGCCCTCCTTTTCTTTACTCGGAGGTTATTAGCTGGGTCAGGGTCTGTTTTAATGGCTTTAAAAGGTTTGACCTTCAAAAGGCAGTGGTGTAGGGTCACTCTGGGCAAGGGTTCTGTCACTGTGCACGTGAGCTAGATGGAGACAAGGGGCAGCCGATGCCGGCTCAGAGTCTCCAGCGGTCAGCTTGAGTCTTGGAAACTTCTGGCCAGGACTGTTTCCCACAGAAGCAGGGAGGTCCAGGCACGTGGGAGTGCCATCTGCTCCTCAGACCCCAGCAATGCGCTCTGGATCCCTCCCCACGGAGTCTCACACCACAGCCCAGGCCCCACCCAGCTCCGAGGCCCATTGACATTGGTCTTTCTGTGCAGCTGAGTCACCACTGGCCTGGCCACAGGTTCCTGTTTCCCAGCCCAAAGCAGGCCTCACTTCAAACAGCTACAACCTGGTAAAGCTACCTGGCAGGCCACCCTAGAACACAGGGTTCTCTCTTGGTTCTGTGCCTTCCCCATAAACATTTCTTGCAAAATTCCTTCACTTAAAATCCGAGCCAGAAGCGGTGATGCCCGCCTTTAATCCCAGCACTGGGGAAGCAGAAGCAGGAGGAGCTCTGGGTTTGAGGCCAGCCTGGGCTACAGAACAAGTTCCAGGACAGCCAGGGCTACACCTTCTGCAACCCCACTTGGCCCTTGCTCTTCCCTAATGCATTCTGCTCGCTGTCCCCCACATGCCAGGATATTCAGGTACGTCCTGCCTCGGAACAGGAAAGCTCTTCTACCTAAAATGTCGCCTCCAGGCCCCCGCCTCCCCTGAAAAACAGCCCCTTCCTGTCTTCTTCCTGCAGCGATGGGTGTACTGTCCATCTCTCACACGCTCCGCTGTAAATGTCTGTGCACCTGTCTGCTGAGAGGCCCTGGCAAGTAGAGGCCATGCTGTGGAACAGCTGGGGCTCAGAAAACAACTACCAGATGGAACTAGACTGACTGACAGCCTTGGGATGATGGGGCAGGCGTGGCTGGTCTTCGCCCCCCCCAACACCCCCGTGGAATCTATACAACCATCATCGAGGTGCGTATGCAAACATGTAAGCGCGCCAGGCGAACACTGCCATGCGTGTGTTCTTTGTATAGCCCTATCATCAGCTCAGAAACAAGACGGGGCAGGGGTCCTAAAGGACAGTCTACTTCCCTCTACCAGCCGAGAGAACTTGCTTCTCAGTAGTGGCCCACTACGCTGCACAATGCTTAACGCTCAAGTGTGTTCGCTAAGGGCTGGGGCTGTAGCTCGGTCGGGGGAGGGCTTATATAGCAACCACAAAGCCCTGAGCTCAAGTCCCAACACTTACAGCTGGACATGGCACATGTTTGGAATCTCAGCATTCCCTTGAACTATTACAGAGTTTGAGGCTGTAGCATGGGCTACTTGAGACCATGTCTCATCACAAAACAAGGAACAACAAAAAGTTCAATAAATGCACCACCTACCTGGCAATCAGAAAATAAACAGCCAAAGGGTCTCATTCTCTCCCATGGCACTGAGGACCTAATACTGCTGTCTTATGGGTCCCCAAGTTCCCACACACCTGAATCCCTGACAAGATCTAAGCTAAAATGCCAAGAGCAATCAGGTGTGGGAATGATGGGTTTAGTGAGGGTGAGTGATGGGGATGGGGAGGGTCAGTGAGGCCCTGGGTGTGGGCACCGAGTGCAAAGGACACATGGTGGAAGAGTGAACAGGGCAGATTTCTCTGCTCCTGCACAACAGGAATCTGGAGAGCCGTCCCTAGTCCTGTGTTCACCTTGCCTGAGGGCTGTGGACCATACGCTTTCATTTTTGAAATTTTCAGAAGAGATGGTGGTTTTCAGGCTAGAAAGTTAACTGGGGGGAAGGTCCGGGATGCTTGTGGGGAGTGGGGGAGGGGCAGGTAGACTCTCCATTGACAGCCGGGCTGCTTTTGGCTAGCCGCTAGCCGCAGGGACCTAGAAAACCCGCAGGGACCCAGACAACTGATCCTTTAGAGCAGAAGCATGATGGGTTCCTCTCATTTGGTGTCCCTGCTGCGAGATGAGGCTGTCGCTGTTGCTGCGGCAGACACCTGTCTTAGCTGTAGCTGTCACTGGTGAGATCAGTGGGGAGAGAAGGGGATGGGGAGGTCTTGCCAGTAAAAACTTTCACAGTCCCGGCCTTAGAGGGACGTCTGATCTAGGCAGCGGGCAGACAGATGGACAGGAAATCCGGGGTGGAAGACAGGAAAGGGGAGGAAATAAAGAATTCTCTAGAAGCTTAGCCCACATGCACGACAGTGGTCATCACTGTGACCTCCAGGGTGACCACCAGGGCTGTAGAGGAAAGGACTCCACATCACAGAACGGACAACCTCTTCAAGTCCCAGGCCATCTGAAGGACAGGGAAATGCAGAGACCCAAAGAATTTGGGATGAACTAGAAGCAAGGCATGAGTGCCTGCTGACTGGACATTTAGATGCTAGGTTGGGGGCAGACACCAGGTCAGGGCTAGCCACATCCTGCCCTGTCTCACTACCTATCCAAGGAGCTGGGCACAGCAGCAGGAGACTTTTTGTGCCCTAACCACTGCCCACCCCCCACTCCCTGCGGCTCAAAATTTGCTTTTTCCTCTTTTCCTTTTGCTAACCCAACATCTGGGTTTGCCATCAAGAGTGCTACACTGGCTGATGAATTCACTGCCAGATGCTGGCTACTGGAATGCACAAGCGTTGACTTAATTCAAAGCACACCCAACCGCAGAGCCCCTACCCCCATCCCTCTGGCTGAGGACACCACATGATGTCACTTCCCCCTAGAGCAGCCTGCAAAAACAATCCCAGTGTGCCCAGCCAGCAAGGGATGGAAAAGAGCTAAGAGGGTGGAAAGTCAAGGGCACTGATGATGAGCCAAAGATAACGGGCTGTGTTTGGACCTTGAGAATCACAGCTGCCAGCGATGCCAACAGAAGCTGGGCCTCCTGCTGTTATCCTATGAGGGAACTTTCTAGAAACCCTGGATGCCATGGCCATGGCTAAGGGAAGGTAGAGGATTCAACACACTCCACAGACCCCAACCATGGCAAGCAGAGACATGGTTCTTCTCCCTCCCAGGTGCCACCAGCACATGGTCCACGGAGTCCTAAAGACATGTTCACAAATCCAACAACTGTGTCTGTGAGTGGAGAGAGAGGAGATAGAGGAGAGAGGAGAGAGAAAGAGACAGAGAAGGGAGGGAGGGGAAGAGAGGAGACGGGGGGGGGGGGGGAAGAGAAGGAAGGAGAGGAGAGGGGAAGAGAGAGAGGGGAAAGGAGAGAGGGGGAGAGAGGAGAGAGAAAGAAAAACAGAGAGGAGAGAAAGAGAGAGAGGGGAGAGAGGGAGAGAGAAAGGCAGAGAGAGAGGAGAGGAGAGGAGAGAGGAGGCAGGGGGCTGACTCTCACTATGTAGCTCTGGCTGGCCTGTAACTCACTATGTAAACTTGAACTCAGAGATCCACCTGCTTCTGCCTCCCTAGTTCTGGGATTAAAGGTGTGTGTCACCACACCCAGCTTGCCAACAACTTTTGAATTTTATAGTGTCCATGGTAACATTGTAGAAGTTCCTTGAGAATCTAAAAACACACCATGCCTGTAGTCCACAGAAAGGTCATAACCTGAAGGAGAGTTGCCTGCAAGACTCCTTCTTGTTGGATTCTGTTACCTTATTGAGGACCCAGCTGCTCTTCGGACCATCCCATACGCCAAGTGAATATTTACATACTACGGATGGATTCCACTTAGCCCCTCTCTGAAGTATGGGCTTCCCACGCTAAGCACAAAGGAACCTATGGTAGCAACACCTAACTTCTGAGGCGGAAAACATGTACTCAGGATCACCAGAGGGCCACAAGCAGGCCACCCTGTCCTTTAGGGTTCTGCTGTGACCTGGGGCCAGCAAGGTCCTATAGAAAACAGGTTAATTTGGGGTGGTGCCTCCCTCTTGGAGCTAGGAGATGGAATGGGAGCTTTTGTCAAGACCCTGCCAGCACTAATCAGCAGGGGACGGGGACACTCTGATCCTGTAGCTAGACTGGGGTCAACCGAAGACAGAGGAACACTGCTTTAAGGCTACTAGCACGCAGGTGGGGAGCTCCTGCAGAAAGACCCTCGTCATCCCATAGATGCCCGTGCAGTGACTTCGGACCTCGCTGTCAATGTCCTCCGGAGGTCAGCCGCTCCATTTCTTTGTTTCGTGGCAGAGTTACACGCCAATCAGCTCGAGGATTATAAAAGAAACATCATTCTCTCCCAGAATACACCCAACCTGGGAGGTTCTGAGGTCTTTTTCCAGTCTCGGGGAGGGGGGGGGAGCTACAAGGTCTTTTCATTAAGCTCCCCCAGAAACAGTGTGCCACCGCCTTGTCATTTACACCAATTCAGTAACAAAGTTCAAATTCTGTCCATAACTAGACCCTGCGCCCGCCACTTGGGATCAGTTTCTTGTCCCTTTGGAGAGGGCAGCACAGCACTTGTAGCCCAGCAAAGGCTGCCTGACCTTCGAATCTGAATTTTTGTCTTTAACCCTGAAAATCAGTCCCCCACTGCCCCATTTGACACCCTTAGCTGGGGACAGAAGACCAGCCACACAGTTCCTGGCTTTGTCCTAGGACAGCTGCCACCAGATGGTTACATTGTCCAGGACGCTGTCCTTGAAGAGCTGTGACACCTGACTGGGGCCGTGGAGGGCACAGAAAGACTTGGATGGGCTTCCCTTCTTCCTTACAACTGGCTAGAGGAGCTGCTGAGGATGGATCAACACAGGGGCTCAGCCCCGGGACACCAAAACCTGCTCTGCCTTCCAGACTTGAAGCCACACCTCAGCATGTGGGGTACAGGCATGGGTGAGTACACTCAGCATGTGGGGTACAGGCATGGGTGAGCACACTCAGCATGTGGGGTACAGGCATGGGTGAGTACACTCAGCATGTGGGTTACAGGCATGGGTGAGAACACTCAGCATGTGGGGTACAGGCATGGGTGAGCACACTCAGCATGTGGGGTACAGGCATGGGTGAGCACACTCAGCATGTGGGGTACAGGTCTGGGTGAGCACACTCAGCATGTGGGGGTACAGGTCTGGGTGAGCACACTCAGCATGTGGGGTACAGGCATGGGTGAGCACACTCAGCATGTGGGGTACAGGCATGGGTGAGCACACTCAGCATGTGGGGGTACAGGCATGGGTGAGTACACTCAGCATGTGGGGTACAGGCATGGGTGAGCACACTCAGCGGGGGGGTACAGGCATGGGTGAGTATACTCAGCATGTGGGGTACAGGCATGGGTGAGCACACTCAGCATGTGGGGGTACAGGCCTGGGTGAGCACACTCAGCATGTGGGGTGCAGGCCTGGGTGAGCACACTCAGCATGTGGGGTACAGGCATGGGTAAGCACACTCAGCATGTGGGGGTACAGGCCTGGGTGAGCACACTCAGCATGTGGGGTACAGGCATGGGTGAGCAGCCAGGTGTCCTGAGGAACCAAAGGCAAGTTTGGTGCCCACAAGTCCTCAGGTACCAAGGATTCCAGCTCTGCCTTCCGTCTCTGGCCTTGTGGTGCCCACCTCCCCAAGTCTGCCACCTCTAGCTGCCCTCTGTAGATGGCTGAGGTTGTTCACCGAGCTCTGCTCTGCCTTGTCCCCTCCATGCCCAGCCACTCTGGGCTAGTGAAAAAGACCTTCTCCAAATCCTTTTTTCTCTCATTTCCCTAAAAAGGAAAAGGGGGCTGTCGTTCAGTAATTAAAAACAGCCCCATGCTGGTGAGCAGGGTTCGGCACTGCTTCCCTACATCGGCATCGGAGACCAGCCCCTCCCACAGAAACTCCCAAATCAGATGATCGATCCCCCTCACAGGCAGCAACTGGGCTTCTGGGGGATGTGAAACCAAATAGGGCCCCCGCCTCGGGGTAGGGCTGAGCCTACTCAGGATGAGGTCAAGACTCGCTCATCTATAACTCAGGCCAAGGCGAACAGATGGGTGTGGCTGAGGGGGAGGCGGAGAAGAGAATGGGGTTGTAAGGCTATGACCTGGGCACTGCAGGACATCCAGCTCTGGGCCACACCATCCATGGCCTGGTGCCTGGGAATGTGCCAGGCCTGCCTAGCAGCAGGCTGCCTGCCCACCGCTCAGATTCTAGCATGCTAGCTCGCACAGGAGGGCGGCTGTCCGCTAGATGCCCGTCTCCATGGAGACCAGCTTTCCCATCTCCATTTCCTGCCCGTTGCTTTGGCTCTTCCTGGGGAGGGCGATGGCATATCTACTTCAGCGAGCAGAAGGCGGCTGCAACATTCACGGCCCAGTGCTCCAGCTGCCTCACGCCCCCCAGGACCCTGGCTCTCCACTCTAGGCCTGGTGAGACGGCCCACGCCCTGCCACCCTTCCTTCCCAGCTGTGGGCCAGCGGGATCTCATGCCAGGGCCTTAAGTGCGGCCCTTCCCATTCACGTGCTGCTGAATCATTTGAAAAAAATGCGTCCCGCTCCTGGGAGGGTTTGCTGAGAACAGTGTGGCTTTGTGGAGGAGGCTGCTGCTCGGCAGTTTCTCCGCCAAGGAGCTGAGGGCCTCGAGGAAGCCAAGCTCAGCCCTGTAAATCCCAAACCCGGGTAAGCAGCGGCATAGCAGCCTGGCAGGGCTGGAGGCGGAGAAAGCCTCGAGAGGTCCCTGGGGAACCCTGCCAACCCCTGTAAGCAGTCTCCACACAGCACCGAGGAAGGTGACATGACGGCAGAGGCCAATCAGAATCTTCTCACTCAGTGGCGGCTGCCACAGAGGGCCAGCAGTCATCTGTCTTCGTCCACTCGTTTCCAGTGTTCAGCACTGACAGGCCCTGCCCATGAGTGGGACACTAAGGCATGGGGGCTGTGAGCTGAGTCGTCGACAAACCATGTCTGAAGGGAGACACCAGGATGTCCGTGGGTTCCTACTCGCCTCTCTCATTGGCCCAGGCCCACCCCCGGCCATGCCATGGAGTATGGGAGGATATTCAGGACAGGTCTCACGTCTCCAACCAGATGGTTCAGGGCCTGTGCCTTCCCCAGCCTGGCTTCTCTGGAGTCTGGCTGAAGCCTGGCTCCTGTCTGATGGTCTCAGAGGTCTGAATTGACCTCATTCCATTATCTACTTGTTGGGGGGACACAACAGTTAGAGGAGGTCCCTGATCCACTCCCGAACTCACACCTTTTCTAAAGCCATCCTCTCACAGGTATGGAATCCCCGATGCTGCCTGTGCATGGGGTTAGGTGGGGAGAGGTGACCGACCAACCGTGCCTCAGGGGACCATCATGGTCATGACTGACTGATGCACCCCGTGTGGCAGTGAGCAGGGCAGGCCAGGAGATTCAGAGCCTGAGTCTCTCACCTGTTGGACACTCTGGGCATGCCCCAACCTGTGGACAGTGACACTGATGTGTCCCTTCAAACCTCTTGGGCAAACACGGTGCCCGTCCACCACTTGGTCAGCCTCAGATGTGCCTGAGTCTGTGTGCTTTGGAGGAAGCGCACGGGGCAGACACAAGGAAGCAGCTTGATGACTGGCAGGATTCTGATAAATGCAGTCCACAGCAGGAGTGACCATCCTGCCCCCACCCTGCCGTGTGAGTACAGAAACACAAAGCCAGGGAGAAGCTCCAGACTCCAGAGTACACAGGGCTCTGAGGAGGTCGGTGGCAAGAGCCCAAGAGTGCTTTGGAAGGAGGGCGATACAAAGCCGGCCTCCATGCCTGGGTTCTCCTGCTTCCCCAAACCCAGAAACTGCATGCATCTTTCAGTGCTGCTCTCTCCCGCCCCATTTCAGTCAGCCCGAGGCCGGGCTGGCCGGGCAGCGTGTAGGACTGGAGTATATGACTATAGGCGGCCCTCCACCCGGCCAGCACGGCCATCTGTGTGAGTGAATGCTTCAGGAAGGATCTGAGTAGCGCTGCGGGAGCCAAAAGTGTTCCCCTTTGGATACCTGTGTCAAGAACGAGAGAGCTGGTGAGAGATGGCCGGAAGCTGGGCGTGAGGGGAGGAGGCAGTGTCAAGGCTGGGGAGGTCAGAGCGTTGGCCCTTGCCTGGCACCCAGAGTGGCAGAGCCTTCTTCACTCTTGTGGCTGTGGTGCACTGGTCCCTTGTGGAGGCTGACCGGTGAGAAGAGGGGAGGGGACTGGGCGGCTCCAGGTGGCAGCCACTCAGGTGTCTCAACACAACCGAAAGAGTGAAAATGGGGTCTACAGAGACTCCTGACCCGCTGGGGATGAGGTGGGAGGCAGCCATGACATCCCCTGAGAGAATCAGCGGGAAGTTCTATTTTTAGGGGGAGGAGATCCTAGGGACTGGATTTACTGCCCACACCACTGGCCTGGGCCAAGGCTAGCCCATCCCCCTTTGCCTTCTACACGACAGTGGGGAAAGGGCAGGGCATCTTCTCATGCTGCTGCCAAGGGACAGTGTAGGTGTTCCTGTCCGGGCAGAGATGACTCACCCTCCACCACGTCTCCTTGCCCATCCCTACACCTACTTTTAGCTCAGTGTAGCCAAGAAGGAGCGCTTCCTTACTCAGAACACAGGCCGGCCGCAAATACCACCTTTGTAAATGGAAACAAACCAGTGTGCTCCAGGAAAACGTGTCTGCTCACTGGGCTGCGGCTTCCGACAGAGCTGAGGGGCTCAGTTATGCAATGTGAGGTCCAGTTGTGACCACAGCCCAGGGGTGTCACAACACCCTCCACTCTTCGGCACAGAGGTGACCCTGCAGGCTGTCCATACAACACTGAGCATCCACGGACAGTCAGGCACCAGGCGGGAACGAGGTATGACGACCGAGTCACAAAAGGCAAACCGCCGTGGGACGCTATTAACGTCCAGGCAAATGAGCAGTGTGGTAGAAGGAAGCCTCAGGTTGGGGCTGCTCAGAGCCACACACAGGGCCAGCGTCTCACATCTCGCTGTAGGTCTAGTCCCTGGCCAACACTGGTCACACAGGCTACTCGCAGCTTGTGTTTTCTACTAGCCACCAGTTGCATGGCCCTCATGTGCCATTCACTGCTTACCTCCTGGGACAGAGTTGGGGACAGGGTCAGGGACAGAGTTTGCCACTCGGTATAAATGAAAAATATCAGGAAAGCAGATGGATCTCTTTCGGGAGAAATGGTGCAAACGGGAAGCAGAGGGGTGGTAAACGGAGCCCTCCACCTACGTCCCAGCTGCACGTTTTCATTTGCAGCTTCCAAAAGCGTTTTAAACAAGAGATGGTGCCAAGCTGGGGTTAGCCTATGAAAGCACTTCTCAGCACCAGGCCCGATCCAAAGGCACTGGCTGCACAGCTCTCTTTTCAGAAAGGGGCACAAACACAGCTGGGATCCTGGAAGGGAGGCTCTGAAAGCCCACGAAAATATCAGACCAGGGTGAACACGAGCAGGCGGAGGTTCCGTACTTGTGGCTGAACATCAGCAGCTAGGCTAAGACCACAGCAGGGAAGAGGGACTTCAACCCCAAGGAAAATGACTGGCCGTGTTCAGCACACATCTGTATGCTGAAGGGCTCAGCAGGTGCATGTCCGAGGGGGGTACAAGGGATGAAGAAAGAAACTCAGAGGTACATGGCCGAGGACCTGTTTTGGCTCCCTCTCCCACCTAGGTCTCGGATTCGGCTGACATACTTACAGTTGTTCATTATATTATCTACAAACACATAGGAGAGAAATATGGCCATTTACGGACCAATATTATTAATGTGTCATGATCAGATATGATTAATCAAGGTATCTGAAGAAGGCCATGAAAGGAAGATGGGTGGGGGAAGGGAAGAAACGAGAAAAGCCTCAGGAACTAACCAGGAGCCACAGCCAGCAGCCACTGCCCCAGACCACTAAGTCCCATTGTACTTGGCCACGCCCACTCATGACGACGTCCTCTGGGGCAGACCCCACGCCCACCCCACCAATACCTCCACTGCAGTTTTGGGGACTGAACCTAGGGCCTCAAGCATCTAAGCGACACTGCTCTGAGCCAGGCCCCTCTACAGCTGCTTTGAGGCTGTGAAAGCAGAGCTGAGCAGTGGCCGGAGGCTGGCTGGCAAAGTCAAGGCATTCACTCTCTGGGCTCTGCAGAGAAAAGTGTGTTGATCACTGCCTGCCCGGAATGAGCTCCCCACAGTCAGGCGGCTGCTGGTTCAGAGTTTGAAAAGCTAAGAAGCAGGAAACTGAACACTCAGGTCTCCCCCTCCTACCCTACCCAATAGCACTGGCCCCATCCTCACGGGGTAATACAGTCACCCAGCTGGGCTGGGCTTGCCTGCCTCCCACCCATAAAGATTCTAAGAATGCATATATTGTGAAACAATGTTGGCTCTGTGTGTGTGTGTGTGTGTGTGTGTGTGTGTGTGTGTGTGTGTGTCTTCTAAAGGAGAGAGGTTTTAGCTAATGGCTCTGACAATGTCTCAGCCAGAGGCCAAGCAAGCAATGATGTATCTTTTGAAACTATGCCCATCTGACCCTGAGTGCCCCTGAAAGCCCCGTGGTTGACTAACCCATCTGAAGGGCCGGTTTACCTGGGGTTCCCATTAAGTACCCACAACCCATAAAAACAGACTCCATCTGCAGAGCACGGGCTAGACTCGCTCTCCGGACCCCACAGGGATTCTGCTTCTGCAGGAAGGAGTTTGCCAAGGTGGCGAACAAACAGAGATGCAGGCATGGTGCAGGCAAAGTGGCCATCAGGGATGTATTTATGTCGGGTGGGTCTGCCTTTAAAATGTTTTTTGAAACTCTTGCAAGCGTTTCCTGGCTTTTTCCAAAAACTGCTTGTGTAACTTGTTTTGCTCTAAAATCTGCTGCTGAAGGTCACGGATCATCTGGTTCTGTTTGTCCTCATCCAGAAGGCTGTTGTCCAGGGAAACGCTTTGGTCGGTGGTTGTTCGGTCAGGGGCTGGGGGCTGGACCCCAGTAGGATAAGACTTGAGGATGGCCAAGCGCATCCTTCTGCGCTCCCTACGTTCCTCCTCCAGCTCGGCCTTGTAGTGGATTTCCAAGCTCATGTTGGGGTGTTCTGTCAGCTCCAGCAATGTCTTTTGCCTTCTCTCCTCCAACTCTGCCTTCTGTTTTTGCCTCAGAGCCAGCCAGCTTGCTGCAGAGCCCACCTGTTTCTCCAGGTAAGGCGTAAGGCTCTCTTCCTCCCCTGTGGCCGACTTGGGTGGCTCCCGTCCCGGCTCTGGGCTTTCTGAGTATGAGTCATCTTGTTCACTCAACGTTCCTGCCTCGGGATCAGGTGTCAGGCTTTCACTCTTTAAAAGGTGCCTTGCCATCTGTTGGTACCTGGGGTACTCAGTCTCACTTAGCAACTGTTTCAAACTGGTTTTGGACCACGTTTCAGGGGCCTCAATCTCCAAAGGACTCCCAGACTCCTCAGCAATCCTTTCTGCCCTCTCTGTACTCTCCTCTCTGGGGGTTTCGCTGTGCTCACCCAGAGTCTCGCTATGCTCACCCAGAGTCTCTGTGCAGCTCTGTGGCTCATCTGGATTCTGGTCCGCCTTGAGCCTCTGTTCAAGGTGCAAATTCAGATGCTTCTTCAGCTTTCTATTTGTGTTAAACAATTCTTCGAAGGCAGACTCGATCTCTTTATGCCACTGATTCTTATCGCTGTACTTGCACGACGCCCCTGGGGGCGTGGCCTCCTGTCTGAAGGCGGAGCTGAGGGGCAAGGGCTTTTCTAGGTCAGCTGTTTGGTCCTGCGGACTCTGGCCTCTGGAGTTGTGACTTGTGCTCTGAGCAAAGTGTGCAGTCCCCCTTCCCATCAGCCGCCTCCCCTCCCGGGATATTTCCTTCTGTACCTCCTCCGCACACTCAGTTTCCCCAGCATCAACCAAGAGTGGGTTGAGCTTCGCCAGATCTGCCCCTCTGCCCGTCCGAGGGCCCAAGGGCTGGTAGCCACCGTTGCTCTTACTCGAAGGCACCCGTTTCCCTTTACCCTTCTCACTGGGGTTTTGGCCCCGGGCTTTGGAAGAACCCTGTCTCTCTGAGCATGTTGCTTTTTTCCGGGACTTGGGGTGTTGCCTGGGATGCTCTTCCCGGTGGCCCTTCTCCTCTCTAAAGGCTGCTCTATTTCTCCCCTTGGACCTCATGTGTTTTGCTGATCTTCTCTGGTTGCGTTCGTTCATGGTGAGGTTGTTTCCCCCGGCCCGCCCTGTTGCTTCATCCAACAGATGGGTTAAATAGAGGCGCTCCATGTCTCTGACCTGCTGCAGGCGGGCCTCCCGCCACTCTGCCTTCAGCTCCTCAGCCAGGCGCTGCAGCTGCCGGGCTTTCCACTGCTTCAGAGTGACGTCAGTCTCGTCTGGGACTTGCATGAGTTCAGGCTTCTGCCTCAAAACTAAGGCTTCCTCATCAGAAGAGGGGCTCAGCTCGGTGGCTCGCTCTATGTCTCTCTCTATTTCTGTGATTTTTGCAGACATACTTGCAAGCAAAGGTGGCTGTAGCCAAGGTGCAGAGCGCCCGCGCGGAGGGACTCACAGCACACCTACAAGGCCAGGAGGGCACAGGCCACTCGGGACAGCTGGAGGAAAGTATGCAAGGCCCTGGAGACAAGTGTACATGGGAATCTCAATGCAGGATACACGCCCAAACATGCCCACCAGGTTTCTCCTCTGCCCCGGGCCCCATAGCACACACTCCCTGACTCTTGCTTACTGTCCCGAACACCTTGGATAAGAGCCTGGGGGCACCTGTTCAGTAGAGTGCAGCTGCGGGGGACATCTGCAGTGTCTGGAGACGACTTTTGTCATCACAACTGGAAGGAGGAGATGCTACCAATCTGGCGGGGGACAAGCCAGGGGTGTCAGTAAACATCCCAAAAGGCACAGGGTGGCCTCATGACAAAACAACAACAACAACAAAAAAAAAACAAAAAACAAAAACAAAAGACAGCAGCACCGAGACTGAGAGCCCTCCACTCAGGTGCTGGGGGAGGTTGCAAAAAGGGACAGGTGAGAATGAGCCTGGGGAAGGAGAGGTGGGGCCACGGTTATGTGGTGAGAGATCTGCGTATAGGTGAAGAGATGAAGGGGCACGAGAGGGAGGAGCTGCAGGCAGGGTGTGTGCTCATACATCTGTGTTACACACGTGTATGCACAAGAGCTGGGGTGTGCACGAAGGGGTATGTATATACATGCATGCTTGTTACTTGGATCCAATACAAACCAGAGACGCAGGCACATATATCTGTGTGCCTGTCTTTGAGAAGAGGAGGACATATGCAGGCACGTGTGTGGGTGGACATGTGCTGGCTACACGGATCTAATACATGTGTTACATCACACCATGATGCCCAGCTTGCCACTGTGAGGTTCTCGGAGGCCTGCTGTGAGTCCCTGTGGTGCCACACCTTTCTGGAGAAGTTGTGCTTCCTAAGGGGACAGAGTCCCGTGGCCCCTTGAACTCTATAGTCTGCAGGAAGAGCCCTTGACTGCCCTTTGTTTTAGTCGTCACAGAAGCAGGCTGACCAGCTTAAGCCAGTGCCAGTCACGGCAGCCAGAAAACAGCTCCACATGTCCATTACTGATACTGTTATAGTCCAGGCTCCTTTGGCACTGGGCAGCCATCATGCAGGTTTCTTATTTTGAGGTAGGGATCTCCCTATCTAGTCCAGGTTGGCGTGGAACTTGTAATCTTCCTGTCTCACTGCCCCCACCCCCACCCCACGTGCTGAGCTTATGGACAGTGTCACCACACATAGCATAGGTCACTTTTTTTTTTTGTCTAGTATCCCTGGGAGGTAAAGAACTATTATCATCCATGGTTCACAGATGGGGAAGCTGAGGCAGGCAGCAAAGGGACCAGTGAAGCCAGGACTCATCACTGGAAAGAGGTTAACAGACCCTCTCTGACTGGGTAGACACAGGGCCTTTGGACAGCCATGGCCCGTCACACTGTCACTGACATGGTCGTATATGCCCTTGGGAGAGCTCCTTGCAGTTAGAAGCACTTTCTTAAAGCAGTTGCTGATACTACACCCACCAGCCTGCCAAGCACCACCGTGGCCGAAAGGAGAGGATGAGAGGAAGCTGGGCCCCTCAGCTCGGGGGCTGACATTTTCTTTAAAGGGAACAGCAATCCAGCATGGGAAAGGATTTTTTTTTAAACAAATGTTTTCTGACAGTTAAAGGAAAGGACCCCAGACCCTTTCCTCACGTCACATACAAAGTCAACTCACAGTCAATCCACAGAGACCTAATGTCAGGTCGAAAACTACCAATGTTTGGAAGAAAACAAGTATATATGTTCATGGCCCTGACTTAGGCAAAGATTTCTTAGATGGAAGGGGAAAATCCAAGTAGTTAAAGAAGAAATTGATGGATAAATGACATCAGCAGAGTCACATGATCAAAACATCTGCAGATGCCAAGGTTTTCAAGACCGCAGAGCCAGTAAGAGAGTCCAGCCTGTAACACTTGAACAGCTCCACAGGAAGACAACCTAACTGTACAGGAGGCTGCAGCAAGAAGGCTCAGCAGGCAAAAGCACTTGCTATGTAAGCCCGACCACTTGAGTTCAATCCCCAGGGTCCCATGAAGGAGAGAACTGACTGCTGGAAGTTGTCTTCTCAGCTCTATACATGCACTGAGGCATGCACACACGCTCGTTCATATACATGCAAAAAGAACATAATATGTTTAAAGGATACAAATAGAACTGGAGAGATAGTTTAGCCTCGCTCTTCCAGAGGACCCGGGTGCAGTTCCCAGCACTCATGTTGAGGTGGTTCACATTAGTCTGTAACTCTAGCTCCAAAGATCTGATATCCCTGGCCTCCATGGGTCATGTGCACATCTCTCCACCTTACCCCTACTCCCCACCCCCTACTCTCCCATCCCCCCACCATCCCCCCCACCCCCATCCCACCCCCACCACAACATAACTAAAAATAATGGTGTTTTTTTTGAAAGAGAAAGATACAGATAGGCACTTCACCAAAGAAGACAGATGCGTGGCTAAGACAGCACATGAAAAGATGGCCAAGAGCCACGTGCACCAGAGGAAAGCAGACTGTTACTGCTTCACGCCCTCAAGGATGGCTACAATCAGAAGAAGCCAGGGAAACTGGAACCCTGCACCCTGGTGGTGGGCGTGGGAAACGGGGCAAGGCACTTTGTCAACAGTCTGGCAGTTTCTCTGTTTCTCTAGGTCTATTGAGTGACCTGGAATCACCACATCTAGGTCTTTAGCCAGGAGAAATGGAAGTTCAGAGAGGTCGAATGACTCAGATCCCAGGGCAGCTGGATGTAAATGTGCATCTCATATCAAAACCCGGGCGAGCTTCACCACATGGGGAACAGCCATGGGGTGTTGCGTTGGGTGGGGAGGTCTGTGTTGTTGTGACTATGTCTCGGATGGCACCTGAAGTGTGAAGTCTATTTCTGAGCCTGGAGCCACTGGCTCCCATCCTTTCTAACAGAAACCTGCCATGTCTCTGCCAACCAGAGGTGCCCCCATCTCAGTCAGTCATCCTCATTCTCATGGAGAAATCTTTGGGATAGGCTTTGAAAAGTTATAGCTAGCTCCACAGCTCAGGAATCCATGTCCCCATGACAACTGCCAACCACATCGCCTTTCTGCTCTTTCCTGTGCCCCTCTCCCATCCTATCTGGTGACCAGAGGGCAGGGCTCCACTTGGATTCACGGAGGGTCCTTGCTGAGCCTGAGATAGCCAAGGAGAAGCACCTGTTCACCTGTTATCCTCACCAGCAAGTCCCCAAGTGTCATCCACAGCCACCAGCAAGACACGCACCTGAGCCAAATGGGGTCAGCACCAGGCTGCATGGAAGAGATCCCAATGCCTTTGAGCAGCCAGGTAGAGAAATGCCCAGTGCCTGCCTGTAGTGGATATTTGTTCTGTTTATGACCTTGAAGCACCGCCCCTAAAGATGTAACAAGTAACTGTCCTACCTATCTATGACCTTGAAGTACCTGCCCCTGGGGCCTCGGGGCTACCCTTAAGACCTGAGATGCATGTACACCTCTTTTTTTCTCTCCCTCGTGGGCTTGGATGCTGGGATGGACTCAGGAGGAAGAACAGTGTGGGACTGTACCTCGGCCTTCCAGGACCCTACGATAAATCTGTTCTGTAGCGAGCCTTCCTTCCTAATAAATTCCTTTACCCTTTAAGCAAGCTCTGTGGATTTCTCGTTTTACCTGCCCCAATGAAATCAGGAACTAAAGTAATATAATCAAAAGCCACATGAGAAGCCATAAATGGGCTCACATCAGCTGGGTCCCAGTAACAGGGTATGGGGTACTGCAGCTGACCCATGTAGATTCTGTCTCACTAGGCAGGAAAGTTATCATGTGGATGCACAGGTGTGCCTACTCCACAGCCATGAGAACAGCCACACAGCTAAATAGTGGCCACCAGGCCCTCTACTTGCTGGGACTTGTTGTGATAATGTTGTCACATCTTCCTACCACCAGGGACACAGTAGCCACAGGGATAAACCCACCCACTGCAGTTGACCATCATTGTGAACGCTCACTACACAGTGAGTACAGCAGATACCACTGCCTTCCCCAGACACAGGTCAACAACAGCCCAGAGCTACTACCTCTAGGGATGGCAGGGGGATCCTGGGAGCATGTGCCCTTTTAGAGATGCCAAGCCAGGTAAGGCTTGTGAAGACAGCCAAGTGGGGCAGGCTAGGTGGATTCAGCGCCGATAACCACAGAGCCGGCAGGTCATAGAGCAGGATGACTTCACTCCCAGGCTTCACACAGATCCCCGCATCTGTCTGGAGATACCCCATGGGGTAGCTGAGGCTCAGAGAGGGTAAGTAACTCGCCTAAGGCCCTCCACCTCCTACCCAGCCTGCACCAAGGTCTCAAATCTCGGCAGATAGATCCTGATCCAAGTCCCTAACCTGCAAGAACAGGACTCAGAGCTGGAAGCCACTTCAAAGACACACATCAACTCTGCTCTGGGCTGGATTTGTTTTCTGGTTGCTGCTGAGGCCTGAGATGAGCTTGTGTGTTTTCTGGGTGTTTCCACGGGGCACAGCAGTGCCTCTGAGTTCACCAGATGTTCTACCTGCTGCCTTTCAACAGCTGGCTCTCTCCCTCCCCCAACAGCAGGTAAGCCCCTAGGATTTGTTACAAGCCTTTCCGTCTCCCACCCACCTTCCTGCCTGTACCCTCTCCAACTACAGTACACGGAGCCAACTTACACTGGCCCCCTGCTGTCCTGTTGACCTCCAAATATCATCTATGGCCAACAGCGGCACACACACCTGAACCATTAGCAAATTCCCAGGCTCTACCCTAGGGCGACCCCACCCCAGCCTGTAAGACAGCAGCAGGGTCAGGTCATGCTGTCCCACCAGCTCCAACACCAGTGACCGCGGCTGCCCAGCATCTCAGCTGTGCCCATATGGGTTCTTCACGAGATAGATGTGACCCCCGCATTCTCCATCTGTATCTGCAGACTCCTGCAGCTCCCCTCCCTGGGATACCCCACAATGGTAGCTCTTCAGCACACTCAGAACTCAGACATCCGCATTTGTGGGGACATACAGAGACAGTTACAGATTAGGGACATCAGCTAGAGAGAACATTTCTGCACCGCTCAGCCTTGCGATCTCATGCGTGCAGTCTGACACGGCTGTATCACACCAGAGTGGCTGGCACACAGCACACACAGCTCACCCTTTACAAAGCAACACACTGTGTTTTCTTTGCTTCTGTGGGACAGCAGAGGGGAACTGCAAGGGCTCCTAAGATACACAGAACTGGGTTTTCTTAAACTAAATGACCCCAAACATAATGTGGACTTGTAAGTGTCAATTTGTGCAGCTGCTGCGTCCTCAATGCCAGCTATGACTTTCCCCTACCTCTTTTATTTTTATTTTATGTGCATTGGTGTTTTGCCTGCATGCATGTCTGTGTGAGGGTGCTGGATCTCCTGGAACTGGAGTTACAGACAGTTGTGAGCTGCCCTCTGTGTGCTGGGAGTTGAACCTGGGTCCTCTGGAAGAGCAGCTAGTGCTCCCGAGTGCCAACCCATCCCTCCAGGTGACCCCTCCACTACCTCTCTTACAGAAGCCTGGCACCACAGGAATAAACATCTAGCAATTGAATCTGACATAAAAGCAAACAGGAGTATAGGGACCAGTGAGCCTAGCTGGTGTCAGGGACCCAAGCTTTGGAGTCTAAGCTCACACATCCTAAAACACAACACCCATGGGTGCTGATGACCCACATGTAAGACAGAAAATTAGCTGCAAGGCTCCAGCTTAGATGACTCTTGTGTGGTTTTGTTTAGATTGGGTCTCACTATAGGCTAGTCTGTATGTAGCTTGTGATCCTCCTGCCTCAGCCTTTCCAGTGCTGGGGTTATAGGCCTTGTGCCACCAAGCCCAAATAACAATATATTTCAACAGATTGTATTCCTAGTCAAATCTGACAGGACAAAATGCAATAGGAATGCATCCAAATCTCACCACATTCAGCCACCAGAGCACGAGGCTTAGGAGACCAAGACACTGCCTGTGGCTGGGAGCCACACAGCCACCCGAAGCACCAGTATGACTTCTACCTGCAGTCAGAGAAGAATCTAACTCTGTGCCAGACAGCCCCGACAGCCCTGGGCAGCTTTGGACACAGAGGGGAAGAGGGACATTGTCTCCACAGCCAGGATGCCTCAGCAGCAGAAGAGATGGCCTGTGTCACTGAGAACGGCACCTGGATCAGAGGGAGCCCTGGTACAAGGAGCCGATGGGCAGTCATGGGCCTGTGACTCTGAAGAGATGAGAAGCATCTTCGAGTGTGACAAGTGTCAGTCAGTAAAGCTCTTGCTGTATAAGCACGGGGCCCTGAGTGCAGGTCTCTGGCACCCATGGAAAGTAGCTGGGAATAGCCGCTCACACTCGTGACCGGTGTAGGGGAGGCAGAGACAGGTAGGTCAGTCAGTGTGTCCAAACCGGTAGGCTCCAAGTTCAGTGAGAGACCCTGTCTCAAAATATATGGTAGAACGCAAACCAGGAAGATGCCTGATGTGGGCCTCTGGCATGTACGAAACCCAACAAACAAACCAAAAGCACGATGCGAGCCGGGCCTGGCAGTACACGCCTTCGATCCCAGCCCTCCAGAGGCAGACACAGAGTGCGTTCCAGGACAGCCAGGGCTACACAGACACATGGGAGCTGAGGGGGACAGCAGGATGAAGTGTTGGAAGAGCGACGGAGAACCACACTTGGAAAGACTTTCTCCCAGAAGGTTCTGGATTAGGAGGGAAGCAGGCAGAATGGCAGAAGGGGACGCCAACAAAGATCTCAGAGGGCAATGACAAAAGCCAGAGGTCTCTGCAGGGCTGGAGTCTGGAAGAGTACGGGTGGCATGCTCTGTGCCCAGAGGAAGGATCTGAATGCTGTTGCCTCAGCCCCTCATCTGCGAAGTGTGTGATGGCAGCCTCTCCTATCACTGTGAGGACCACCCAGATGCTCAGTCAGTCATGTGGGGATGGGGTGGTACTTACGGTGTATGTCTCCAGATGACTGAGCCAGACCACCGAGGACACATTACAGGGAGGCAAGAGTTGGCCAGGTGAAAGGAAACACTTTCCACAGGGCTGTCTTGAAATCATTGGGTAGGTAGTGAGTCACCCATCACTGGAGGCATCCAAGCCAAGCCCAGGTGAAATAAACATCAGAAATGTTTTTAACCCTATTTCTCTGAGTTCTAGCTTCTATGACACACAGTTTGCTGCCTCATGCCCTATTTCTGGCCCTTCCTCACCTAGCTAAGGTCTAGAGGGGTTGTTTCTAAAGTTGCTGGGTGGAGTGCTGGTGTAGCAGTGCCAGAATCTCCCCTAGGGGAGGGCATGGCGGAACCTAAGTCCTGCCTAAGTTCATAGCAGGTTTTCACCCAAATCCTGGGGATGGGGTTATGTGCTGACACTTTCCCATCTCCTCACACTCCACCAGGATCAGGTGAGTTCTACCAGGCTAAGACAGCCGGCCAGCCAACGAAGGGAGTGAAGGACAAGCTCAGATTTCCAAAGGCAGACCTTGTAGCAAGCTGACCTCTGACCTCAGGGTCCAGACATCCACCAACCAAGAGGAGCACTTAAGGCTGATCCAGCTGGTGCCTTACTAAATATAGGGGTGGTGCCCACCACCTGCTTCCCACGTCCCTAGCCAGGTCAGAGGCACCCACCCCAGCTGCCACTCTTGCTCCTTTGTGACTTTCCTCCCACTCCGCATCGCAGCTGCAGTGTCCACAAGCTCCAGCCCCGACCCTCTGCACCCAATCTTTCTTATAAGACAGGGACTTTCAAATCTGCATCAGAACTTGGCCTGGGCATAAGTCCTCCACAAACAGCTGAGTACAAAAAGAACCCCCCTCCCAGAGAAGAGGCAGACACAACACTCTTACAATCTTGTCCTAAGGTGGTCCAAGTGGGGTCTCAGGGGTCACTGACCCAGGTTAGCTGGAATGACCACTCCCCACCTCTGTCAGCAGCCCAGTGTCTGCCCTGGTGGTTAACTATGGGAGGCTGTTGCCATGGGAACGGCAGAGCTGTTGTGCTGTGACATCACCGCAGGGGTGAGGTCAGGGACAGAGACAGGCCAGCCAGAGCACAAACTTTCAGGTGAGAAAAGCAGTCACAGATCTGTCCAAGTGGCAGGGGTCCTGAGCTTTTTGAAGGTGCCTGTTTGAAGAGATTTTGATGAGCAGAGGCCATGCAATACAGAGACTCTCAGGTTACAGCCATGGCAGTGTGGATGATACCCTCCCTCCCCCAGCCTGACAACATCACGACCTCCTCAGGTGGTGCTCTCCACCCTAGCTGTCAGAACATTAAGAGGACATAACTTCAAGGTCTCAAGGACAAATGCTTCCCATACCTTCTCCCGTAGAGACAGTAGCTGGTTGGACTTAGGCAGAGGGGATATGGGCTACTTCCCAACAGTACTGGGACTCCGACTGAGGCAGGCAAAGAAGGAATCCTAGCTCTGGCCCCTCTGTCACTCATAACCCTACAGAACTCAAAGTCAGAGTGCTTGACCGTGTTTCTAGGGCTGGAGCATCCTCTAAGAATGGGACTGCTGAGAGCTTGAGTTTGGAGAATGTGGCTTTGAAAAGAGTCAAGGGTTTCTTCTATCAAGGAAAAGTGAGCTGCAAGGCAGGCTGAGGCATGAGACTCTTGGAGAACACAGGATCAGGAGAGCTAATTCGGGAACTGAGGGCTCTGACTGGGTTGGATGGGCTCTGGGAGAGGCCACTGACCATTGACTTGGGCCAATATATGATTTGTTCCCACAGGAGGACTTTCTCCACCAAAGCCTCCTCCATTTTTCTGGTTCCTTTCTCACACCCTTGCGATGGTTTGTTTTCTGTGACAACTTGACTGAGCTAAGGGACACCCGACTAGTTTGTGAACTAAGGGACACCACCCAGCAAGCTAGTTAACCTGGAGCTGTTTCTGGACATGATTAGCTTTGGATCAGGCTTCCTGGGCCACTGTGAGCAAGGTTGAGGACCCAGAAGTGAGCACTTTTTCTGTGCTGGGACTTGGACACACATCTGTTGTCTCCAGCCATCAGGGCCCCCGGCCCCCCCCCCTCATCCTTTGCTCTCTAGCCTCACTCCACCCACTCGCCCCCATTCTTCAGTCTCAACGCAGACAAAACCAACCATGTCACTGCTTTCTGGTCTGCAGTGGCTGCCTGCAGTCTCTATCATGGTGGGAGCCCATTCCCATACCAAACCCTGGGCCTCCTTTCTCTGTGGATTCTGTTTCTCCGGGGAGCTCACAAATACAGCCCTGGGATGGGCTTTTGTGTCTCTTTCTCTTTCTCCTCATCTCATGTCAACTCTTCAGCAAGAGAAAAGTTCCCAGATAGAGAATGTGCTGCTGCTTCAGTAGGTGGTTCTTTCGACCTGCCCCAAAGGGCTTCCAGTTTCCTACCCTCTCCAGGATTGTTCTGGAAAGTGATGTTGCCACACCCAGCCCTGCCACACCCGGGCTCTCCTGACACTTCTTGGTTGTTCCTAGAGTTAGCCTCCTCAACCGGCAGGCTGGGGAGATGCTGGCTCAGTTTTGCTTGCTGGGTCAGCATGAGGATCTATGTTTGATCTCCAGCAGCATGTAAAAAGCGTGGGGTGGGGTGCAGGTGAGGTGGGGGTGGGGCCACATGCCGGTAATCCCTGTGCTGAGGAAGTCCAGACGACAGGTGGATCCCATGGGGATCACTGGCCAGTACCAACAAAACCCCCAAATATCCACTCTGCTAAACAACACAGGCCACAGTGGCCGAGACAGGTCTGGAGGGTGCCAGGTTGATGGCTGCCCGTTATTAAACAATCATAGCAAGTACTAACTGGAAAAAAAAAAAAAAACATGTATAATTCACGTCCATTTTAGGAAAATGAAAAAAAATGCACTTGCAAACAGGAGTCTGATTCCCTCATATGTCCTCACTTTTACATTTTAATTTAAAATATCCATGCCAGACTGGGGGAGAGACGGACACCCAGTGTTGAGTGGTCTCATGTAGGAGGTCCCGACTTCATCACACACCACACAGCAAGAGAAGGACTGGCATCATTTGTTACCCACAGAGCACCTGACACTGAACTTACCCATGACCCCAGGTACTGTATATCTGGGTGCTTCTAGCCTTCCCCACACACAAGCAAGACTGAACAAGCTTGTGACCAAATGCTTACTGACTGGTGTCTGTTACCAATTCTTTCAGAAAAAAAAAATTCCTGGATACAGGCTTATTTTTATAATCCTGATTGCTCTGCCAGCACGCCCATGGGAGACTCCAGAAGGCATGCATTGAGACACAACATCGTTGTCACCAAGCCTCCACAAGGACACCCAGCCTCCTGCCCCCCCCCCCAAGGAACAGCACCCTCATATCCAAAGCCGGGACCCTACTCCTATTGAGTCTCCAGGGACTCCTGGGCGCTGTCACTGCACTGGTGACCTTAGACAAGTCACAGACCTTCCTGCTCCGTCTTCCGAGGGTGGAGAAGCCAAGCTGGGTTCAAGTGTCCCCAAAGGAAAAGGGGACACTTCCATCCACAGCATGATGGGGGAGAGGGCCTCTTCCGCCACCTTTGTCCCCATCTCTGCTGGGCAGGCCACAGGTTTCCCAGGAGTGGAGACTCGTGGAGGGAGACAGGGGCCTGGCACCTGTGGAGGCCCATCAGGACATCTTATCTTTGCCCTTCAGAACTTGATTCATCAACACCTTTACCGTCAGGGTTTGTTAGACAGGCACCAGTCTGTTGCTGTGGAACAGGAAGCAGCCTGAGAGGCACAGAGTAAGGACTCAACCAGACCTTGCAGCTCTGAAGCCTGGGCCTCTCCAGACACCTCCTCTTCCTTGGTTAAGAACCAGCTGGCCAGTGTCCTAACCAGGTCTCTGTTATAACCAGAGATACCTGGCAAAGGCTGCCTCTGCCACAGTAAGCTCTGCTGTGCCTACAGAAGCTGGTTAAACTCCAACAGGGTGCCAGGAAAGCCTGAGCCACCCGCGACCACAGGTTGGAAAGGGGGCAAATAATGTCTCAAGTCACATGCTGACCCTCAAGACACACTGACAAGACCTCTGGGGTTTATACCCACAGGAAAATCTGCACAGAGAACCAGGCTTTTGCCATGAGACCCTCCCCTAGGAGCTCAGGGCAGGTTGGGGGGACTCAATGCAGCTTCAGGGTCAGCTTAAATGGTCCCACAGGCATCCTTTCTCAAATCTTCCTGCTTGCTTCTGGAAACTACAGAGCAGGGAACCAGACGAAAGCTACCATACCACACAAACCAGAGTCGGGCACCACCTGTGTCGCTGAGGCCAAGGCCGGAGTATTGAGGACTCGAGCTGTGAGGGTCTGAACAACTTCTGCCACACTCACTCAGGCCCCACTGTCGTACAATACGGCCACAGACAATGCCCGATCTCCACAAAACTGTGTTTACAATGGGCAGTCTGTCCGGCAACAGAAATCCTTTTGTCAGCCACAGAAAGGGGCCAGGAAAGTATCAGGATGTCAGCTGCCTTCTGTGGGGGCTGAGTCACACCAATGAGATGGCAACCTGTCCTGGTGTGGTGTGCCTGTCATACACAGGGAAGAACCAGTTCCTCTGGAAAAAGGAACTGGAGGCTACCCTAGAAGCCTCAGATGAGGTTACCTGTGCTCTGGGTGCTGTGAACTAGACAGAGGTCATCTTGGAAGTGTCTTCGGATCCACTAAAAAACACTAAATCACGTGCTTTAAATACTATGTGTATGTATGTGTATATGTGCATGTGAGTGCAGGACCTACAGAAGCCAGAAGAGGGCATAGGATCCCCTAGAGCTAGAGCTACAGGTAGTTATGAGTTACCTGCCATGGATGCTGGAACCAAACTCAGATCCTCAGGAAGAGCAGTATGCACTTTTAACCCCTGAGCCATCTCTCCAGCTCCCCTGAATTGTGCATTTTAATGGGGTGATCTGTATGGTGCATGAATTATACCTCAATAATGAATAATGCTGACAAGCAGAGCCCTTGTCAGAGGTAAATACCATCATCTCAGGTCAATGCCTATAACTCAACCCATGGTGGAAAGAGGAGAACTCAGTCTCTTGAAAGCTGTCCTCTGACTGTAGTACACACACACACACACACACACACACACACACACACACACACACACACACGAAAAAAGCCAGGGCATTGTCAGCAAATTTATCAATTCAGTAGCTGCCCCCCAAAACAAGGGTAGAAGCCGGATACCCACTTGTCTGATGGTGGAGTCCCAGCCTCAGGCTGGGTGGTGGCTATTGAGGACTGGGCTGATCCAAGGCTTTCCCTGAGGCCCCACCGTATGGAGAAGGAACACAGTTAGTGCCCTGTCTAAAACCAGGAATATGCTTGGCAGAGCCAGTGAGGGCCTGGGGCCAGGGCCCTGGGGGAGCTCCACTTCAGATCCTGAGAACCCAACTCTTCCCATCCCGAGACTGGACTTTCCCAAGGCCGCTGTGTACCCATCTATCATGTCACGTGTTCCCCTTGTGCAACATTGTTTGATTAACTTCTTGCTATGTCTCATTGTATGATAGCTTTCCACCGACTCTGTCCCATTCCAAAAAACACTCACAAATAGTACCTAAGACGCCCTGCTTCATAATGAACTTGCTTGGCCTAAGACAGAGCTTGTGCCAGACCTCCCAACCCCAACTCGGCGTTCTTACCTTCTTGTCTCCTGTCCCCTCCACTTAGGACCCTGTCACTGAAGAGTGAATGACGTGCTGGTCCAGGTCAAGTGACAGAACTCTCTGGCTTTTTGACCTGGGTGTCCACTCCATACAGTTGCTAAAATGGGTCCCTGAGCATGTGCATGTTAAACCCAGGTACCACACTGGGAAAGAATTGAATGACCACGTTCAATACATAGGCTGCACCTGGGCTCATAGAGCTGACCCACTC
Organism: Peromyscus maniculatus bairdii; assembly: GCF_049852395.1. Taxonomy (NCBI): domain Eukaryota; kingdom Metazoa; phylum Chordata; class Mammalia; order Rodentia; family Cricetidae; genus Peromyscus; species Peromyscus maniculatus. The sequence goes on from NC_134859.1 coordinate 106,068,409, forward strand.
CAGAGCTGTTTCTGGATCAGAGATATGAATCTGTCCCACAGCAAACGACTGAGCTCACATTCGATTCTCTGCCAAGCAGGCAGGCAAGCCTCACACTCCATCCCTCCCTCATGGCACCCTGTATCATTCAGGGACCCCCAGCCTGCTCCCAGGGACCACTCCAAGTCAGTGCAGGTACAAATTAGCACCAAGCTAGAAACACTCCTCGAACTTCTTCCTTACCCAGCCATTTCCTACCCACAGGGCCATGAGCCCCTCCTTTATCAGACTGGGTCCTGGGGATTTCGCCTTTTAAAAAAAATCTGTATTACTGTGTGTGCCTGGCTGCATGTGGGTACACCCGTGGAGATCAGAGGACAACTTTACAGAGTTAGTCCACTCCTTCCACCTTCACATCGATCCTGGGGCTCGAACTCAGGTCGCCAGGCTTGTGTGGCAAGGTCCCATATCACTGAGCCATTTTGCCAGCCCTGGGCCTCGGATTTTATTATATGCAAAATGGGGGGGGGGCAAAGAGAATGGCGGACGGACAGCAGGAAGCAGGGCTACGGTTCTCCCAGCACATGCTGCTGTCACTGTCACTGTCACTGTCTTCCCTCCCAGGACCCTGGCTGCCACCTGCCCCCCTCTGGAGGCAGCAGGACGTCAGGTCTCTCCTTTGCCCTCTCCACTGTGTGATACCTGCAGCTCAGCCCTCGGTGTCGGCTGAGGGCTGATGAGGACTGAGAGGCAAGTCTGGCTCAGTGTCGGGCACAGAAGTGAATGGCCTGGCTGCCACCACCAGTAGGCTCTGCTCCCGAGCCTCTGTCCTCCTTCCTTCACCCACAACCTAAGAGAGACGCCAGTGAGTTACTGTCTCCATTTCAGAGATGGGACTGCAGGCAGGGACTCAAGTCCAAGGTCATGCAGCTGGTCTCTGGCCATCACTCTGAGCAGAGCCAGCCTCTGGCCACATTTTGCTGTAAATGCAGGCGCCCCGCCCTTACTGGCTCCTCCCCCATTTCCTGTTCTCTCCACAGCCCCCTTCCCCCTACATTTTCCACAGTCTGCTAAAGAGCTGACTGGGCACTTCCTCACCCAGGCCCACAGCCCAACAGAACTCACAAAGTCCTGTCCGCCTGACCATCTAGCCAGGCTGGGAAACACCTGCCTGCCCACTCGAGGGTCTGGGTGTTCAGTTGCAAGGCCCCTTTCATCCGTCGAGTTACCCCTGGTTCAGGTGTTGGCACTGCCCCCTGGCTCACTAGACTGTCCCCACAGGGCTCCTGCCTCCTGGAAGTGTTTAACAAAGTCTCCCTAGGTTCCACTGACTCCCCCAGGCCCTGCAGCTCCACATAGGCTCAATAACCTTTTCCCATGTCACTCACTCTCTCAATCAGCTCAACCACACTAGCTTTTTGCTCCCTTAACCTTCTCAGGCAGTCCTGTCTCTGATGCAGGTCCCTTGACCTATAGGGGTATCTGGCCTGATAAGATTCACACCACAGGATTGGCCAGGGCTCTATAATAATCCCTCAATCCAACAGATTCCTGTTGGGGCCCTGATGCAATGAGCCAGGTCACTCAGGTGCTATATTCCAGCCTTTACTCTCCTCCAGACTGGAGCTGTGGCTGACTCACTCTTTTAAAATCCTCTGGAGCACCTGTCACAGAACCGTGTGTAGAGTCAGCTACCCAAATGCACCTATGCAGCCATACATGCTTAGAAGAATAAACCACAAAAGAAGCAGGTGTCTAAGTCATAGCCACGCTGGGCCCACAGGCAGCGAAGCCACATAGCCACATGGTGCAGGGGAATGGGTGTCTAAGCCACACAACCACACAGCCACACTGGCCCATGGGTGTCTAAGCCACACAGCCACACTGGCCCACGGGTGTCTAAGCCACAGTGACACCATGCCCTCCATACACTGGATTGAGTTCATCCTCCCAACCCAGGAGTACCGGCCAGCTCTGATCAAGATTTAAGCAGAAAAGCAGCTGCAGTTGACCAAGGAAGTGCTCCTTCTCCAAGACATCCACATATACAGACCTCCCTTCATAAAGTTACCCCTCACAGGTGGCACATGCTTTGGTCCCAGCATTTGGGAGGCAGAGGCAGGTGGGTCTCTGACTTCAAAGCCAGCCTGATCTGCAGAGTTGAGTTTCAGGACAGTCCAGGCTGCACAGAGAAACCCTGTCTTTAAAAAAGCTACCCCTCAGTTTGTAGGGTAGAATATTTTCTCAAAATGCCTTCTCAGGGACGCCAAAGCTTTAGCATGCTCATCTGCCACAGTGCCCTAGGGAGCAGCTCACTGTGCGGAAGCACCCATCCCATGCCCTTCCACCCCTGCACAGAGCACCCATCCCATGCCCTTCCACCCCTGGGCAGAGCAATGACAGAGACCCACCCATCAGGCTGGGACAGCAGGCTGTATGGACCCCAGCCAGCTCAGGCTGGGGTGGAGGTGTTCTTCTGAATGTGTTCCAAGAGGTTCAGGGCTGCAGGTGCTGGCTCTATACCAGACTCTCCTGACACACTGTGCGTCATGGCCATGCTCGCTCTAGAAATCTGCCTTCTTTCCAATTCGTTGACCACCTCTCCTCCTGGTGGCTTAGGCATTTATCTCATCTGCTGGATTCCCCTCACTACACCTGGGGACACTCACAGGCTCCACCGTTCTTGTGCAGACCCAGCAACCACACCAAGATCCTGGCCAAGCACTCTCATCAGATAGGTAGCCATTAAACACTGCATCTGAATAAACACGGTGCTCATCAGTCCATCTCTAGCCTCTGCTGCTGTCATATCGTCTTGGGGACCCCACTGCTCCGCACCATCATGGGCAGAACACCAGCAGAATTGCTGGACCGTCTTAAAAATCCCAATAACCACACTCAGGTCTCAAGGCTCCAGGTGGTGATGATTCCGGCCACCAATCTACAGCCTGAGTGTCCTCAGGGACTTGCTGTGGGTCCACCGTGGGATAGAATGCACCATGTGACCATGTGACCAGTCGGAGTGATGACACTTGACCCCAGTCTGCACCAGCCACTTCGTGCCTCTTCCTCAGCCACTGTGCACCTACAGTTCTCTCACTCAATCCAGCCCATCCACCACCGATGCTCACTCTTGACGCCATCAAGGTGCGCTTAGCCGTGCCTGGAGCCTTCTTTCCTAGTCTGTGTCCTCTACACTGCCTCCCCTCCATGTCTCACTTCCTCCCTCTGGAGAAATACTATCCTAGCCATGGGCTGCCTGGTCCTGGGCGTGTGTGTGTGTGTGTGTGTGTGTGTGTGTGTGTGTGTGCACCAGGGGCAGAGGAGCACACACTGTAAGCTTTTGAGTCTAGCTCCTGGGCTGGGGAAGGGCTCCCACATGACCCTCCTCCTTCTGCCAGATTGCCTGTACCTCCCTCCTCCCTTTTGTTTCTTCCTTTGCTGTTTTCTTTTTCCCCCATCTCATCCATTGAGATTCCTGGGGCCCTGAAACACATCTCTCAAATGTGTTCCAATACAAGCGGTCCACAGCTTTAGGCACTAGTCTAAGATCCCCCACCAGATCTAGGCAGCGGCTCCTCTGACCTAAAGTCCCATCTCAAGTTCTTGCTCAAAGCCTATGGAGGTCCAAATGAAGGTGAGGTGAAGGAAGGCTGAGACCTAGGCCCCCTGCAGGCCAGTGCTGGGGAACTTGACCAGGAGATGTGAATTTCAGAGGCCTGAGCAGGTCCCAGGCTGGCACGGAGCTCAGCTATGTGGTGTGGGAGGGTCCACACCTCCCTGTTTTATTGGCACTTCAACCCTGGGAGCTGCCACTCAGATTCCTGACGCTCCCCAGCAGAAGACATCCATCCCGGGTACCAGTCAGTGTTCCCACAGCCCCCCCCCCCCCCAGTGGTCACCAGAATTCTTACCTTTGTAACGTGCCAATCCACTTCAAGTTGCTATGTGCCTACCCCTGAATGTGGCAAGTTTATCACTAAAGTTAATCATTTTCATGGACTGCACAAAGTCTGGCTTGCTTCACACCTTCCCCTGGCCATCTGCCGGCCATCGGCAAGGGTCTGCGGACGCCTCTGATCCTTTAAACCCACCTCTACTGTTCCCTGTTCTGGTGCTGGGTTTTTCCCTTGCCAGGGGCTCAGTTCTGCCTTACATCCCTGTAAGGCAGAGCCAGCCACTCTGGACTTGTTCATTGGAACAGACAAGCCCAGTATGAAACCACATGCCTGGGGACCCAGGAAGAGCCTGCACCTGCCGCCAGCGGCTTCTTCAGAGAGCCACCATCCGCCAGAGTCCTGCAAAGCTCACAGGGCCTGGGTGCCTCGCTTTGCTTTTTACATGAGTCAACAAAGACAACCGAGTGCACGTGCTTCGTGCTTTCTGGAGTGGCCATTCCTACCTCTCTGGTCTCCATCACCACATACACAAATACAAACAAGCCCCATAAAAAGCCAGTGTGCCCCACCACCACCACCCTGGGACCCACAGCTGGCCCGTTGGGTCTTGACTATGGTTTCAGGCCTCACTACCTGCGCAGAAGGGGGTGGGTGTTCCCCCACCCCCATTCCTGAATACCCATGATTCCAGAAAGCAGTCAAAGTAGCCAGAGTCTGCCAAGTAGCTCAGCGGATTCAGTCACTCCAGGTTCCATGGCTTGCAACAGGCAGTGAAAGACTGCATTAGTGAGGGAATCAGACCAGCGGCGTGCCTGAGCAGGATGCAGACACATGTCTCCTATGTGTCCTGACTGGAAAGCACAGAGACCGGGGCCTTTCAAGAGTTACCCGCCCCCCCCCCCCCAGCGACTCTCTTTGCCCACCAGAGCTCCAGACCTGCCACTGGCAGAGAGAGCCCTCCCAGGAATCCATTCCCAAGCAGATGCTGACCCAGTCAGCAAAGCTGTGTGCGTGCAGCAGCCACAGGAAAAGCTAGCCTTTATTAACCCCCGATGTGCACCCTTTCCAGGCTTCTGGGTCATGGTTCTGGGTGTACGAAATCTGAGGTGCTCCGAAAACTGGGGCAGCTCCAGTCTGGGCCAGGCCTTCCATATCAGCTTGGGAACTCAAGAGAGAGCACTGGGCAGTTCTGACCCCGGCCAGACCAGGCCACCCCTCTGAGCAAGTCACACATCTGTACCACTTCCAGGAGAACAGAGCCCTGTGACAGGCCAGTACCGACGGTTCATTGCAGCTCCCTACCCGAGGGTGTCAGCCACTTTTCAGTCCAAGCTGGTCAATCCTGGAAGAGGTGGGGAGGGCTCACGTCGAACATCCTGACTGTGCTGAGTTGACATTGCCTCCCCCACAAGTTCACAGCCAGCCAGAACCTGTGAATGTAACCCTACTGGGACATCTCTGCTGACGTAATCAAGTCAGAAAGGGTTCAAGGATCACTGAATCCAATGGTTTGTGTCCTTATAAGAGGAGGCACAGCTGTATGTAGAATAGAGGTGGACGGGTTCATCCTCTACCCCACCCCCGAACACTAAGGAGTACCAGAAGTGCCTCCCTCCACACTGGGAGGGGGGCCTGGGCCAGGCCCTCCCTCAGACCCCCAAAAGGAGTCAGCCCTGCCATCATCTGGAGTTTAGGCTTTGGAACTCCTGGACCACGAGACAGTCAGCTCCATTGCTTTGGGGCACCCATTTGTGGTCGTCTGTCACAGCGGCCACAGGAGACACAGCTTTGCTGTGGGATTAGGCCTCTGTGCTGGGATGAGCTCAGAGTCTTGGCCTCATGGTGACTTAGATGCAATGCTCTGGACACCCATGCTGGGGAATCCAGGCAGAGGAGAGCAATGCACAAGCAGGAAGGGCCCTCTAGGCACCGACACGAGCCTCAGACCTCTGGTCCAGACCAGGCTAGGACATCTCCCAGCCTGGTGTTGCCTTGTCCTGGCAAAGCACCCCACACACACACTTGCCGCCAGCGCTGTGGGCATCCCAGGCCGGTTCTTTCCCACCTGGCCCCTGTGAACCAGGCCTCTGAGTCCTGCGTGCTGCTTTTCTCTGAGTTCCCTACAATTTGCTGGTCAGAAGTGAGGTCTCTACAAAGGGGCCTTACACTCCTGTACTCCCAAAGGATGGTCCTGAGGAAAAACACTAGTGATTCCCTCATTGCAGGGGGCCATTTCTTCAACCCCCAATTTTGCTGGTTACCAGAGCTAAACGGGACAAAAGCTCTCGTTCCCCCCAAATAAGTATTTGCAAACCACTCCACAGGCACACACCACGCCCTATGCCCAGGTAGGCTCAGTTAGATAGCCCTACCGACAGGTTCACCTAAAAACTCTCCGAAGAGCTAACCAGGGTGGGGCAAGGAGCCACAGGAAGGGGTTATCAAGAGGGCATTTCTGATACCTGGAGAAACAGGCACCGCGGCTTCAGTCTGGGTGGGAGAGGGGCACAGGATAACTCAGGATAGATGGGACACAGAAGCCAAAACCACAGGGAAGGTGGCATGGGAACCAGAGCCTCACCTGCTGGATACCCGAGTCTGCCCGGCGCTGGAGAGGCCTTCAGGTCAACTCCAAGTGGAGCCTTCCACTTCTACCAGCTTTTCCAGACCATATAACCATGTCCCTCCTACCTGGCTCGCTAGGTAGTCCTGGGTCAAGGAGTCCTGAGAGGAACATACATGCTGGGCAACCTAAGCAGCCGTACAATCCCGTGACCCCCATAGTCACCAAGTCCCCCCCCACCCGCCGTGGCGTGTGTGTGTGTGTGTGTGTGTGTGTGTGTGTGTGTGTGTGTTCTGAAAAAAAAAGTCGACAGCAGCAGACACTCAGGCTCTGGACCCCGCCTGGCCCTGTTGGTGGGGCCTTCCAGGGGACACGCAGTAGGGAGGTGGGCTCTAGCAGCCTCTCTCGGTCCCTCTGAGCTCATGGGATCTGCACAGGGGGCTTCCATTCTGCCCGGCCAAACGCAAAAACTCCCAAATGGCTGCGGAGAAGCCCTCCTCACACAGCCACCCCCTCACCTGTGGAAGTTTCTTCCCGAGGTTTCCAGTCCTTTAGCCATCGCACCCCGCGTGTGTCCCCTACTCCCCGCCCCCAGCACTGGCATCCCAGGGAGGCCGCCTGCCAACATCCGAGCGTTCCCTGGCTCCCTTTCCTGGGGCCGGAGCTGCTGCGGAATTTCGGTGGAATTTTGAGGTCGCCAAGCATCTCCCAGCTCAGAGAGGGGAAGAAAGAGACACGGGGGACGGAGGAGGGAGAAAGTGCGCTTGGGGCGTTCAGTTGCAGGATGGCAGAGGGAGCCCTAGCCAGCTGCACGGTCAGGGAGGTGGGCCGCGCGAACCGGGTACAGCTGCTTACCTACGTCTGCATTGCAAAACGCCTGTTGCGGGTGCACCGGGGAGCAGCTGCAGGCGTCGGCCCGGCGCAGCAGCGTGGCCAGCAGCAGGAGGCCGAGCGCCAGCCGAAGGCTGCGGGCCGCGGCGCCCATGGCGCGCTGGGGGCCTGTGTCCGGCTGCTGTGGCGCGGGCTGGGGGGCCGGGCACGCCCCTCCTCACCTGGCCCGCTCCCCCGCACAAACTTTCTGTCCTCTTTGTCTAAGGGGGAAGCGGCGAGGAGAGGGCGCGGAGCAGTGCACCCGGCGGAGAAGAAAGAGGCTGGGGGGCGGCGAGCGAGCGCAGCCCGGCTCGGCTCCTCCGCTGCCTTCTATGGCTGTGTTTGCTGCGGGCTCGGGCCGAGCCGCCGTTTTATTGCGCTCCGAGGATCCTCTGCTCCTCCTCTCGGTGGCTGGCGGCCAGTGCAGGCCGGGCGCTCCCAGCAGCCCTCCTCCCGCGCCGCCCAGCCCTCCCCAGAACCCCGGCTTTTGTTGTGCCCAGCCTGGCACGGCTGTGGGCTTCCCGCACCACCTGGCACGCTGCGCCGCAGGGCCACGCGCGCTGCGTACCTGACTGCCCGCTGGGGCCGCACCCACGCAGCCCCGGTTCCCCAAAAGGCCGGCTGTGCGATGTATTTTGCCTGATGGGCCCTGACTCTGGGTGGAACTCAGGCCTTGTCCCTGAAGGCCACCAGGCTACCCCCCACCCCCACGACCTCTGACCCAACCTTTTCCTCAGGTCTGGCTCCAAGTTCTTCACTTATCTTTCCACAAGGGTAAAGTGACTCTGGGGCCAGCATCACTCCCCTTGGCCCCCTTCCATGTGCTTGGAGTGCTTGGAGGCCTTAGAATTTCAAGCATCCTTGGCTAAGGGATTGTTAAAGGGAGTCTAGGGTGTGGTTACGGTGGACAAAAGAGGATAAAACTGGCCAGATTTTAGAAGAGTGTCGGGAGCTAGAAGTGAGCCCAGGGGCCAGCCAGTAAGCGCTGCAGTCACCTTTGCCCAGAGCTGCTGCGTGGAAGGACTTAGCCAAAGCACTTCTGTGTTCTAGGAAAGGCCAAGGTGCCCAGTCCCTGCCTGCTGCCCAGAGAACCTGCTTTGCACAGGGGATATCACCACTCTTGCCCTCAGATGTTGGCCATCAAGATAGAGGGACAAAACTTGAGGAGGATGACAGAATTAAAAAGCCATGACACCCCGGTGTCGTGGCACAGAGAGGCTGGGGAAGGAGAATTGGCGTGAGTCTGAGGTCAGCCTGGTCTGTGCTGAACCCCAGGCCAGCCTAGACTACCTGAGGAGACCCTGTCTCAAACCTGGGGTGGGTGGGGGACAATAAAGGAGGCTGGAGAGATGGCTCCACACTTGAGAGTGCTTGTTGCTCTCGCAAAGGACTAGAGTTCGATTCCCAGCACCCAGGCTGGGTGGCCCACAACTGCCTGTAACTCCAGCTTCACCAGCATTAGGTGCCTCCGGCCACCAAGGACACCTGAACTCAACGCACACATAGTTAAAAATAAAAAAGAAAAAGCATAATTTCCCGCTATAATACGTGGTGCGGATCTGAGCCAGGGAATGCTGGGAAACATGAAAAGAATGGAAAAGTAGTTTTTGCTTCAGAGACAGACAATTCAGACAAACGTTAGACAGGGTGGTTATTTTTAGCACCTTGACAAATCCAAAGTCATTTTTTGACTGTTGCTAACCTAAAATAGAGTTGTGTCATCCATCAAGTGATGCCTGAGGCTGACTTTTTAAAAGTCGGATTGAGGGGCCAGGGAGATGGATCCGTCAGTACAGTGCTGGGTGGTATAAGCGCAGGGGCCTGAGTTCAATCCCCAGGCCCACGGGAAAGGCCACCTTTGCGGCATGTGATTGTAACCCCAGCACTGGGGAGGTAGCAGAAGGAGAGTGTTTCTGCGACTCTTCTCAGCCAGCCTAAGGTGCTCAATCGGAGGTCTCCACGAGAGACCCTCCCTCTCAAAAAAAAAAAAAAATGGCCAATGGCTGGGCAGATGGCTCAGCAGTGAAGGGCGTGGGGGGGGGGCTCTTCTGGAGGACCCGAGTCAGTTCCCAGCACTCACATCAGGTGACTCACAACTGCCTGTGACTTCAGTTCCAAGGCATCCAACGCCCTCTTCTGACCTCATCTGCCACCCACAAACACATGACATTCACACACACACACACACACACACACACACACACACACACACACATCAGGCAGGTGGCCCTTGAGCAAGAACACCTGAAGTTGGCTTCTGCTATCAGTGCATTGAGAGTGTGCATGCACACATACACACACTCACGGGGTGGGGACAGAAAGTTATTCCGTGTCAGCTGCCTGCAGCCTCTCTCTTTCATTTGTTGTTGTTGTTGTTGTTGCAAATGAGGAAAAATGCTTTTGGATTTTATAAGTCTACGACAGTTTATAAGAGAAGTAGGTAACTTAGAATGGATAACCGTCTCAGAGTTTCAGGCACTACATAAGCAGTGGCTGAGTGTGGAAACACCTTGGATGTACGGATTGAAGGTGTCATGAGAAAGGACCAGGGCCACTGCTGGGTGAGCAGGGGAGGAGCTGGCGACAGCGGGGGGGCACCCAGTGACCTCTCCCCCTGTAGGCACACTCTTCCTGCACCACTGTTTTCACCACTATGAGCCGTCCCCATCCGCGTGCAAAGGCGCTGGCTTCCTTTTAACATTCTCTTCATGGGGCTGGAGAGACGGCTCAGTGGTTAAGACCACTGCTGCTCTTGCGGAGGACCTGGGTTCAGTCCTCAGCACCCACATGGTGCCTCACCACTGTCTGTAACTCCAGTCCCCAGGGATCTGATGCCCTCTTCTGGCCTCTAGGGGCATCAGGCATACACATGGTGCTCAACCATACATGCAGATAAAACTACCCATACACATTAAATAAACAAACATTTGAAAATATTCTTAGTTTTATTTTTATTTATTTATTGGAGACAAGGTCTCTCTATATAGCCTTGGGTGTCCTAGAATTCACTATGTAGACCAGGCTGGTCTCAAACTCACAGAGATCTACTTGCCTCTGCCCCAAGTGCTAGGATTAAAGGAATGCACCGCCATATCCAGCTCTGTATTTTTTTTTTTTTTTTTTTTTTTTACTGTGCTAGGCATAGAATCCAGGGCCTCGTGAATGCTAGGCAAGTGCTCTTCCACTTGAGCCCCACTCTCAGCCAGACGCGGGCTTCCTCAGCCACCAGGGAGCCTATGGGTACAGTATATGTAAATATTCATTTCTGGTTCGAGAAAACACCCCATGCCCATGCTTCCCTCTGTAGCTGTCCTCTTCAAGCAGGATCCCATGAGGACTGAAGCCCTCCCTTATCTCCAAGTCCGGCTTCCCTCCTGGCCCCACTTCCTTCTTCCATTTTTTCTGAGCATTGCACCTATGGGTGATGGGAGTCCACCACACCCCACTAGCGCAGTGCTGGGGCTGGGTGAATGCTTGGCAGACTTTTCAAATGAGCACCCTCTAGTCCTTCACCTCTCCTCTTGATGTGGGTGGGTGGGCTAGCAGAGTCCCTGGTCCTACTTTGACCTGCTAGATAGTCCCTCAGGCCCTGAGGCAGGACTGTGCTGGCCTTACTGGGCGCCGGTGATGCGCCCAAAGAGACAGAGGACAGAGAGTAGAGGCTGGAGCCGCCGGGTCAGAGGGCTGAGACAGGATGTGCGCACAGGGAGGATAGGAGCGAGAGGATGAACGTGTTCGAGTGACGTGGGAGGGATCTGAGAGGGACAGAGAGAAACAGAACAAGACAGGCTGCTGCTTCTGGAAGGGCAAGCAGGCAAGGTCGGAGCTTACGAACTGATAACGGAAACTGTGCTATGCGCCTTCCCTGCTGATTTCCCAGGCTTATCTGCAAATTGATGATAATAAAAAACCTTCCTAAAATGGTGTGTGGGTACACAACTGTGATCTCAGCTGGTTGGGCTGAGACAGGGAGATCAGAAGATCAAGGCCATCTTCATTATATAGTGAGTTTGAGGGTACCGATCCCCCCAAACAAACAAATAAAAGCCCCCACCCTCCTAAAAGGGACGTGGAAGCACACACATGGAATCCCAGAGTCGGGAGGCTGAGGCAGGAGGATTGCCATGTATTGAGGCCAGCCTCAACAACAGTGAGGCCCCGTCTCTGCAAAAGCAACAACAGCAACAACAACAACAAAACAAACCAACAAAAACCCCGAAAACCAGCGGTCAAGAGCGTTTGTTGCTCTTGCAAAAGATTTGTTTGGGTTCCCAGCACTCAGATGGTGAGATTTACAACTATCTGTACCTTTAGCCCCAAAGCCTCCGATCTCCCTCTTCTGACCTCTGCAGGCACCAGACATGCACATGATGAATGTACATATATACTTATGCAGGCAAAAAACACTAGCACACATACAATAGAATGAATTGATCTTAAAAAGTTAAAACAAATACAAAGAAACAAATAAAACCCTTCCTGATGCATTGTGTGAATGACAATCCCAGACTGTGAAGTTGGGGTGGCTGACTCCAGGTGGCCACAGCACCAGGAGGCATTTGAGACCTACATAAGAGAGGAGATGCCCTGATGCCTGGGTCTTTATTCCAGTTCACCTCCAGCCTCTGCCCTCGTTCTGGAGCCCGGTACCCACAGGGCACTGGCTGCCCAGCCTCAGACCCTGCCTACCCTCTGTCTCTCCTGCAATAAGAAACTGCCTGTCCCCAGTCAAGAGGCCTAGACGAGATCGGGAGCCTTCTGGAGGCAGGATTATTGCGCCGGGCTTCCGGTGTGCTCATGCTCCTTGGTTGGGGAGCTCAGCAGCACAGAGCAACCTTGGGGAAAGGACCGCCGCCACCCCAGCCTACTCCAGCTCTGCTCTGTGGGATGGAGTAAGAGTGTGAGTGAGGTAAGAGCACGGGTCACTCCCCATTGTCACCATCAACCGCAGCCTCCTCCATCTCTGTTTTTGAGGGGGTAGGGAGAAGAGAGAGTGTCTCAGTTCTCTGGTATCCCAGGCTGGTCTCAAGCGTGCTAAAGCCGAGGATGGCCTTGCATTCCTGGTCATTTCCTGAGTGTCGTGATTCAGGTATGCGCCATCGTACCCCGTTAACGCAGTTCGGGAACACGGCGAATGCTAGGCAGATGCGTATCAAATGAGCCACACCCGCCTAGTGTCTCGGGTACTCTCCTGACAGATGGGAGGGAGGTGGCCGTGCAGGGGATCTGTGGAGAGGTCTTCCAGGCCTGTGGATCACACTCTTGGAGCTATCACACTTGCAAGAGACTTCCAGCCCAGAGCTGGGGCCTGGAGCCATGCAGAGCTGTCTGCCCATCCCTCCCACATCTGAGCACACCCAGCAAACATGTGCTGGGTGGACCCAGTAAACACTGTCCAGGCCAGGAGGAAGCGCCCAGGGTACCTCCCTCATGCTTCTCCCAGGTGAACAGATTCAGGGTGCCTTGGGGTGGATCAGGCACTCTGGCACTCAGGGTGAATCTGCCCAGGACGGGAAGCTCTATGTCTCGGGACCCACCCTGCCTACCCCATCTCCCCCAGCACATGGTGTTCTCTCCTCAGTGACAGCTTGAGCAGAGAAGAAGCCCCCCCAACTCTTTCCGGCAGGTTCCTGGAGAGCCAGACGCTCTTCTCAGACGCGGGCATCAAAACTGGCCACACATGCCAAGGAAGTAGTTCCCAAGCCAACAACAGGAAGCTCCAGAAGCAATCGTGGGGGGAGGCGTCTTAGGCAGGACTTAAGTGACTTTTGGGGAGGTGGGCATGGGTTAATGGATCTGGTTCTCTGGGAGGAACTGAACTAGTATGACCTGTGATTCCATCAGCTCCGTGATGATCCTCCACACCCAACTGGGCATCAGAGTTTGGCTGCAGCAGGCAGGTGGGGTCGGTCCTTCTGGTGGGACTGTTTACTCAGGACATTCCTAGGCTGACAAGATGGTGAGTTAAGACTGCCTAAACCTGTAGACAGGGCGCAGCCCTGCCACAGCCCAACAGTCTCGTTGCCGGATACACCAAAGGGCATTTCCACAGAAGTTTCATTTCTTTATTCACACTCTTCATTTGGGGCCTGAGCCTCTAAATACTGGCATGTTGATGAGGCTCCAGGTACACAGTGGCATAGTAAATAAGAGAGAATCTGCCTCAATAGGGCAGAAGCCGAGAGCCTCTGGCTGTCACCCAAATACTGTCCCGTGCATGTGCTGGAACTCACACACAAATCACACACACGATAGATTAATTGATGGATCAACCGATTGATTGATTGAAAGAAAGAAATGGCTGCAAATTTTTGGCCCTGAGTCAAGCAAGGAACAGAATGTTGAAGAGCAGGCTTTTGTTTTGTGGAGTAAGTAACATTCCACTTAGGAACGATCCAGGGACTTCGAGCCCCAGGTGGGAGTCCCATTCTGGTCAGGGACAGAGAGGAGGTAGGAGATAAAATAACTTACAAAGCCAGGCGTGATAAGATAGTGTCCCTAACATTTCATGGGTGTGACACAGAATGTCCCTAGTTGGAACAAATGTACACAAAGGCGTCCTGGTTATCGGGAGCTGGGGGAAGGGGCTGTCTGTCCAGCTCTGGGAGTCAGGTGAACGTGCATTCTGGCAGGGACAGGGCACCCTCCCCAACTGTAGAACTCTTTTTTTTTTTTTGGTTTTTCGAGACAGGGTTTCTCTGTGTAGCTTTGCGCCTTTTCCTGGAACTCACTTGGTAGTCCAGGCTGGCCTCGAACTCACGGAGATCCGCCTGCCTCTGCCTCCCAAGTCCTGGGATTAAAGGCATGCGCCACCACCGCCCGGCTCGTAGAACTCTTTTCTCTAGGGCGGTGGGAAAGGCCTTGGCCACGGCTCATCAAGTACCCACTTTTAGGAGATGTTTACTCCTTTTTTGTTTTTCTTTGGTTTTTTGAGACAGGGTTTCTCTGTGTGTAGCTTTGGAGCCTGTCCTGGAACTCACTCTGCAGACCAGGCTGGCCTCAAACTCACAGAGATCCGCCTGCCTCTGCCTCCCGAGTGCTGGGATTAAAGGTGTGCACCGCCGCTGCCGCCACCACCGCCACCGCCTGAGATGTTTGCTCTTAGCCCACAGTTCCCTTCAGCTTTCCTCCTGCCCTGCCCCATACATCTTCAAAGTGAGGACTTGGTATCTCCCACAACCTGGCTGCCCGGCTCTGTCCTCTCCCGGACAGGTATCTCATGAGCCCATGAGTCCAGCATTCCACGTCCACTTGAGCCAGTCTGGGGGATGTCAGCGCCTGTGCAGGCAGCCTGGTGTGAGGCACAACTTCACAGCCCCCACCCACATTGGTACAAGGACTCCAGACAGGAAGGGAGGGAGGAACGGGGAAAGGGAGGGAGGGTGTCCTGGAGGGGAACAGGAAGCCCTGTGATGCCTGGCCCCAAAGAATTGCCACATAGTTCTACGCTGGCTGGGCCAGCATCCCAGACAGAGGAAGACTGGTGTGACAGCGTCAGCCTGTGCTGGCTGGCTCCACGGAGACCCTGCAGGGCCAGGTCTGTTCTCTCAGTTCTTCAGGGCTTCCATCCTAAAAGGAAGGCAAAGCCAGGGATCCCTGCTCTTCCCAGAAAAGGGAGCAGACTCCTGTAGCTTTGGATTCTTACGAGTCTCTGGCTCCCCTCTGCCCCCAGTGGGCTCTGGGGACCCTCTAGACCAGTTCTGTGAAGCACTCAGGAATGCAGATGATGCTAGGAGTGGACGCCCTGGGGCTTGCTGCTCACATTTCCTCATGCCCAGGCTATTTCCTCTTGGCCCTGGGCATGCGGTCATGTGCTTTTGCTCATGAGCGAGTGGGTTGTGATGAAAACCCTGTACCCCTCTAGTCTGCCTTTCCCCAGGAAGCGGCCTCAGCTAGCAGGGAGGGGTCAAGGACCCAGAGCTTGCTGCTGCCCAGCTCAGCGGGGCTGCTTGGGGATGGTGGCTTCAGGTTCCCTAGCCTGCTGGTCAGGGATGGGAGACTCAGAGGCTCAGGTTTCCAGCCACCATCCTCTGCTTCCTTTGGTGTTGGGGAGTGACAGCCTTTGGCCATGATGTCATTGCCTAATCCAAACAGAAGGGAGGCTGGGCTCTGTGGCAGGCTGCAGGCCAGTGCTGAGTGCCTCCGCAGCAAATCGCAAGGCTGCGGTTAGATCTGGGTAGAGAACCCTCCCCTCCCTTCTCCTGGTCCTCTTTCCCTCCCCGTGCTCCTGACTGGCCTCCCCTCCTCTCCCTCCTCTTTTCTTGCTTCTCTGGAGATACTTTAGCCTCCTTGTGACATCATTCCTCAGCCAGGAGTGCACCAGGCTGCCACCTCTAGATTCAAAGCCAGCCCTATTCCTTCTGGGGGAGCAGGCTTGAGGTGGGTCTCATGCTATTCCCTCTGGAGGAGCAGGCTTGGGGTGGGTCTCATGCTATTCCCTCTGGAGGAGCAGGCTTGGGGTGGGTCTCATGCTATTCCCTCTGGAGGAGCAGGCTTGGGGTGGGTCTCATCCTCGCAAAGAGATGGGGAAGGGAAGAGGAAGCGAGGCTTCTTGGAAAAGGAAGCATGGCATTCTTACTCTGTTTCCTCTGCTGTCTGAAGTTTGGGTCCTGGCTCATTGGCTTTGTTTTGGCCTGCTCAACTCTTCCTCAACTACAAAGGGCTGTTCAGCGCCAAAGGCAAGAGGAACTGAGCTCAGGACAGTGGCTGTTCATGGGTGCTGGGCCTTCCTGGGTAGAAATGGACCCAATGACTGTACTAAATGACCCTGCCATCTGGTTCTGTTCTGATGTCCTGTGGCCTGGGAATAAAGGTGGTAGCTAGTCACCTGTCTCCTCAGTCACCTGTCTCCTCAATTCTCTTCTCCTGGCTGCAGAGCTATGTCACCGAGGGTGTTCATGGGTAAGTCATGGAAGGCTGGTAGATGGAAGCCATATCTCCCAGCACAGGATCCTGGCTGGTTCCCTGCAGAGGCAGGAGGCTGCTGTGAGCTCTCGCTTGGCACCTGGTCATTTTGTGGCGGGAGGAGGCAGAGAATGTCTGGAACATGACCTCCTAGTCACTCTTGATGCCTCTGCCCTGCCCCATTAAATATCCCTTTCCCATGTATCCTGCACTGGCCTCAAATTTCTCCCCCCAGAATCCTGTCTAGCTGAACATGATACAGACTCTCCCAGTCTCAGAGAGGTACCCAGCTGAGACGCGTGGTGGCAGAGTGGTCTTGATGAGAGTTAAAAAGGACGCCATGCTCAGTGGCCCATCACATCGGCCATCTTTAGGCTGCTTGTGGCTTATCTCACAGGTGAATTGTTTCCAGGTCTGTCTTCTGACTGAATATTTCTTTTATTTTGTTTTGTCGAGACAGGGTTCCTCACTATGCAAACCAGGCTGGACTTGAACTCATGGAGTTTCATCTGTTTCCAGAGTGTAGGGGTTACAAATATGTGCCACCATGCCCAGCCTCTGACTGAATATCTTTTAAGGTTATAGATCAGAGAGCCTTCATTCATTTGCTCAAAAGTATTTCTTGGGCAGAAGTTATGTGCCCAGGCCGTTCAGGAGCTGGGGCTATGGGTGAGATAGAAGGGATCCCTCCTCTCTTGTAGCACAAACCACTGCTAAGGAGGAAATAAAAGGCATGCCTCGGAGGATGGCTCAGTGGGTGATGTGTTTGGTACGTGAGTTTGGGTCCCATGTAAAAGCAGAGCATGGTAGCTGTGCCCGAAATCTCTGCCCTGGGGCAGCAGACACACACGTATTTCTAGGGATTTCTGGCCAGTCTATCTGAATCCACAGCTCCAGGTTCAGTGAGACCTTGCCTTATAAAATGAGGTGGAGAATGTTGAGGAAGACATCCCAGTGTTGACCTCTGGCCTACACACACACACACACACACACACACACACACACACACACACACACACAAAATACAGACTATGATGGGTGCCAGGCAGTGGTGGTACCAAGTGCCTCACAGGGGCCCAAGTGAAGGGATAGGGCTGCTGCCTGGGAGACATAATGGTTCAGAAGAGACCTGGGTTAGAGTCCCAGGGTAGGCACACTTGGAGGGCTAGTGTGCTGGATGTGGAAAGCCAGGGCCCAGGAGACAGGCTGGCTGTGGGGAGGGGTGGGGGTGGAGCCAGCGGTCAGCAGGGTCTGAGAGAGCGCGGTGGAAGCAGCAGCTGTTGGTGGTGACTCACCGCTGAGCAGAAAGATTGGAAACACATGTTCCCTCGGAGAGGCGGCGCATTCGTTACTCAGAGCTGAGGGTTCTGTTGAACCCGGGAGTCAACAGCAGGGGTGGGGTGCAGCTGGCAGCAGGCAGTGGCAGAGTCCAGCTCACTGTCGCCATCCCAGGGACTGTGCGACTAGACCACACGAGGCACTAAGGCTCTGTTTCTAAGAGGACCACCGCAGAGGATCCCATCAGCCAGTCTGGTCTCCCTATGGTCCACCCAAAGGAGGTCCTTTTGTGACAAATACCAGATATCCTAGCTTCTTTTTTTTTTAAATTCGTATGTGCATGCATCTGTACTCCCCTTACTACCTACCTAGCATGGATCCTCCCACTACCTGGAGTGGCTCCTCCCATTTTCCAGCATGGCTCCTCCCCATCTGCGTCTTCTCTATATGCTTTTCTACAGGTCCATGGTCCTGTACCACTGTCCCCCATAACTCCTCCACCAGCACTCGTGGTTCAAATCCTTCCTTGCAATTCTTTCCTCTCCAGGACCTGTCTTCCACCTGAATGTAGCTAAGGATCTGATAGGGCTAACTACCCCACGCCTGGTTCCATGGCTGTAGCCACATCTCTGCCAGGTGTACAAAGCCCTGGGGTCTGTTGGACGGGTCTGCATGAGTGGGGATGGAAAAAGACAGCACTCTAGAGAAATAGTCATGCCCCCTCAGGAAGTTCCCGGGTGGAAAGGAAGACAGTCGGCCATGACAGCCTGCCGAGGAGACCCAAGGCCCCTTGGACTCTTCCAGAATAGAAGATGCTCTCAAAAGTCTGGCTGCAGAGGGCACACCATACTGTCCGACATGATAGTCTTGTGCCTGAAGCTTGAGAGAGGTCTGTCCCCAGAAGGTCTTACACAGCCCCACTCCCCAAGGCTTCTGATCGATCTCCCTGGCCCTGGTGGAGAGGGGAAGGAACGGCTGTTCAGAATCCAAGTCTAGCCAGCAGCTGCCCCAGGCTGGAGTGTCATCTGGAAGGCATGCCCCAGGCTGTTGCTCTCATAGTGGCTGCCAGAGAAAATAGCACTTTCAGGTTCTCTGTGAGCTGAGAAAGAAAACAACACCCCGAGGGAGGGGAAGGAAAGCTTGGCTTTTTCCAAGAGCCCAGAGACTCAAGGATACAACCGTGACCCTTGGCCTGGTTGGCAGAGGGAGAAACACAGCAGGTCCGCGCTGTGAGACAGGGCCGGCTTCCGTGGCCAGTCTCTCTCTCCTCTGGACTTGAACTTCCTTTTTCCACGAGTGGAAGCACCAAGCCTCCCACTCTTCTCAGGGTGACAAGAGGTCAGTCTACTGTTCCAAGGAGCCATGGCATGGAGGCCACTACTGTAAGTATAGTTCTGGGATGTAGAAGCATGAACGGGGATGTGATCACTGCCCCGAATTTCCCCATCAAAAATGTCCATCATGGCCAGACCTTCAATCCCAGCACTCAGAAGACAGAGGCAGGTGAATCTCTTTGAGTTTGAGGCTAGCCTGGTCTACATGTGAGTTCCAGCCTAGCCAAGGCTATATAATTATACTTAGTTAAAAACAAACAAACAAACAAAAAACAGACAACCAAAATGTCCATCTCAAGGCTGGAGAGGTGAGTCAGTGGATAAGAGCATGGGCTGCTCTTGCGGAGGACCTGGTTTTAGTTCCGGGCACCACATCGTGGCTCACAATTATATATGACTCCAGTTCCAGGGTATGCACCCTCTCCTGGCCCTGTATACACACAGTATGCAGACATGCATACAAGCAAAACAGCTATACCCACAAAAATAAAAATACAGGAATCTTCTAAAAATGTCCTTCGAATGGTGAGTGGATGAGTTTATCTATACCACGGACTATTATTCAGCCATGAAAGAATGAAGTACTGATGCCTGCTCCATGAACGAACCTCAAAAATATTACGCCAAGCCAGGTGTGATGGCTCACACTCATATTGCCAATATTTGGGAGGCTAAGGCAGGAGGATTATGACTTTGAGGCCAGTTTTCCTTACTTATCAAGACCCTGTCTCAAAGTAAGCAAGGACTAGGGACATCGCTCATGCATTTGCAAGACTGTGGGTTCCATCCCCAATACTACACACACAGAGAAGCAAAGACCATGATGCTGACTGAAAGAATTCACACAGGAAAGCCTCACTGTACGAGTCCACTCCCATGACAGTGGCTGCTGAGAGCTGGGGCTGGAAGGGATGGGAACACAGGATTGAGAGCTAAAGAGTGGGCAGGCTCTTTATAAATGATAAAAGTATTCTCAAGTTTATTGGCAGTGTGTGACTCAGTGAACGGGTTAAACCCCAGAACCAGTGGCTGGAGCCGCGGCTCAGCGGTCAGGAGCACTGGTGTTTTCAGAGGACCAGGGTTCTGCTACCAGCACCAACACAGTGCCTTGAAACCATCTGTAAAATCAGGGAATCCAGCATCCTCTTCTGGCCTTTGTGGGCACTGCACACATGTGGTACACATACATACAGGCAGGCAAAACACACACACACACACACACACACACACACACACAAGCAGAATCATATACTTTAAATGGGTGAACTATTGCATATGTGAATCCTATCTCAGTATCACTATTGAAAAAGAAAGGTTTGGGGAATGTCACTTTGGCAAAGTGCTTGCCTAGTATGTATGGCCTTGATCCCATCCCCAGAACTGCATAAACAGGGCATGGTGGTGCAAGTTTGTAATCCTAGTGCTTGGGAGGTGGAGGCAGGAAGATCAGAAGTTCAAGGCTATCCTTAGCTACATAGCAAGTTCAAGGCAAAATAAGGAGGAAGGAAAGAAATGCGGACTGGGACCTTGAAAGTTGAGTTGTTTAAAAGTCAGTGACAGGAAGCTGTCCCTGGAAGATTGGCAGACAGCTTGCCAGGGAGGAGTGGAGTACTGATGCACGGGCAGGCTGGTGGGCATGGTGCATGGGCCTGGTGAATGGGCATGGTGCAAGGGCAGGCTGATGGGCATGGATGGGGAGACTGATGGGCAGGCGGATGGACATTGTAGATGGGCAGGTGGATGGGCCTGGTGGATGAACAGGCTGATGGACATGGATGGGCAGGCTGATTGGCAGAGGCCTCTTTTGAGAAGCTGATGGGGAGGGGAGGTGGTGGCAGGGACATAAGAGCTGGTACACAAGGGTAGATACCCACTTCTCCAGTTCTGTCCAGCCAGAGAATTCCAGGAGCAGCTCCAAGGCTGGTCAGGGTTGATGTGGGGTGGAAGAGGACATCGCAGACACTAATGCGTGGGATGGTCCTTCTGTGTGCTCTGAGTGTGTGCTGCTCTCACTGATAATAAAGCAGTTTTGGCCTAAGGCACGGTAGGGTAAGGCTAGGCAAAAGAATCAAACTGAGGACTCGGAGGAAAAGGGGCAGAATCAGGACAGACTCTCAGTCACCCAAGGAACAAGATGCCAGAGAACCGGTAAGCCACGGGCCACATGGCAATGTATAGGTTAATAGAAATGGGTTAATTTAAGTGTAAGAGCTAGTTAATAATAAGCCTGAGCCATCGGCCAAGCATTTATAATTAATATAAGCCTCTGAGTGATTATTTGGAAGCAGCTGTGGGACAGGGTGGGACAGAGAAACTCCGTTTACAATGAACAGGATGTGGGGCAAGACAAAGGTTCAACACAATGGCTTCCAGAAAAACCTCCTGTAGAGTCACAAATCCGCCTAGAAAGAACAGTGTCCCAAATGCTCAGCCCTGCCCTCTCCTGGACAGTTGTATCCAGATCTTGTGTTTCCCATTCCCAAGCCAGTTCCTCAAACCCAGAATGTGGTGTCCTATGGAGTGAAGCAGGGAGTGAAACATGAGAAGCTTTCTAATCAACGTCATTGCCGACTCCCCTAGGGACAAGAGAACACAGAAGCCTTTACTGTGGCTTACATTAGTCCCACCCCCAGAACAGTGAGGTGTGGGGCTTAGGGGCCATTCTTTGACTGAATCACTAGGGAGAAAGATGTCACGGGAGGAGGTAAGAACACTGTCTGGGGTCATGTGGTGTCTCATGCTTATGATTCTAGCACTTGGGCGGTAAAGGTAGGAGGATCATCCTCGGCTATGTAGCCAGCCTGGGCTACATGACATCCAGCCTTAAACACACAGAACCAGCCGGGCGGTGGTGGTGCACGCCTTTAATCTTAGCACTGAGGAGGCAGAGACAGGCAAATCTCTGTGAGTTTGAGGCCAGCCTGGTCTACAGAGCGAATTCCAGGAAAGGCGCAAAGCTACACAGAGAAACCCTGTCTTGAAAAACAAAACAAACAAACAAAAACAAAAAACCCCAAACAACAACAACAAAAACCACAGAACCCTCCAGCTTCTCACACTCAGGCAGGGCTTTGCTGGAAGACTGAAAATGGGAAGTTAAGCTGTCTGGTGGGCAGAGGGAGAATGGCAGGGGTCAAAAGACAGAGAGCTGATTTGGGAGACACTGGGCAGGAGGTAAAGGCTGTGGGCAAGCAGCCACTGTGGATTCCAAGGAGAGAGAAGAGGAAGGAAGAGGGAGGGTTCTGCAGAGTTCTGAAGGCAATGGCTTCAGTCAATGCTCACATTGTCTGTCTGTCTGTTTGCTTCCCAGGCAGCACAGCCTGGCTTGGAACTCCTCATCCTCCTGCCTCTACCTCCCAAATGCTAAGATTACAGTGTGTGCCACCCCCACCCCCAGCTGAGAAACTTTACTTTATGTGTATGTAGGGTTTTGTTTTTTGTTTTTTGTTTTTTTGGTCTGCATATATGTATATGTACCACGTGTGTGCCTGGTGTTCATAGAGGTCAAAAGAAGACACTGGATCACCTGGAACCATAGATACGGATGGTTGTGAGCTGCCGTGTGCATGCCTGGAACTGAACCCAGGTCTGTGGTGACAAATTTTATTAGGGTACACAATATATCACCACACAGGTCCTCTGCAAGAGCAGCAAATGTTCCTAACCATCGAGCCAACTCTCTAGACCCCCTGGTAGAGAATTTATCTTGGTATTTTGAGACAGGGTCTCACAGATCCCAGGCTGGCTTCTCACTGTATAGCCCATGGTGGTTTTGGAATCTTGATCTTCCTGCCTCAGCCTCCCAGAGTCTAGATCAAAGTATGTTTTAGATTATTCATTTTCTGGCAAGCAGACTAATTTTTAAAAGCAGTTTTAGGTTTGTAGAAAATTGAGTTGGCCGCACACAGTTCCCGGCTGTCCCTGCCCCAGTGGGTCCCTCACACTGCCTGCCTCTCTCTGTAGAGTAATATATGAGCACAACAGATCCCATATTGAGTCCCTCAGCCTTTCCAGAATGTTCTGTGGGCTCTGCCAGGTTGTGAGAACACGGAGCCGCTTTGTCAGTGTCTCTCAGAGGATGTCACTGTCCTAAATGTCATTTGTGAGTACCTGCCTGCTCTCACCTTTGGTGATCCTGCAGGGTGGATGATGTTCACGTGGAGAGAGCTGCAGTATCCCAGCGTCAGCAGCTCCTGCCAGGTGCTACCTTGCTCCCTCGGAGTGCAGGAGTCCCCTGTGGGGCTCCCCAGGATTCCTGTGAGCTGTGGGCTAGCAGGCCAGCTCTTCCCTCCCTCCTCAGGCACTGAGGGAATGGAGAATCACAAGGGAAGGCAGGCAGCCCTCAAGGCCAAGACAGGGCCTCCTCTCTCCTGCTAATGCTGCCCACAACTTCTGTCTGTCCTCATCTTAGTCCTGCAGCTGTGCAGGGCGCGGCCTCGGCCAGCAGCTGGCTGCCATCTGCACCGGCTTTAGGAAACTGCTCTGCTGCCTGGCACCTGGCTGTTACCAAGTGTTTGCTGCAAGTCCCAAGCAGAGGCAATGTCCTCCGATGGCAAGTGAACACCAGGCCGAGTCCTGGAAGGGGCCCAGGGCAGAGCTGTTCTCACCGTGTGAGACGGGACAGCTGGGTCAGTGGACAGCTGGCCTTCCCAGGACATTTCAGAAGTATCATTAGCAGGGCCAGAAGCCTCAAGCTGCTCACCTGTCTTGACAGATGTGGTATCTGGGAGATGACCCCCCCACAGACCTGTCATTCCTTAATGCTAGCTTCAGCTGCTTGGGGAAGTGTCTGGCCCCCAAAGTGAGCATCCAGGACCCCTGGTCCTTCCCAAAGACCAAAGGCTGCTTTTCCTTCATGCCTAGCTTCCACACAGAGAAAGACCCAAGCTCTAGGCTAAGAAAGTGGGTCAGTGAGCAATACCAGCCATACAAGCATGATCCTTAGAACCCATATGAAAAAAGCTGATGTAGTGGCATGTCCTGTAATCTCAGGGCTGGATGAACAGAGACAGGTGGGTCCCTGGGGCTCCCTGGCCAGCCAGCTTAGTCTACGTGGTTAAGTTCCAGGCCAGTGAGAGATCATATCTCAAAAAATAATGTGGGCCTCAGGCCTCCACTTACCATGTGAACATATGTGCACCCACAGACATATGTGTATTTGCAAGTACATATAACTACGCACTCACATACACACACATGCCCACAGTACCTGGGTTCTAAGAGAAGAGCATGGTGCATCTTCACAGTGGCTGTGTCAGGGACAGCCTCCGAGAATAAGAAGAGCATCATAGGTCTGGGCATCACCTCCCTTAGGTCCCTCCCAAACACTGTCCCTGCTTAGAGGGGACCCCCTTCCTGCTTCTTGCATTGTGGACTCACTTTGGACACTCATTGGGCCTTGTGTGTCACAGCAGACCCTCCCAAACACACAGCCTGACTGGCCAGAAACCTGTCCAGTCACTTTTACAAAAGTAATTATTGTTGTTTTTGACAGGGTCACCTACATAGTCCTGGCTGTCCTGGAATTCACTATGTAAGTCAGACTGGCTTCAAACTCATAGAGATATTCCTGTCTCTGCCTCACAAGTGCTGGGATTAAAGGTGTGTGCCACCATTATAACACGAATCTTAAAAGGTCTTATTAGGGGCTGGAGAGATGGCTCAGAGGTTAAGAGCACCGACTGCTCTTCCAAAGGTCCTGAGTTCAATTCCCAGCAACCACATGGTGGCTCACAACCATCTGTAATGAGATCTGGTGCCCTCTTCTGTATACATAATAAATAAATAAATCTTTTTTAAAAAAAGGTCTTATTAATAAAAAACCTGGAGCCAGGTATTAGAGTGAATTCTGAAAGATCAGAGAAGCAGAACAAGCCACAGCCAACCTCACCTCGACATTTCCTCATAAGATCCTGTTTCAAAAATCCTCAGACTGAAAGCTTCTGGGTCCTCACCCGAATGGATCTCAGTTGAACTGCTGCTAAAAGCCTAAAAGCTTAAAAGCGCTAGTTCCTGGTCCTCACACCTTATATACCTTTCTGCTTCCTGCCATCACTTCCTGGGATTAAAGGTGTGTATCTTTCCCAAGCTAGACATAAGATCTCAAGTCCTGGGATTAAAGGTGTGTGCTACCACTACCTGGCTGTTTTTAGTGTGGCCTTGAACTCACAGAGATCCAGATGGATCTCTGCCTCCTAAGTGATAGGATTAAAGGTGTGTGTGCACCATTTTCTGGCCTCTATGTCTAATCTAGTGACTGTTCTGTTCTCTGACCCCAGATAAATTTTATTAGGGAACACAATATATTGGGGGACACAATATATCACTACACACCATGCCCAACCTAACAGCAATTTTTATTCAGGTAGAAAACGGCCACTGCTAGGTAGAGTTAAACTTTGTTTCTTACAGCGGAGTCTCCAGCTCTGTTTGTCCAGACCAGGGAGGCGGGCTGGCGAAAAGCTGACAAGGCATCTGTCTAAACCGCTCACCCGCTCACATCTGGAGCAGTTTCAGATGTGGAAACCCCCATTGCCCTTTCTGAGGAGCCAGCTCTGAATGGAGCCGGAGGGCAAATGAAAGCTGGGTCAAGTGGTGCATGAGGCCGATGGAGGCCAGAGGGGCAGGGATTCCATGCCGACAGGTGAGATCCTGAAGCAAAGGAGTCCAAGAGCTGCCCCTGCACTCCTGTTCTAGACCCCAGGCTGCATGTGCTGTGACCAGGGGAGCCTTCTGTCCCAAGAGCAGACCGGCATGTTTCTAGAATGCTCTGTCTGGTATTTTCTGAGGTTTTCTTTAGCCCTGCTCAGCAAAGCACTCCGCGCCAGTGCTCCATGGAGGGGTAGGGGTGGGGAGAGGGGATTTTTGAAAGTTAACTTTGACAAATGAGGAGAGCTGTGTGTGTTGGGCAGTGGCTTTTGTGGTGACAAAGCTGTTTCACTGGATCTGCCCTCCTCTGACCAACCCGAGTCATAGCCCTCCAGCAGCCATGCCTCACATTGCCACACTCCAGGGGAAGCAGTCTCTGCTGCCCGGGACGGCCCCAAACTCTTGGGTTCAAGCCATCCTCCTGCCTCAAACTCTTAGGTTCAAGCCATCCTCCTGTGCTGGTCTTCCAGGTAGCTGGGATCACAGATACACACCACTATACTCGGCTCCCATTCTCATCTGGAATCTACCAACTCGGACCCTTTAGGGTGAGCTGAGTCACCCCTGGCTCCAGCAGTGACCCTGTCCTTTCTGCTAGCCTGGGTTTGGGGTTTGCATTGTAACCAGAGCAGCCTAGTGGAGAGTCCACACTGGCTCACTGGGCAGTGGTGGCCATGCCCCTCCCATGGGCTCTTCTACAATGAGACCTGGGCCCTCTGCCCACCATGGGACCTGCAGCTCCACCCGCTGAATCAGGACGGCTTTTGTAACCACCTTGCCCGACAGAAGAAAGTGCAAATGGGGCTGTGACATCCAATGTCAGGCAAAAGGCAAAAGGGAGCTACACTCCCTCCCTCCTCTCACCTCTCCATTCCCATCCTTCCTCACCTCCTCCTTTCCCTTCTCCTCTTCCTTTGTCGTGGACTTGGGAAAAGGCCCTGACTAAGGAAAATGTCCAGACTTAAGTGGTTTGATAGATCCATGGTCCATCCTCTACCCTGGAAAAGACGGTACCTGGCCTCTGATCTCTGGCCTCTCCTGTGGTGCTCCATGGAGGTCTCCACCCAAGCTGACCACAGCCTTTCCCACTATCCAGCAAGCTCCTAGGTGTTCAGCTAAGCTCCTTGCCTGCTGCAATTCAGATTCTTAAAGGACCAGGCCAGTTCTCCTTCTTCATTGACATTAGGGGCTGCTCTCTCCAATCGTCCCAGGAAGCCCTAAGCTCTGCTGACTCTAGGAAAATCCATTTCTGAGGGGAGAAGGTGCCAGGGTCTCTCAACAGCCAGGGCCATCTGTCTGGGTGACAACTTAGTACCCAGTCCTGAGAGTCATGGGTTCACAGAAGCAGGGAGAGCCATTGAAGCGCTTCTTTCCTTCTTGGTCTGAGAAGGCATTTACTCCCCTCCCAGGAAGCTCCAGGCAAGTCCCCAGAATCTCACTTCTCTGGAACATGGTTCTGGGATCTGCCTGGCCAGGATTCTCTCCTGGTTCACAAGTAAACATCCAGCATCCGTCGGAGTCAAAGACATTCAGATGCTGCTTTGTTGAGGACTCACAACCCTAGAGGGAAGTCCTCTGTCCACACCCGAGGCTAAGGTTCAGAGGGGGGCAAATTCGTCTACAGCCTCTGCCTAAGGTCCCACTGCTGGGGGCAGGACTCTAGAGCCTGGACCCGTGGTCCTAAAGGTTCATGTGACGCATTTATGGTGACACGTCCGAACTCAGTGGCCCCTCGCTGACTGTACAGCGGTTGCAAAGTGATCCACAGGTGTGGTCCATGGGAATGGGCGGGGGGGGGGGGGGGGGGCGGGGGGGGGAGCTCAGGAGGCGGGGGTGTCCAGAGTGTGCCAAGGTGCAGCATTGGCTACTGAGTGCAGGAGGCCTTTAAGATTCCTGAGAATTGGGTCCTGTGGGTAGGAGTGAGGGGCAGCCCAAGGCCTCCCCCAGCTGAGTCTCACTGTAGCCTTGGAACTGTCTCCCCAAGAAAGAAGAAATGGGAGTTGAGAAAACTGCCGACGGAGATGGTGGAGGTCAGGCCAGCTCTGGTTACCACCGCCACCCCTCCCCAAGTCTGTGCTGCCATGGCAACACCACTCCTGTGGTACTCATTCCCACAGACACGGGGCCTGCGGCAGGGATGCCCCGAAGCTTGCAGGGGCTCTTCACTTAGGAGGGCAAGGCTGCTCTAACACGGATCACAGGCCCAGCACATCACAGGCCCACAGGGGACTGAGGAACTATCTATACCATGCTGGTTCTGGCCCCTCCCAGTTCCCAGGTACCCCTCCTGGGGAGCTTGAGGCCACTCCTCTTCTCCATCATAGATGGTGCTTTTTCTTTGTGGAGAGATTCTCACAGGAGACACCTGGCTAGACCTTGGTTGTTTTTTGTCTAGTCCACTCTCATATCAAGGCCAAGGAGCCTTCAGGACAGAGCCAGCCCCTTTAGAACTGGGAGCTGACTCAAGACAACCTAGTTTTCTGGGCTCCCAAACCACTTAGCACCAAGCCCACAGTACCCAGCACGGGCTCTGGAAACTCACATGGCAGCCCTGCCCTACACTCCTCCCAGGGAAGTTCTGCATCACCATCCAAACTTACATTGCTAGCTTAGAGCCTGGCTGATGGACCCTACTCCCTCAATAAGCTCTGATTTGGACAATTGTTTCAAGGTGACCCACGCTGTTCCTAATGTCACAGCCAGTTCAAGTTTCTTCAGTTGTACATAAGCTGAAAGCCATGCTCCACCATCATGTTAGAGATGAGGTCACACAGACTAAACAAATCCCAGGGAAATCATTCGATCATGTCGACAGATGCAGGGTCCCTGCCATGGGGTCGTTTGGTGAACAGATAGCCTTCATTGGCTCAACTCCCAACATAACATAGGTGGGTGGATGAATAGCTGGAGGGAAGGCTTGGCCACTAGACGAACAACTAGGAAGACACACGAGGGACCAGGGGAACTCTGGATGAAGGACCTTGCCGAAGCCAGACCAGGGAAACGAGGGCCTGGGCAAGTGCAATCAGATTTCTAGGGCTCTGCTTTCTGGCTAAGTCAATGTAATGGGCGTTCTTTGCTAGCACTGGAGTTTGCAAGGCCACATATGCATAGGAGAGCTGGAGATGGACTTGAGTCTGATAGATCACCCCCTCTTCCCAGGAACAGACTGGCACTTCAGAAAGCCTGGCCCGGAGCCCAGGCTCTATGTGGTATCCCCCTGGCAGACCTGTTAAACAAATATGCTGACCTGGGCCACCTGACACTCTGAGGACGAGTGAGGTAGCAAGGTGCTGGTTGTCTCCTGGCCTGTCACTACATCAGAACCACCACCAGGAGAGGCAGGTGGCTTCTTGTCTCAGAACCGACATCTGGAAAGGCAGTTGGCTTTGGCTAATGGGTGGGAGCATAGGGGATGTCTTGTCTGGTGACCCAGTTTCTAGAAGTGGAGCTTCGTTGGGGAGGGGAAACTTGGCTCTGTAACCAAGACAAGACCTCAGAGCCCAGTCCCAGCCAGGCCATCTCCTAACTAGAGGAAGGCTTCCTCGCTAGACCCCAGGAAACAGAGGCATTCTGTCCATCCGTGCCAGCTGTTGGGATCTTCCTCCTCCTCTTTTGCCTTGTTTTCCTGCCTCGTCTTCCCCCCTAGTGCCCTATAGTCTCCCTGCTTTGGACTCTTTAATGATGCTATAATCAAACCCCCAACCCACCTAGATGCCTCAAAGTGATTAAATCAATCTTAATTTCTTCTGGGGGGGGGCAGATGTGTGTGCTGTGGCATACATGTGGAAGTCAGGGACAACTCACATGAGTCGGTTCTTGTAACTTCTCCTTCACCCACGGATGTTCTCAAGCTCAGACTTAGGGCTGCAGTCTTGGGAGTAAGCACCTTTATTGACTGAACCACCTCACTGATCCCACCACTTCCTAAGCTGCCCAATTTGCAGTTTCTGGATGCCTCCCACAAAGGCTGTCGCTGATTCCCCAAGGTGGCCAAGCACCTCTGTAAACATGAACTGGGTTCTGTCAAGATGGCAGCCTTCAGACCCAGTGGTCACTCACATAGCAGTGGATATGAGAACCCAGCACTGTGGAGAGGGGGAAGGTGCTGCAGGCCCATCTGCTGTGACATTCGAGCACATGGGATGGTGCCCAGCAGCAGACTCTACCTCCTTAGCAGTAGCACTTACTGCATCGGGCTCCACGGTACCAGCATCCATGGGCTGTCAGGTACCAGCATCCATGGGCTGTCGGCCAGCTTTGATCAGGAATGCCTACTGGCTGAATTGTGCCCACTCCTCAGCCCCTCACCAGTGACATGACTGAGTCCTAATCCCTTAGGACCCGAGTGCAGCTTTTGGACTCAGAGTCTTTGCAGTTGAGACAAGGTAAGGGTCTTGAAAGGAGATCACTCATGTTTTGGGAGGCCCCAGGCCTGACTGGTATCCTTTCAGGAGAAGGGAGAGAGGTTGATGACATTGTCAGACACACAGCCAATGCTCTGTGGAAGTAGCAACAGTTAAAGAGGCATGTCCACGTACCAAGGGTGTCAGGGGACACTGGAAATACTGTCCCATGGAGCCTGCAGAAGGAACTGACCCTGTGACAGTTGGGTCTCAGGTCTTTGGAGCCATGAAAAAGTCTTCCTGTTGTTTTTAGAACTGACTTCATGGTCTTTGTTTTTCCTAAACTTTGGGGGTAAATATACATCTGAATTCCTCTTCCTCCCGAGTCAGCTGGGGATCAAGGTGGGACAGAGATGGTGGGCAGGTGGCCAGTTGTCACTGCACAGAACAAGCAGTGGGTAGAGTTTTTGCTTTTTACCTTACCTGGGCAGCATGAGGATGCTCGAGGTTTTGGGACTCCGCAGCTACCCTCTGGACCTTTCCAGCTCCCAGCTGGCACCTCGGCATGTTTGGTTTTGCCTAAACCACCTTTGGACATCTCCCTCCTCTTTTCTTGTGAGGCACAGCCTGAGGTAGTCTTTGGGCAGAGCCAGGGCTGCATTCCTCCATCTGGGACCAACTCATGCCCTCTCCCTGCTTCAGGTACATTGTTCTTGACATGCCAGCTGTGTGTGCCTCTGTCTGGTCCCTGTTAGGGTCTAACTGAGTCTGTCTCTCTATTACCACACTTCCTGGGCTCCCCACCCCACCCCAGCTCATTCACCGGGTCCTCCTGACACCAGTCAGGCCCCCCATAGGCAACTACAAAACCCACATAAAAAGCCCATGGTGTTGGGCTCAGCCACACAGGACTCCCCACATCAGATGGCCCTCTCACATGCTGCGGCTGCTGAATGCTGTAAGTTGGAGCCCCCCATGGCCCCTTTCTCAGGAATTTTCTAGAATGCTATCTCAGAACTCGGGGAAACACATCACTAAGGCTAACGGCGTATTTATAAATGAGACTGAAGGATTACAGATAGACAGCCACAGGGACAAGGACACGGGGAGCGGTCAGGAAGGCTCCAGAGGACAGAGTCTCTGGCCTGTGCAGTTTGGAGTATGCAGCCCTCCCAGCACCGGTGTGTGCTCGTGGGCCTGGAGCCTCTGAGCCCTTTGGGTCCATCGTGTGGGGACAGTCGGCTCAGTCTGGCTGTACTGACTCACCCTGGAGGTCAGGGTGCAGCAGGGGCTCCGGTCCTCTGGGGATACTGAGTCCTCCTCACTTGCATAGACTCAGGCAAAGCCCAAAGGGCCTCATGAAAAGCAGAACAGGCTCCTCACATCTCTTCCTTGTGGACATTCAGAAGCCTTGAGAGGCTGTGCCAGCGGCAGGGAGACTTAAATGTACCAGCCCTGCTGAGCCCTGTAGTTGGATCTAGCCCTCCCTCAGGACCCCAGCTCTGCCCAGAGCAGTCCTGGTGGGGGTTTTCCAGAGCGGGCTGGAGGATGAGCACACAGGCTGGATGTGATACTGAGCAAGGTAAGGACAGCGTGCTCAGCTCCACTCTGGTGCCCTCCAGTGGCTTTCTTCCAGACCAGCAGCTGACAGCAAACCTCCCTCCAGAACTCAGAGGTCTGGGAGGTCACCGCCTGGTCCCTCCATTCAGAAGAGTAAGGAGCCAGCCAAAGCTGGGGCAGGGTGGTGTGAAGAGCGAGGAGATGCAGGAGACTTTAAAACATGTTCATTTTATTCCATGTGTAAGTATGTATGACTGTGTGAGTTTATGTGAAACACATGTGTTCAGAAACCTTTGGGGGCCAGAGGCATACAATCCCCTGGAACTGGAGTACAGAGGGTTGTGAGCCACCGTGTGGGGGCTGGGATTTGAACCCAGGTCCTCTGCAAGAGTAATATGCACTTTGACCTCTGAGCCATCTCCTCAGTCCCAGCCTAGGAGATTTTTGAGAGATTTCATAGCAAGATGTGCAAGTGGATGCTTTTCTTAAGCAGCTTCCCTAAGACAGCCCCTTCCCTAGGGGGTCAGCACAGGTCCACCCCAGACTGCCCTGTGGCAAAAAAAGGGATCCTCCCTCCCTGCACTGCAGGGGCCCTGCCTAGAGAAGGAAGGTTGTCCTGGGAGGGGACTGAGGCCACTTGGGGAAGAGGAAGAGTTGGACACAGACTCTGCAGATCACTTGGACAGGAGAGTCCCAAAAGCTGCTTGTTTCCATTTTTTCTTTTAAAATTGATCAGGATTTTAAAATAAAAATTGCATTTGAACCGGTGGCTAGACAGACCATAGGCCCCGGGGGAGAACCTGCTACTATTATTCTGCTAAATGAACATAGTATTTTTTTGAGACAGGGTTTCTCTATGTAACCCTGACTGTCCTGGTACTCACTAAGTAGAGTAGGTTGGCCTTGAACTCACAGAAAGAGTTGTCTCTGACTCCTGGTGGTAGGATTAGAAGTGTGTCTGTGCTTATATTTATACTGGTAGACTAGTGCTTCTCTCAACCCTCACCGAGAAGCTTCTTCTGCAGTAGATGGTGTTTAACACAGACACCCATGACTGCTCAACATGTAGAGAATAATGCCACCATGGCAACTTAGAGAAGAATTCGTTTGGGGCTTACAGATTCAGAGGGCAGGCAGGCACAGAACTGGAGTGGTGGCTGAGACACAAGGAAAAGGCAGAGAGTGTGCTAATTAAGAATGGCATGGACTTCTGAAACCTCAAAGCCTGCTCCCAGTGACACACCTCCTCCAACAAGGCCACACCTCCTAATCCTTCCCAAACAGTTCCACCAACCAGGGACCAAGTATTCAAATGTATATGCCTATGGGGGCCATTCTCACTCAAACCACCACAGACACGCTCAGTCCTAAGTGGGACATCTGCATCACACCTCCAGTGCTCAGAGGTCACCCAGGAAGAGGAAGCACAAGAAGTGAGAGCCAGAGGTTATGGATGACGGCAAGGGAACACAGCAGGGCGTTTGCACACACAAATGAAACCACAGCAGCTGTGGCAGCATGCACAAGACCTAAGTGAGCTGAAGCCTGAGACACAATCCCAACATGAAGAGGAAGTGGGTACGAAGTCACACCCCTAGCTAAGGAACTGTCAGCATTTGATGACTGCTGGGACAGGAGAGTCCATTTTCTTTAATGATATGACTCCTGATAGGTCAACCACAATCCAGGACAGGTTCCAACTCAAGAGTATTGGAGAAACACAAATTGGACTCAGTGGGGGAGAGAGAGAGAATAAAGTTGTATGTGGAGAGAGATGGGAGTGGATC
Organism: Peromyscus maniculatus bairdii; assembly: GCF_049852395.1. Taxonomy (NCBI): domain Eukaryota; kingdom Metazoa; phylum Chordata; class Mammalia; order Rodentia; family Cricetidae; genus Peromyscus; species Peromyscus maniculatus. The sequence goes on from NC_134859.1 coordinate 106,101,577, forward strand.
TCAGAGGGTTTGGGCAGGGGGAATAAATATGATCAAAATATATTATATGAAATTCTCAAATAATTAAACAGAAATATTATTTTAGAAATTACATTTGATCCAGTTGGTGGTGGTACACACCTTTAAGCCCAGCACTCAGGAGGCAGAGACAGGTGGATCTCTGAGTTTAAGGACAGCCTGGTCTACAGAATGAGTTGCAGGACAGCCAGGACTACATAAAGAAATTCTGCCTCAAAAAACCAAACCAAAACCAAACCAAACAAACAAAAAAGAAATTGCATTTGTTTATTTATTTAGTGTGCTTTTGTGCATGCTTGTGTGTCCTCCATCATTTGGCTCCTGGGAAGGGGATTGAACTCAGGTCACTGGGCTCAGCAGCAAGCCCCTTTAACCACTGAGCCATCTTTCAAGTCTTGCTTGTTTCCTTTTAACTTTTTATTGTCTTTATATTATGTCATTGTCCTAGTTGAAGTTTCTATTGCTGTTATCAAACACCATGACCAAAGCAACGTGGGGAGGAAAGGGTTTTTTTGGCTGACACTTCCACATTGTAGTCCGTCACTGAATAAAGTCAGAGCAGGAACTCAAGCAGGGCAGGAACCTGGAGTCAGGAGCTGATGCAGAGACCATGGAGGGGTGCTGCTCACTGGCTTGCTCCTCACAGCTTGCTCAGCCTGCTTTCTTATAGAACCCAGAACTGTTGAGGGATATTTGCTTACATTGTGTATTGCTGTGATTGGTTTAACAAAGAGCCGAATGGCCAATAGCTAGGCAGGGATGAACAGGTGGGACTTCCGGGGAGAGAGGGGAACTCAAGATGAATCTAGGCACACAAGGAAGATGCCAGTGAGACACGAGGAATTTGAGCACACAGAATGGAAGGAAGGTAAAAGCCATAGGGTAGAATGCAGATTAATAGAAACAGGGTAATTTGAGTTATAAGAGCCCAGTTTGGAACAAGCCTAAGCTAAAGGCCAAGCTTTCATAATTAATAACAAGTCTCCATGTCATTCCTGGGGAGCTGGCGATCCAGGGAAAGTCCGACGAGAAAGCTTACTACACAGAACTATCTGCCCAGGTGAGGCACTTCGTGTCGTCAACATTTTTTTAACTTCACCCATTCTGGTGGGTCTGAAAATCACTGGTTGGCCTGGTGATTTCACCAAATGTCCTGGGTGGGTCTAAAAACTGTGATCCTCCTGCCTCAGCCTTCAGAGTGCTCGGATGCCAGGCAAGCACCAGCATGCCTGGCTTGAGCACAGGGATGACAAGAGCTTTCGGGGTGGCTGGATAGCACCCCATCCTGCACCTGTGTCACGTATTTAACTTTCCCTCCGTATGTGGAGAGCCTCTCTCTGCAGTGCGGGTCTGCCCAGCGCCTGTGAGCTGAGAAGACTGTCTCCAGCACCCCAGGTCAGTGCACCCGTGTGCAGCAGTGAGTGGGCAGGCTCAGTTCTAACCTGACCATCTGGAGTCTACAGGTCCTCAGCTTTCTGGTGTCAAAGGAACACATTCCAACAATTTACTTTAAGTGTCTTAATTAGCTTTAGTTTGGAATTCTGGAATCAGAAATATTTCGTTGTATAAAGCAGATGGGGTATTCTCACGGGATGAGCAAGGCAGGTTTATAGGCAGAGGGTTGAGGAAGGCAGATGGGAGATGGTCACTTCCAAGTTACTGTTAAGAGCTGGAACCTAACACTGGCCCCTGAAGCCCGTGTTGAAGGTTTGCTCTCCAGCTGGTGGGTTATGAGAGGACTGCATCCCGAGGGAGTCAATCCATGGGGGAGTTCGTAATGGATGGACCGTGAGGAGGCTGTGGGACCACGTGAAGGTGGACTGAAACCTTTGAAGGTGTGAGCTAAATCAACCTTCTCTCCTCGACGTTGACTTGCTCAAGGTGTTTTGTCATAGTGGCGAAGGGATGGCTGATGTGTACACACCCACCAGAATGGGTGAAGTTAAAAAATGCTGATAACACGAAGTGCTGAGGAGGACACAGGTGAAGGACTCATGGGAAGAGAATGCAGGTCAGACAATGCGGAGGGAGTGCTCAGCAAGCTCTGCACAAGCTGTTTTAGCTCCACTTCTGTTGCTGTGACAAAAGGACGCCTCAGAAAGGGCTCATTTTAGTCTGTCACAGCTCATCATCATGAGGACATCCAGCAGGAACACGCAGCTGGTCACGTCAGAGGGAAATGAATGCATGCACTTGCTTGTTCTCAGCTCAATTTCTTCCCTCCTATATACAGGTAAGGAACCCCTTTACCTAGGGCATGGTGCTGCCCACAGTGGGCTGGGTCTTCCCACAATAATTAACTCATAGACATGCACACAAGCCAACGCAATGCAGACAATCCATCATTGAGACTCTCTTTTCTCATGATTCTAGGCTGTGTAAAGTTGACCAAGATGAATGACCTATTAATCTTGAGAAATGAGACCTGGGGGTAACCTCTGCCTTCAAAAATGAACATGCACATGTGCACACGCATGTGCATACACACACACACACACACACACACACACACACACACACACACACACACACACATTCTTGCTGGTCTGGTCATAAAGGAGTTGGTAGGGCATCCACTGCCCAGGGCCCAAAGGCGACACTCTCACAGGATGTCCCCACAGCATCAAAGCCTGATCCAGGGCCCCACAGGTCACCCAGCACCCCTCTTCTGCCTGACTCCTGATCTGGCTGTCTTCTATTTTGAGTGACTGAGCATCTACTGACGTGTAGAGAGTCTCCCCACTTGTCCATTCTCCCCACAGATGCCGAGGTGTCTTTGTCCCTCTGCCCTGGCACAGGCTCAGGGGCTTCTGAAGGGACTGCTGCTCACTATGATTCTTCTTTCTCCCTGCACTTGCCCTCCTCTGTCTCCTGCTGTGTTCTGTAGCCTCTGCGTACCAGCCTGGCAGTCTCTTCTCAGAGACAGCCCTGTTCTCAATCAGGTCAGCCCTATGCTCACCAGCTTGATAGCCATGGCTGCATCCCACTCTGTTCCTCTGTGGTGGCCCTGGAGGACTGGGATGTTTGCCCACCCAGAACCTCCAGGATCTCCCCCGCTGGCTCACAATCTCATTCCCCATTCCCCAGCACACCTGCCCTCCAAACACTGGAGGGAGCCAGCAACACCTCCTGCATGAATGGACCAGCATCGTGAGAAGTACATGTGACTTTAATGATTTCAGATTAGTGACCGTGACAGACAGAGCTCTGCAGTGGGCATTGGAAATCCCACAGGACCTCACAGAACCTGCGTGTGCCTGCAATGGGAGCCCTGGGGACTCTCAACACTGGAGCGAGTGATGGCTGAAACCTAGTGAAATATAAAGCTCGTAGAGACAGTGGAAGCTGGGGAAATCTGGTGGCAGGCTGCTGGAAGCAGCTGCCAAGGAGGAGGCCAGGGAGGGGACACATGGGTGTCTGGGTCCCCACCACAGAGATGGACCGTCTAGTCCAGGTCAGTGGAGTTATTCAGGTAGAAGGGGCGGATGACCACACGGAAGCTGCTGAAGACCCCTGAGGTGCAGGGAAAGACGGAGGAAATCTTGGAACTGTTGGTCTCCAGGGCACTGGGGATAGGAGCCTTAGAGCCTTCAAAATTGGTGACATCCACCACACTGGACCCTCCACAGACGATCAGCGCTTTGTTTTCGTAGCCAATAGTAGGATCGGAGTAGCCGGACTTGGTGAGGCCCAGCACAGGGAGCTCGTCAGAGGTGCAAGAGAAGCCGTAATTCCAGCAGCTCTGCATGGTGGGGAGGTAGGTGGCTGACCAGGAGATCAGCTTGTCCTTGAAGAGGAAGCTAGGGTGCTGTGGGGTCATGAAGGACTGGTAGGGGTCATACCGGCGTCTTGAGCCATAGTTATACGAGTAGAACTGATCGTAGTTGTACACTTGCACTCCCTGTGATCTGGAGGAACGGGCCGTCACCAAGGTACTCCAGGTTGAGGAGGTGTAGAGCCGGGGCATGTAGGTGTCGTCCGTGAGGTTCAGGCCTCTGTACTTGGCCAGCACTGGGAAAGGCACGGTGTGGAACTCCAGGGCCTCCATGGTCTTCCTTTGGAACAGTGCCTGGTGACCCTGGTACAGGCTCAGGTTGAACTGCAGCTCAAACAGCTGCTCGGGCAGCATCATAGGGAAGCGGACCTGTTCCAGCAGGTGCTCTGCCTCCGCGTGGGAGACGCCACTGTCCGTGCTCCACTGATCCACCGCCTTCAGCAAGTCCAGTTCGCTCGACACGGCCAGCTCGCTCTTGGAGAGGAGAGCCTGGAGCAAAGTGGTAGGGACACTTGGCCAGGCCTCAGCCTGCGTCAGAGGCTCGAAGTTCCAGGCCAGGAACTGCACGCACAGATCTTCCAGCACAGAGTCCTTGGTGGCCTGTGCATACTCATAGAGGTCCAGGGTGGTGTGGAAAGTGGGATCCTGGGGGAGGAGGGTGGCAAAGAGCCGTCCGCAGTATTCTTGAAGCTGTGTGGCCTGAAAGGCTGAGGCTAGCTTGTGCAAGCACTTGACAGAAGACATGGTAACCTCGATTCTTCGGGAGTAAAAGTACCTGGGGGCGGGAGGGAAGCCAGGAATCTGAAGTCTGCCCTGACGGACAGCAGGTGTGTCTGGCCTGCTCTCCCACACAGCTGCCTACGACACCTTCCCCACCAACCTCCCTTCAGGGTACTGCCACTGGTGGGTCAGTCATCCTCCATTCCACACCAACCGACAGCAGCTTGGGGGTGTCGGGCCATGGGGTGCTGGATCATGGCTGGCACAGACACTCACGGCCACTTAGTTCCTCTTTTGTGAGTGCCCTCACCTGAGGGGTTCCCACCCACACCTCCTGGTCTCTCTGATGTCACTGTGAGCCTTGGTCAGCAGAGGTCTGGGCATGGATCCCTGCTGGGTTCCTGTGTGTACCTCTCTCTGCCCAAGCATCTGCTCCCTGTCAGGTGACAATGGCTTCTTTGGTCACCTTGTTTCTGCTTCCCTGGGACTGTGAGCCATGCGAGGGCCTAAGCCCACCATGCCCAGAGTAGCACCCCCCTCTCTGTGCACAAGTGTTCAGACAGAGCTGAGGAGGTCTGCCATTGACTTCACAGCATCCCAGAGATGGCATGGCAACCCTCTCCCCTGGACTGACCCACCCCACACAACCCACAATGAAGACCCTTCACTGAAATCACCTCATAGGGAGGGCATGGTCCTCATGATGTCACCGTGAGCCTTGACATCAGAGACCCCTGCTGTTGAAGGCGGAAGACCAGGAAGAAAGATTGGCACCAGTTCCTAATCCTCACCCCACACCAGTGTCCCTCGGACTGCTGGCAGCTCTGAGTGCCAAGGAGGCTGAGATGAGCCCGTGTTCTTGTGAACGCCTCTCTGTCTTCATGCTTTCCCCAAGCCTCCCTCACTCAGGGCTCAGTCTTGGGTTCCAGAAATCAGAGTGGATCTCCCAGCCCTGCCCATGCTTTTCAAGTAAAAATCACATATTCAGAGAGGGGACATGCCTAAAGCTAGCAAGGACAAGTGGCTTGAGGGACAGCTGGGGGAGCCTAGAGGACTGCTGTGCCTCCTGTGGCTAAGCCCAGAGGGAAGCCAAGGGGGATGGGAGAGGAAGAGAGAGAGAACAAGAGCCCAGACCTTGGGCCACAGCTGGGGTGGGGGGATGAGGGGTTACAGGAAGGCAGAGATGGCATCTGCTCCACCCTCCACTGTGCCTTAGACATAGAATTCACCAGCAGGACACAGGATCCCTGCCAGGTCTGTACACTAGCCTGGAAAGCAAACGGTTCTAATCTGGGTTTAATTGCCAGTATTGTTCTCATAAATGTCACATTCCACTATATAAAGCATCATGTCGTAAGAACGAGAGAGAATACTTTTTAATAAATGTTCTGTTTTAAAATCCCTGCTTTCAAAATGCAAGCCTGAGAATTCCTCCCGAGTGGGGAACCTGTGTGATCTTGACAATCCCCGGGGAGGTGTAGAGGGAAGGCTGGTGGCAGAGGCTGGGGAGGAATGTGGACCCCACTAACTGCCTTTCCTCTCATCTGTAAGAACCGTGCACCTGACCGGCCAGGAGCCGGGTGGTCTGCGAGGCTCCTCGGAGGAGCCCCTCTCCCTCCTCCCTTCACAGACAGCACTGAAATCATGGCTTCCTGCCTTCCTCTTAGCAGACCAATAACTGGGCAGGGAAGAATCCCACGCTGAAGCTGGCACGATGACCCAGCAGCCAGTCAACTGCTACCAAGTCTGGTGACCTGAGATGATCCCCAGACCCCGCGTGGTGGAAGGGGAGAACCTACTCCTGCAAGCTGTCCTCCGACCTCTACATGCGCCCTGTGGGCCCCGCCCCCCACCAGCACACAAGAACCCCCCCCCATTGAATCTGCAGCACCTAAGACACATGACAGAGAGGGGAGGGGTTATGTGTGTGTCTTCCTAAGGTGCCCCCCCCCCCGAAGCCTGGAGCTTCGTTCTGGCTTTGCTGTAGGAGCTCCATGCTACCCAGTGCCCACCTGGACTCCATTTCCATGTGCCCCCCCCCCAGGGGACAACCGACAACTCCATGCTAAGGTCATGACCTCAGAATATCAAAAACTTCTCATAAGAGCGCATGGTGATTAGAAGAGAGTAGAGTTGTATAGTGAAACGCATGTATTTGTATGCACTGAATGTGGGTGAGAGTACATGTGTGTACACCAGTTCAGTGTGCATGGGATGCTTGTACATAAGAATGCTGTGGTGAGCCGGGCGGTGGTGGCACACGCCTTTAATCCCAGCACTCGGGAGGCAGAGGCAGGCAGATCTCTGTGAGTTCAAGGCCAGTCTGGGCTACAAACTGAGTTCCAGGACAGGCTCCAAAGCTACACAGAGAAAGCCTGTCTCAACAAAACAAAACAAAACAAAAAAGAATGCTGTGCTGTCTGAATGAGAACGGCCCCCATAGGCTCCTAGATTTGAGTGCTTAGTCACCAGGGAGTGGCACTGTTGGAAAGGATTGGAAGGATTGTGAGGTGTGGCCTTGTTGGAGGAGATGTGTTACTGGGGGTGGGCTTTGAGGTCTCAAATGCGCATGACAGGCCCATCTCTCTCTGCCTATGGATCAGGATGTAAAGCTCTCAGCTACTGCCCCAGCAACTGCCTGCATGCTTCCCTGCTCCACCCCCACCACCATGATAATAGCTGCAAGCCAGTCCTCAATCAAATGCTTTCATCTGAAAAGTTGCCTTGGTCATGGTGACTTCACAGCAACAGAACAGTGACTAAGACAGACAAACGGGCACATGTAAAAGTAAGGCTGGGATGCATGAGCATGTGTTATATACAAGTTCAGGAAGCATTTGGATACATAAGCATGTGTGTGTGTGTGTGTGTGTGTGTGTGTGTGTGTGTGTGTGTGTGTGTAAGTATAGGAAGCATCTGGGTGTAAATGTGTGTTCACACAAGTGTAGAAAGCATTCAGATGTGTGTCTCCATGTGACTGCAGATGTGAGCTTGTTGCTGTTTGTCTGCAAGTGCAGACGTGTGCAGTGTGAGGAAGCATGCATATGGCTGTGCATGTGTATGGGTATTGCATGAGCACATGCTGAGTGTGCAGGACAGATCTACTACCCTGCTGCCCCACCCTAGCCCTCAGGAGGAGTGTGGAGGAGAGGAAGAGCGTGCAGCCCAGCACTGCTGGAGCTGAAGGCTTGGCTTACCTGAGGAAGTCTTTGACCACAGGCATGCATTCCTCGTCCACTCTCATGATGATGCTGCTGCCCACTGCTTGCCACAGGGCCTGGGCCTCTGGGTTGGTGTTCAAGATCAGCTTGTGGGCACAGAGGTTCAGATCCCCATGCCCCTGCCCTGTCACCTGGATGAACAGGTCACAGCCCTGCTGGCTGTCAAAGATCTGTACCATCGCGTCAGGGAGCTCTCCAGAGAGGTCCAGGACATGGGCACGCCTGGTTTCTGGGAGAGACAGAGGGAGTTGCTGGGTGAGGTTTGGACTCTGCGGACCATTTTCTCTAAGTTCTGTTTGACCTCAGGAGTCAGGTTCTTCATCTGTACCAGCCGCCCTGGTACCTGACTTTGCTCAAAAGGGCTTGTGAGAAGATGCAGGATGGAACAGGCCTTAAGGAAGGGTGCAGCTACCCTCTGAACCTCATGAAAATGGAGCAGGCTCTGCTGTCCTCTGTGGCCATGTGTGGCCCTGTGCCCTTATGTACCCAGAGGCTGGCTTCCTGTTCCCCACAGTCAGGCACTGTGTGTTTGGTTTGTGGAGAGGGTTGTGGTGTCTGAATGAGAACGGCCCCCATAGGCTCCTGGATTTGAGTGCTTAGTCACCAGGGAGTGGGACTGTTGGAAAGGATTAGAAGGATTGTGAGGTGTGGCCTTGTTGGAGGAGATGTGTTACTGGGGGTGGCTTTGAGGTTTGAAAGGGAGGCAGGACTGGGCAGTGGTGGCGCACGCCTTTAATCCCAGCACTCAGGAGGCAGAGGCAGGTGGATCTTTGTGAGTTCGAGGCCAGCCTGGGCTACAGAGTGAGTTCCAGGACAGGTGCAAAGGACAGGTGAAAGGAGGGAGGGAGGAGGGAGGAAGACACTTACCCTGAGTCTGTGCCCATTCTTTACAAAGTCATCAGTAACTGCAGAGGTCACTCTCCCACACCCAGTGAACAGCCTAAGAAGTTAGAGTCCCACAGCAGCCCCACATTAGAACTTGGGGCTTCCCAGTCCCAAGGGGACAAATCCTTGAGGGACTATGGCATGCCTCTGAGCATCCCCACTTTTCCCTGACTCCCAAAGCCTAATCCAGAACCCCATTCCACATCATCTGTTGCCCTGTGAGGGTTTGGCTTGATTTTTACATTTAGAGTAGGTGGGCTGGCTCCTCGAGTCTCCTCACACTGTGGCCCTGGTACGAGGGTAGCTCGTACCAGGTAGGAGGCTAGCTTCCACCTCCAGTCTCCTGTTCACATTGTTCCCCAGCCCGAGGGGCCTCTTGCCTTCCCAGAAGCCTGCATAGGTTAGTCACACTCATGAGGTTCCCCAAGTCTTAGCCTTTCGCCCCAGATCAGATCAGCTTGTCTCCAAGCTTGTCTGACTTTGTAGGATTCAATACCCTCATGGCTCAGTTCCCCAACTTGGGACAGAGGGGAATCCCATGGGCCAGCCCAGGAGGAAGCCACAGATGGCAGCCAGGAAGGAAAGCGCCCATCGAGCCAGACAGTGGAGGTGAAGAGCTGGGATGGAGTCAGGGTTTGGCAGGCAGGGGCCTGGGCTTAACCACTGCTTCCTCCAGGTCCTGGGAGGGCAAGGGCAGCTCACCGTTGGAGCAGACCACGCCTGCATCCTTCTCATGCCCACAGCGGCTCTTCAGCCAGCCCAGGGAGCTGCAGTTGGCCAGCGAGGACTCTGTCCCTGTACACTCCACCTCGTCCAGCATGATGGGTCCCCTTCCTGTGGGTACAAAAGGAAGCCGGGGGCCACACTGGAGGAGGAACTGGACCCTTGGTGGAGAGCAGGTCCTGCAACAGGGTTGCTCCCTGACACAGTAGGGATGTTTGAGGGGCATTACTAAGTGATCTCAGCTTGGGGAAGTGGGGTAGCAGCCACACCTGGCCCGAAGGCAGCTCTGCCCAGTGCCTGAGTGGCGTTCTCATAGCCCAGGGCCCGACAGACGACGTTGGCATCTAACAGGCTCCAGAGGTTGTCGCACACCGTCCCCCACTGGCCTCTGTAGAAGATCTCCACGCGGCCCTCATTGGCCGAGGCCCCGTTAACCAGACGCATGTCGCCATCTTCTGTACCTGTCAGGAGAGTGGAGGTCCGCTGGGAGGAGAGCTGGCCTGTCTTAGGGCCTATCCCCCATGGACCTCATGCTCTGTGCTGTCCTGCTGGGTGAAGGGTATCCAGCTGGGGTGGAGAGGCCTTCTGGGGTTGCTCCTGAACTACTTCAAAGCCCCCTTTCTGGGTGTGAAAGGTTATCCACCGAGGAGGCAGGAAAGCTCTGTGAGGACCCCACAGAGGCCACAGCCTTTCTATCTCAGCTCTGGGTCTTTTGCTCCAAAAGGACACCTTGGTTCTCCAGCCTGCAGAGGGGAGGTGGCGGCTCCCGGGAAGAAGTGGGAGGAGGAGGCCGCTTGCTGGCTCTCTGGAATACTGGCCTGAGGGGACAGGTGGTCCCTGGGCCCCTAGACACAGGCAGAGAGCAGATGCCCCTCGACTTATGATAGGGTGATGCCCTGACAACCCAATGTAAATTGAAATCGTCTCAAGTGAAAATGCGTCTCATCCTCGGGGCCTCTGGACTGTCCCCACTCAGCAGCTGGACAGCACAGTGTGGCTTATTTCCTCCAAAGTGTGGCACTGAGGGAGCTGTGCTGTGATAAGAGAGGAGTGGACAACACAGCACCGGCCCCAGCTCACACCCAGGGTTTCTACCTCATCCCTACAGTGTCTGCCTAAAGAGACAGCCCTGAACCCCAGACAGTCTGCACTCGGGCACAGGCAGCCAAGGGGCTCCTGCACCCACCCCACTCTCCAGGGCTCCCATCTCTGTCCAGCAAATAGCTGGGTACTTGAATTTGGGGCGCCACCCATGCTAAGGAGGGACACCAGTTGAGGGTGCAAGATGACCACTCCCAGGGACTCTGAATTCTAACCTGTGTCCCGAGGCCACCCATTCCAGGATAGCACAGGCCCAACACTCCCTCCTTGGCACACTGATGAGATGGGAAGGTTCCTTGGCATTTTCTCCATCACCCGAGTTTCACCTGGGCCCAGGGGAGCCCCAGGGCCCATAAACCACCATTATTTGGGATGACTGGGGATCCACATGAAGAGAATCCTGAGACATGGCACCTCACCGAATGACACCTGGGTTTTCTACAAGGAGGGGAATGACCCAGAGAGCAAGGTGCAGCAGCCTTGAGGACTTCTGTTTTAGACATTTCCCAGCGGGCACGACTCACCTTGAGTCCCTGGAACCAGCAACCACACAGAGAGGAGCCAGAGGAGAGCCATTGCCTGGCCTAGAAGCCCAGCCCTGCAGCAGAAGGCACAGGAGAGTGAGACCAGAATCAGTTCTCTACTGGAGACAGCAGTTCCACGGCCCCCTGCTTGCTGAGGACGGGACAGCTTTGTGGGTGGTCCCTCTTCCGCGGGGGCCCAGGTGGCCACGTGATGGCCTCACGCAGGCCTCTCACATGCTCTGTGGGACAACCATCAGGTCAGGAAGGCTTCCCAGGAGGGACGGGGGGTTGAGGGCTCCTGGCAATGAGGACCCAGGAAGCACAAGAAGCTGTCCCTTGGCGGTGAACAGGGTGTAAGCCTGCTAACAGTTGGCCGTATCTTCAGGCAGCATGGTGTGCTGCATGGAGTGCTGCATGGTGTGCTGCATGGTGAGCTGCATGGTGTGCTGCATGGTGTGCTGCATGGTGTGCTGCATGGCGTGCTGCATGGTGAGCTGCATGGTGTGCTGCATGGTGAGCTGCATGGTGTGCTGCATGGTGTGCTGCATGGTGTGCTGCATGGTGTGCTGCATGGTGAGCTGCATGGTGTGCTGCATGGTGTGCTGCATAGCGTGGTGCATGGTGAGCTGCATGGTTGTCTGCATGGTGAGCTGCATGGTGTGCCTTACAAGCGATGCCAGTGAGAGAGGGAGCTGTGGATGAGGTTGGAACAGGGGGCCCCTCAGGAGAGCAGTAACAGAGACAATGCAGAAGGGCTTGGGGCTGCATGGTGTGACGCTGGGATGAGTGGGGGGTGGGTCAGGGCCAACTCCCAAGGTGCTGACAGCTCTAAGGAAGAGGGCCGAGGAGGACTCAGTACTTAGACTATGGTCTAAGCTCTTGCCCGTCTGTAGGATGTGCCCCTCCCCCTGCAAGGAGGGGGATGACCCACAGAGCAAGGTGCAGCAGCCCTGGTGACACCCACTCTACGCCCAGCAGTCCGCAAGCTTGGTTCCAGCTAGGGGGTGGTGCTATGGGGAGCATTATCTACTAGGCAAGCAAGGGCTGGTAACCTCAAGTTGTATCTTTGTTACTCAAGACCAGGGGACCAGGGATGGGCAACAGAGATATCCCAGGACCAGTAGAAATACCAGGATTGCCCCCACCCCCACTACACACACACACACCACCACCACCGCCACCACCACCACCACCACTCCACTCCCATCCCAGACACCTCTGCATTAGGCCAGCATGAAGGACCTCAGGGTCCCAGTCCACCTGTAGCCATCCTGGCAGGGGTGAAGATGTTCTAAGAGAGACTTGAGCCCCTCCCTTCGGCCATCAGACTACCGAAGCAAGGCACCCCAAAGAGCTGGAATTCCCCTGGGTGTTGGCTCAAGTCTGGTGACAGCGTCAACAGGGGACCTTGTCTCCAGGAAAGAGAGTTACAGGTCAGGCAAGGACCAGGCCAGCTTCTTTATGCACACTTTTAGCCCTCCATTTAAATCTAAACCTCATGTTAATGACCCCTGATGGACTCCAGGGGGAGGCCAGATCTCCGTTCATCTTCTCAATGTAGCCACATTAGATAAAGTTCCTTTTTATGCTTTTCACTACTGTATCTGTAACTGGACCATGGAGGATGGGTGGCTGAGCCTGGTTATCAGGGGAGCTGTCTGGGCATAGGCTCTGACCACTGAGTCCGGTAGTACACCAATGGGTGAGAAGCTTGGCCTTTATTGCTCTGTACCCCACCCCACCCTCATTCAGCAGGTTCCCATCAGCCTTCTGAAGCCAGTCATACAATAAACAAGAGCCCAGTGCAATAAGCAAGTTTCCACATCCCGAGTGAACACGCTGAAGCTAGGGAGTCGACTGACTCCAGATCACACAGCTGGTGACCCCAGGTTGGGGTCTGCCCAGGGGTGACCCCCTTCTACCGAACAGACGCTGGCAGAGGTGGAAGGAGCCAGGGAGCCCCACATCCGTGTGCTGAGACATCACCCAGTTTAATCCCAGGGAACACTGGCTTCTGGGAAACTTGAGTCCCAAGGCAAACTGCACTAGGTGCCCATCCTCTCCATTTATTATAAGGTGTGGCTAACAGATTTGTCCATGCTGGGTCAGGAACTTTGGCCTTGGGAAGATTGCAGGTGGGCGTGGCTGTCCTCTGTCTGACTCCTTTGTGTGGGAAGTTGGGACAAGTCTGTCTATGCTGGCTCATTCAGTACCTCTGTGCAGGTGGGATTAGGCCTGGGCGAGAGAGAGTCCACAGAGCCAGGAGAGGGCCAAGGGCTCAATTCTAACGCACTTGCCCCTTTAGCTGATGCTTGTTCAGCAAACATCCCACCCAGCTGCACAGAGGCCCTGCAGGTCTAGGAGGAACGCAATGGCTCCTGGGCTCGGTGACCTGCCAGTGACCATGCTGTGTGGAGTGGGACTCACCTGGAAGCAAGAGACAGGGGCTCCCGGGCAGCTGCTGAAGGTGGTCCTGGAGCCTCCCTGCTGGCTGCCCTCTGAAGCTTTCTGCAGACTGTGGGGCTGAGAGGCTCCACCGTGTGGTTCTCCTCAGCCTGGTCCCAGGAAATGCTTCATAAACCTAGTCTGGTTTCGATTTCCAGAAAACACATGACAGAGGCCGCTTCTGGGGTTGGCCGTAGACAGGCTAGCAGCCCTCTGCTTACTCGCTGCTCCGCTTGGAGATGGCAGGCACCCAAGTGCTCTGTTGCTGAGCAGATAATGTAGCAATGTTCAGGCACCTAGGCTACGGCTGTGTTTGACCATCAGATGCATGTCCAGGCTGGCCAGACAGACACCCGTGGGAGGGGGAACAGGGGAGGATGGTGGAGAGGTGGTGCAAGCTGGCCTGGGAGCAGAGGCTCAGGTGGAACGGACTGAGCATGACGTGGGCAGCACATTCCTTTCCTGGATCTGGGGAGGCTGGCTGTGCTCACGCGCACACCTGCTGTGCTTGGAGTGACAGTATGTGGACCACAGAGTGGGCCATGCCTGAGGGACAGATAGGGACAAAAAGTCAAGAGTAGACAACAGGGCTGGGAGCTGGGGGTGGCTTAGTGGTTAAGAGAATGACCTGCTCTTACAGGGGACCTGAGTTCGATTCCCAGCACCCATGTCAGTTGGCTCAGAACAGCCTGTAACTCAGCTCCAGGGGGATCTGACACTTCTGGCCCCTGTGGGCACCCACACTCAAGTGTGTACATGCACACATACACACAATTTAAAAAATTAAATCTTAAAAGGTTCCTACAATACCTAGTTTAAAGGGGGAAAAAGCAGAGCTAATCAGGCATGGAGGCACCCACCTTTAGTTGGGAGGCAGAGGCATGTGGATCTTTGGGAGTTAGAGCCTAGCATAGTTCTCATAGTGAGCAGGTAAGGGCACCTGCAGCCAATCCTGACATAGGAGTTTGATCCCTGCAACTCACTGTAGGAGGAAACCACCTCCTGTAAGTTCTCTTCTGATCTCTACATGTGTACCATGGCATGTATGCACGCATGTGGTCACGGATAGCAAAGAAATGTAAAAACTTAAATAAAAATGAAAGAGGACTGGAGAGATGGCTCAGTGGTTAAGAACACTTGTTGCTCTTGCAGAGGACCCAGGTTCAGGTCAAAACACCCACATGGTGACTCACAACCACCCGTAACTCCAGTTCTAAAGGATGTAATGCCCTCTCCTGATCTCCATGGAGCACCAGGCACACATGTGGTGCACATACACATGCAGCTGACAAACACCTATACACATAAATTACATTAAAATATAAAAATTATCAAGGCAAAATTTCCCAGACTTAGGATAACTTTATACAGTGGGAGCCTAATTCCTAACGGCTCCTGCACCTCACCCTCGTCTCTAGCACTGTAAGAGCTACCACCTCGAGACGCTGAGCTGTCCTTGTGAAGTCTGCCCAAAGGATCTGACACAGAAGGCCCAGGAGGCAGGCCAGCTGACTTCTAATTGGTATACAGTCACCCCGTTCCTTTTCAGGTGTATGATTCTCTTTTAGAATTCACCTGCTGTGTTTCTGTCCTCAGTGTCTACTGTTTTCTAAGACTCATTTACTTTATGTGTGTGAGCATTCTGTCTGTATTTAGCACACCATGTGCATGATGTGCATATGGGAGCCACCAGAGGGTGTCAGATGCCCTGGAACCGGAGCTACAGGTGGTTGTGAGCTGCCATGTGGGCGCTGGGAATTACACCCGGGGTCTGCGCAAGAACAAGGACTCTTAACAGCTGAGCCTTCTCTCCAGTCCCACCCCTAGTGTCTGTTCCGTATTAAAACCTTTACAGCGATTCTAAGTCTTTATCCCTGTGCCTTGGGCTTCTTGTTCCAGATATGACAACAAGGAGGCCCTGGACCTGGGAGCACCAAGCCCAAGCATTAGTTGGTGAGCAGATATGCTGGGTTCCCACACATCTGATGGTACTGTCACCCACACTCAGTAACCCAGTTTCCTGATGGCCCCAGTGAGGCAGGGTACAGAACACCAAAGGTTCTGCCTGACTCACACCCATTCTCCTTCTTCCACAAAACAAAACAAAACAAACAAAAATCCCACATCTTGGTATCTACTTGGGGAGTTCTCTGCCCAGCGCATCTCAACCTGGGCTGGCCAGAATCACCTGTGACAGACACCAATGTCCATGTCAGCCTGTGGGAGAGGTGCATTGTTGTTTTGGAATCCCCAGGAAATTCTGATGTACAGCCCCTTTGGATTCACCCCAAAGCTTTGAGCCCCAGAGCCTAGAGGTCAGACCTCAATGACTGGTTCCCTTGAGACATGCAGTTTCCAGGGGTGTGGGGTCCTGCAGTCCTGGGAAACCCGTGCAGAGAGCGACAGGCGCAGAACTGACTCTGCAGAGATGTCCAAGCTTGTTGAGCTGGGTGCCAGCTCACTTGTGGCCTCCGTCACCTCAGATGAGAATGTGAAAGGGAGGATGGGGGTGATGGCCTGCTTGGTGCCTCCATTCTGGGTCAGCCCCATCAGCCAGCTGGGGCCCAGAGCCCCACGTTTCCCACGGAGGGAAGGACGCTAGGCCGCAGAGACAGGGCCATCACAGGGTGTAGTCTGCAGCAGCAGGTCCAGTTGCTCAATGGCCACTCCAAAGCCAACAGATGTGGTTTAATGGGCCCAGACACTGAAACACAGGGGACTTCCAGAGGCCAGGCCCCAGGGACATGCAGCTTCCCCCAGCCACTCAATGACTCATCTGGAGACTCAGAGCAAACGGCAGGGAAGAGCAAGCTGAGGGGTTCAAAGGTCAAGTGACCTCGCTTCCATTTTGGTTACCCAGGGCAGAGTATCACAGGGGCCATCCTGGTCCCCCGCCCCCAACAGTGCTTATCTTTAACAATGGGCCTGGAGGTCACAAGGGCCTCTTCAGGATAATGCCCTGAAGAGGTCTTCAGTGACCTCTAGCAGACCCTAAATCCCCTCCCAATACTGTAAGAGACAGAGCCTCAGAGCCAAGACAGTTATGAGTCACTAAGACCCTAACAGAACAGAAGCTTCAAAAGGAAGTGTCTGGTTCCCAGAAGACGCGGGGCCTCCGGCTTCCCATTTCTTCTGCTTTGTATCTGTGGCTTCCACACCCAGCCTCGGAAGCCAGGCCCCACTTCTCCCTTCTCTGGCCACAGAGTAAACCCGTGATCCTTTGCTTTTCAACACTGGAAGGAAAATGGTCTCTTACGGTAACAGGTTTAAGTATGACCAAACAGCCTTTGTTTAGGGGCGTCTCTCATGAAATGGGGTGATATACTGGTAACTTTTCTTCCTCATCCCTCTGGGGTGTCCTCAGTCTCAACCTGGGGACCTCTGTACATCCTTGGAGGGGCACATTCTCCACATACTCTGGTGTCATTTGTCAGCAAACTTCCCAGGTTCCCTCAAATGATCCGCATGTGCACATTATTTGAACACTCTGGTCCCTGCTGCCCTGGGCAGTGGTTCCAAGATGATCTGCCTTCTGCATAGAAAATGGACCACAGGGAAGACAGAGACACAGACACCCACATCCCTCTCCTTGCCTACCCGACAACTGATGTAGTGGGTTACAAGAAACTGAAAATTTCCCAGGGGGCTCACCTAAGAGGGGAAAAGCTGAGGCCTGCTGCCAGCAGAGAAGACCCTTGTCTCCTGGAAGGATTCCACATGGTCTGACTTGTCAGGCTACCTGGCCAGACAGCTGAGGAGCCAGGGCCAGACTCAGTGATGGGCAGGACCACACCTTGACCAGGGCCTGTTTAGCTAGGCATAACTCTTGCCTTCTGTTTAAACCTAAACTGTGTGTCAGGAACCCAAAGAAGGGCTTGGGAGAGTCATTCTCTCTCTCACTCTGTCTGTCTCTCTCTGTCCCGTCTCCCCACCCCCACACCCCGTGTGTTTGTGTGTAAGTGTACGTGAGGCGGCACGTGCCACAGGGCGGCACATGAAGAACCGAGAACAGCTGGCAATCAGTTCCCTCCTTCCACCGTGGGTTCCCGGGATCACTCAGTCTGTCAGGTTGACGTGGCAGGCACTGTCCACGCTGAGCCTTTTCCTTGTTCCTCTGCCCAGTGTGGCCACACCAGTAAACCTTTGTCTGCTGTTCTGTGGAGGTGGGGACACCAAGGCTGGCTCGTGACTCTGTGGCCCTGGTTCCAGCACTGCAGAATCTGTCCCGACCCCAGTAACAAGCAGATTGGGGAGACATGGCGTGGACAGCACCAGCCCCACACACTGCTCTTCCCACGAGGCTTGGAGACACGAGTGAGGTGCCCACCTTGTGACTCCAAGGCTCGCCACCCCACCTGCTCAGACATCCTAGCCCTTGGCAACAGTCAACACACACAAGAGAACCACATTCCCCTGACACTTTATTGCTGACAGAACAAATGGACAGAGGGAAGGACACACTCTCTACGCTGATGTCCAGGGAAGGAAGGGGTGTGAAGGCTGCCCGTCCGTCCGTCCCAGGTCCACACTGTCTCTCTGGTGAGGGTCCCTAGGCCTCTCTCGGGCTCCCTCATTTCTCCTTCCAGTTTAGAATCACGCACTCTGACACAGTTGACAACCATCAGAGGAATGGCTGAGCTCCAGCGGAAATCAGAGAGCACACAAAGGTGTCACCATCACGAGTCAGCAGCAGGCTGCCAAGTGGGAGTCACCCCCGGGGCAGTGGCCCTCCTGGCCTCCCAGTGGAAGTGCTTTGTGAGGGTTATCAGGGCCTCTGTCCTAAGGGTGTCTGTCGCAGGATGATGAGGTGGCCGCCCCTAAGGACAACCTCCGACCCCGACTCTGCGGCCTCTGGTGTCGAGCATGGACAGGAGGAGAGCAGACAACAGTGAGGCTCCCCGGAGAAGGCTGCTCAACGCTCGCTGGGAGCCAGCAGGAGATGCAGGGGACAACAAGGATGGCCTCTAGTCAGGGGCCGGCCTGCGGGAACCAGAGCCCTCCCTCGGCCACTGCCGGAGGGGAGACATGGCAGCTTTTGAAGTTGCTAGAAGGCAGAGGCCAAGGATCCAGAGTCCCTTTCTGTAAAAGACAGTGTCGCCATTGCGGCTGTGGGGACGATTCCCTCCCTCGCCGCTGGGAGGTGTGGAAACTCCACCTTTGCTGTGTGAGGAGGTTTGGCGACTGTTCTACAGGAAAGGAAATTACTTGAATAAGTTAGTAAGTCAAAGGGCTGAACGGCCAGACCCCTCCCGAGGGGTGGAAGGCGGCCTCGGCCCTGGGCAGCAGGAACCCTGTGCTCGGCAGAGGCGGCTTCAGAAGTGTGGGCAGGTGTGGCCCAAGGGTGGGGCCCTTGCTCTGCCTTGTAAACATTTACTTTCCAGAGGTCTGCAGAGTGTGGAATGCCAGGGTCACCTAGGAGGAAGAGGGGTGGGTGCCTTAGGGTGCCTATCTGGCAGGCCCACCTCAAACTCCCAGGGTGAGGCTAGGACTCAACACCTGGCCACCTCAGACACGTACTGGCCAGAGAACCCAGGGAAAGGCAAGAGGCCAGGAAAGAGATGGAGGGAAGGAGGGGCGTGGCTGGATTTTGTGGCCAGGGGCTCAGGTACCTGAAGCAGTGACCAATCCCTACCACAAGGTGGCAGTGCAGAGTGAGGCATGGGTGGGCGAGGCCCTGCTGCTCCTGTCCTGGACCCCCGCCTGCCCTTGCTCTGGAAATCTCTATCCAGACACCCAGCTCAGTTAAAAAAAAAAAAAAAAGAAAGAAATCACCAAACAAGCCAAAGTGCGTTCCTCTGTTTTTATGGAATCGAGTCCTGGTGTGGCTCAGGCCACGCGCCCTCACCTTGCTGGGCATGCGAACTTACTCATCTAGATGAATTCTATCCCTTCATACTTGACACTGCCGATCTTCGTCTCTGGAAGCAGGAAGCGGCCATCTAGCGTGAAGGCCATGATGTAGGTGGCAATCCTGCCACTGTCCTCTTCTGACTTGAGAGCCACGATGATCTGGTCGTCCGTGTTGGGGATGAACTTGAAGGATGAGAAGCCGTGAGTGGGGACCAGCTCCCCCACGCGCCTCACGGCGATGTCCTTGAAGTCCTGGGCTGCGCTCAGCAGGAGGTTGCTGCCCTTGCGCTCGTCCGCCCGCTCGCTGTAGCGCTCGTGGCTGGCCCGGCGTGGCAGGAAGAACCAGCGCTGCAGTGTGTCACTCCAGCAGGCGGATTCGTGAATGAGGTAGCCTGGGGTCACAGCACAGACCAGTCACCACATCACAGCCCTTCTTCTCCAGAGTCCTGCGACCCCAGAGGCTACACTGGAGGGGCCCCACCCCACCTTTCCCTCTAATCTCCAGCTCCTGGAGAACAATCACAGCTGCTCTAGGACGACTGTGCAGCAGACGCAGCACAGCTGGAGAGCGGTGCAGCACAGCTGGAGAGCGGTACTGAGTCTACAGCGTCTCATCCCCCCCAGCTGCCATCATGCCCTCAGGGGCCTGCAGCCTTCACCACTTGTCTGTGCTTTGTTCCCATGGTGCCCAGGGCTCAGGGCACAGAGAAGGTCAACCAGTCGAAAGGGAAACCTAGCCAGTAGCACCTCCACCCACTTCAGCATGGAAGAGCTCTCGGGTCTTGGCTCTCTGCTGCCCTTTGCCCCACACCTGACTCAGCCTTTCAGACGAAGGTCACGCTCCTCAGAGCCCAGGGGAAGGCCGCTCAGGCCCTAAACCTCTCCTCCTCTGCTTATGAGGGCCATGACCCCAGCCATTAGGGCCCCAAACCAAGGACGAATTTTGTGGATGAGGGGACTGCGGTGTGCAGTGGGCAGAGGCCATCTGTTGAGGCTAGTGAGGGACAGAAACAGAAATGGCTTATCTGTCTCAGAATCCACCTACACGAGGAGAGTATCATCAACAAACCCGAGCAAGCCGTGAGGCCTTCAGACTTGGGAGCCTGTCGAGAAGAGCCTTACCTGGCGGCTGGATCCCAGCGGCAGCTCTCAGAGCATTGTAGCTGGATACCCAGTTCTCGTGCTGCACGTTGCCCCTGTGGCCGACCACCTTCACCCACTCCGGGTTCTCGTTCATCACCTCCCCTGTGGTGCTGGTCCACTCCTTGCCCAGGCCACCCACGTACAGGTGCTCGTCCTTCACAGCCAGCCACTCAGCTTTGAAGCCTGGGGCAACGAGAGGGCGGCCTGAGACCCCGGTCGCCTGTGCAGCCGTCAGCTGCATCCAGAGTGGCACCAAGCCTCCTGGACGTCACAAGTCACCACACCTGAGGTTCACTGGAGGCGGCATGAGAGGCCCAGAAGGGAGCCTGGCAGACCTGTGCTGGGTCCCAGAGCCCCCACATCCTCTTCCGTACCCCTTTCCTCCCAAGGAGCCCCATCTCCTCTGCAACTCTAGAACCGCATCAGACCAGTCCAGACCTCCTGTGCTAGGTCTCCGCCCACCCTTTGGCTCCCAAGGGCCAGCAACCCCACCCCACGTCCTGTGACGCCAGCAGCCTCAGGAGCCCCTGTGCCACAGCAGTCTAAAGCAATCCACAGCGATCCACAGCGATCAGAGCTTCCAAGTGCTGTGGCAGTTATCGGCCACCGAGGGCCAGAGCTGACAGCTTAGCACAGGCTACCATTTCCTGCCTCTCACCTGCCAGGTTGTAGGGCACCACCACGTGGGTCTGTTCTCCCCTTAGCAGGGGAAGAAAGCACAGTGGCAGGGTCTTAAGGACGAGGCAGCGGTGCTCACCATCCTCGCCTTCGTTTCAGAGCATTCACCCGGAGCTCCTCCATCTTAACTGATGGCGCAGGCCTCCTGGACACGCCAGCAATGAAGCTGTGTGGTCCCAGCACTCTCCCCCGACATTCCCACACATGCCAGCTCTCCAACACTCCTGCAAGTTCCCTAGGCCCTGGGAAGCCAGGGCTGCATCTGCCTCCCCACTGTAGGAGGATGGAGGCCTCTGACACCCCTAGAGTGACTCTGGAGGGACTGGCTTGGTCCCTGTTGCCCGTGACCTCATGAGTCTTCTGAGCTGCCTCCATGAGAAGCTGCCCCATTTGCCAACCTTTGACCCTTCTGGATGAACAGTCACAACTCAGCCCTAAGCACCTATGACCCTGCACTCTTCCCACCCCACACAACAGAGGCTGACAACCCTGAAGGTTATGAGCAGGAAATGGGTGAGCATCATCATCACTGGCACGGAGGTGGAGAGAGGCCCTCCCAAGAGCCCAGCCTTGGACAAACACTAGAGATTTTATCACCCAGGCAGGGCCTGGCAGGCTATGTACAGGGACAGTGAATCAGCCTTCTTCCACCCCAGGAGTCTGCAGGGTCTCCAGCTTGCTGTGAGGACAGATCAGACCTGCTGAGGTGAGGCAGCTCGTTCCTCTACCCTGGGGAAGCAGCGGCTCCTCTGCTACACATGGGGATAGCATCAGTCTATTCCCAGGGGTAACTGCTGCTCAACACAGAGACCCTTGCACTGGGCTCAGAGCAGGGCTGGGTAGCAGCAGCTGACCTGTGGCCCCAATAAACTGAGATTAGAATCTGGGATCACAGTGAACCACCGAGTACCCAGCTTTGAAGGTGAGTCACCTGGTGGGAGTAATACTGAATGATCCTAAGACACCTCTGAAGACATGACAAGGACCAGGGTCCCTTAAGGGGCAAGGGAGGCAGTGGACACAGCCTTGGCTCATTCTGAAAAGGGCTTCCCACTCAGCAGCAGGCTCCCAGTGATCTGCTCAAACTTCTAGAAACAGCTTCATATAATCCCGGCAAGGCTCTGCTAAGTGTAGAGGGGGGGCGGGGGTCAGTTGGAGTTGAATGAAATGTCACCAGGGCCTTGGATTACGTTCTGTGGTTGATCTTGGGTGTCAACTTGATGGGATTCGTGATCACTATGGAGACAAACTTCTGGGCATGCAGGTGAGGAGTTTCTAGATTGGGCAGGAAAACTCACCCTAATATAGGTGACAACCGTCCCACAGGTTGGGGTTCCGACTAAATGAAAAGGAGAAAGCGAACTGAGCACCAGCATCCACCTCTGCTTCCTGACCGTGTGACTAGCTGCCTCACACTCCTGTCACTGTGGCCTCCCCACCGCGATGGACTGTGCCTAAGCTGGGAGTCACAGTAACCCCACCCCCACCCCGACCCCGACCCCGTCAGTTTGGTCACAGCAGTGAGAAACTAATATGGCAGTGGACAAAAGCTCAGCCCACAGAGAAGGGCTCCACTTACCCTTCTCCACGGTTCCGTCGCCATCAGAAAGGATCACCCAGGGCACTGGTCTGGTGCCCTCGATCTGGTAGATGACCCCCGTGCGGTCGTCCACAGAGTACAGTTTCCCATTGAAGACGATCAGGTCAGAGAGCTCCATGCCCCGCCCCTTTTCTGCCAGGTGGGACTCCAGGACCCCACGGTCTTTATCCCACTCCACGGTCACCTTGTCCCCACTGTCCGACAGGGTCAGGTAGCCTTTCTTAAGGTAACTAAACCAAGTGTTTTCCTCCTGGGCCCTGGACCCCGTGTCCAAGTCAGCGATGACTGCGATTCGGTACCGGATCCCACCTGGAGTCCTCTGGGAGGGTGACAGGGGATAGGTGTCATTGTAGTGAGAGACGTGCTCCGGGTTGAACCTCCGGCTGTGTGCATTGTGGGTGGGGGACCTGCCCGGTACTGGGGCCTGATGATGGGAATAGAGCAGCCAGAGGAGGGCAGCACCCACAAAGGACGTCAGGATCACCCTCCAGCGGGGGCGGAAGCGAGGGTCTGTGGCCTTGGTCATGGATGCCAGCACAGGAAGGCCCCCGACACTGATCCGGAGGGAGTGCATAGGCTCATTCCATTCCCGGTGGTCAAAGGGCTGGATGGGCATCAGACTGCACGCTGGGCAGGACCTAAACCAGGCAGAAGAGAGCGGCCAGTGAGCTCTGGAGGATACCGCCTCTCCAGTCCTAGGTCGAACAGGCTGAGGCCAGCCTCATCCAGGAGAGACAGCACTTCATGGAAGTGGTGTCCTGGCTGAACCCTGACCCCAGCAGGGAGGTCAGCTGTTCTTATTCAGCAGGATGGCAAGGGTTTACAAATACAGCAGAGGCAAAGCGTAGGTGAGGACTAGTGCCTGCAGGCTGGCAGATGCTCTAACAGAGGTGCACATCTGGACCTGACCTGTCTCTTGAAGTCTTCTCTAACCACCCCACTCCCAGGCATATCAACACTCATGCTGCCAGCCTCCGCATCCCAGCCCCGCCTCCCTCATGGCAGACCGCAGCACTGAGCCCCGAGTTCCCGGGCAGGTTCTGTAATGTTTCAGTACTAAGATGGGAGGCGGTGCAAGCATGCTGCTGTCTGGTCTGTCTCCTGGCACTTACTTCTCTGTTAACACGGCAGGCACAGGGACTGGGTCTAGCATGCCACTCACCTTAGGACTTGGGGCATGGTTTTGGCTCCAGGCCCAAGCTGGGCTCTCTACTATGGCACAGCTGCAGGCCCAGAGCACTGGAGAGCTGGGAATCCCATCTCCTTGCAACTACCTGACCTGCCTGCTCCTAGCACACCACAACAGCTCAGTGCCACAAAGCCTCCAAGCCAGCGCTGGCTGTGGCGGAGAGGTGTCTGTCTGCTGACCAGAAGGTACAGCCGCTGCTGCTCCCGGGTCCTTAGTCCTTCACCTGGATGTTTGTGGGGTGCCACTCTACTCCAATCACAAGGTTCTCGTGTCCAGGGGCTGCAGAGGTGTTCCCTCACCATTCTGTAGGCTGCTCACAAGGCACTGGTTCCTGGACGTGCTCAGGTTTTAGTGCTCAGGGTCAGGTCCAAGGAGAAGAGTGGGTGCAGGGCTGCTGCTCACAGCAAGGGTGGGAGAAGGTTCTGTGTCCTTCTGGGGCTGCTGTGTCATGGCCACCTTGCAAAGTAGCTACCTTTTACCAGTGGCTACAGAACTGGTCGCTCCAGAGTGTCCCCTGCCCCTGCCAGTGGTGCCTCCTTGGGACTCACTTCGGCTCTGCCTCACACACCACGGCTCCAGAGGCTAGACCCAGGATATCAGTGTTATATCCTCATCCCGGACATGGTGCTGAGCTCTGCCAAGTCTCAAACACTGCCACGTTCCAATTCCACTTGCACCTTAGACACTATTTCAAAATACAAGTCTGAGTTCCCCAACCTCAAGCCAAGTAACCCAATCCTCCTCAGGAATGGCTGACGCCACCATAAACTCCACTACCAAGTCAAAATTTCCACAAACCCCAGAGAAAAGGTGCAGCTTGGGTGTGAATGTTGTGCTTCAAATTGCCACAGTGCCAAGAAGTGCCCTCACCTCTCCTTCGCCTTCTCTCCACAGTGCCAAGAAGTGCCCTCAACCTCTCCTTCGCCTTCTCTAATGGCTTCTCAGCGGCAGGTGTGTCCATCCGAAGCCTGTTTGACTCATGATCCATCTGCAGAGCCGACACTCACCCCCCCATGCCGACACTCACCCCGCATGCCCACACTCACCCCCCATGCCGCCACTCACCCCCCATGCCCACACTCACCCCCCATGCCCACACTCACCCCCCATGCCCACACTCACCCCCCATGCCCAAACTCACCCCCCATGCCCACACTCACCCCCCATGCCCACACTCACCCCCATGCCCACACTCACCCCCCATGCCCACACTCACCCCCCATGCCCACACTCACCCCCCATGCCCACACTCACCCCCCATGCCCACACTCACCCCCCATGCCCACACTCATCCCCCATGCCGACAGTCTCCCCGGTTCCTCTGCAGCCCTCTCCTTTGCCACCCAGCAGCCAGCACTACTCGCTGGGCAACCTTTACAGGCTCCTTGCTCCTCCCTGGCACCTCTTGCTCCTAACCACTAATCATGCGGGTCCTCATTCCCAGGGCAAGCCTCGCCATTCCCTTGCCCAGGATGCTGCCCAGTTCTGCACAGCTGCTTCACTCACACCCTCGGGTCCTCATCTGTTCTCCTTCCGTTGCAAACTCTGCAGGGTCAGGGCTTCCTGCCCCATCTCTGGCACCCAGCTCAGAACTAGCAGCCAAGAGAAAGACCAGCACACATCTTCTGAAGGGTTGAAAGAGCAGCACCACACGAGGTTCCCTTCCGTCACTCTGAAAGTGCACAGCCCCAGATCAAGGCCTGATTGATGAACAAGCCTCTCAGCTGCCCAACGTGAGCCGCGGGCCCAACAGACACGATCGCTACGTAGAGTACCCGACACTATGAAACGTCATCATCCTTAGTGTCTGGAACCCTCAGATTTGTCTGTTCAACAAACTGCATTCCTGTGAGCCACCACACCGTCACCGTTCTGAAAGTCACCAGTCCACCTGCTCCAAGACAGGATACAGCCCATATCCCCACACCTCTGTTCAGGGAGAGGGACTCTAGGCCACCCTAAGGGGCTGACACTGGTTCCTCGGCCACTCGCTTGGTTTGTAGCTATCCTGTCCACCTGGCTGGCTTGTGTGTGCTCCTGGACTGTCCTCTCAGGCACACTGACTTGCTCCGTGAACAGAGGACCTGGGGCCTGTGTAGGAGCAGGTCTCCCCACCCCCGCTCCAGCGCCCAGCTCACTGTCTCCAGAGCATCACACTCAGTGTGCCCTCCTCCAGGAGAGCCCAGGGCTGCATTCCTGAGCTCTCTGTGCCTCTCCAGACACTGTCCCTCCTAGGGTCAGGGAAACTTCTCTGCTGGCTCAGGAGGCGATCCCAGGGGCAGCTGCTGCTTCTCTCTCCCCACACACTTAGGCAGGCGCCAGTTCAGCTTGCCATCATCCCCACAGCCTTGGGCCTGGTCCTGTTTCACCCGGACTTCCAACCTAATGCTCCAGACCTTCAGGGTCCAGAGACTTCAGACAAGAACTACTTCTCTTCTGTGGGTCTCAGCATTCTTCCTAGACCTGCTGACAATTAAGCCAGATGCAGAGGAAGAGGGGCCTCCTTGTTAACCCTTCTTACATGCTCTCCGTACCTGTCACAGTCTGCAGAGAACCTCCCTTGGTTTTTCAGCCCAGCCTCTCACAAACTAACTTCAGACAAGAGAAGCTCTGCAAATCCAGAGTCTACATGCCCAGACCATGACGCAACTGCTCCCCCCACCTGGGATGCACATCTCTGACCACACGGGGCCATCTAGAACCCCCCAAAAGTGCCAGAACAGCCATGCTTTCACTGCGCTGCCCTCTTTGGCCAGGCGTTCTCACCCAGCAGGTCATCCCTCCCATGGGAGGCTGCTATTGTCACTGTCCCCTACAGGGGACCCTTCCAAACCAGTACAGACTTTGAGGGAGTGATTAAGGACCTCAATGAGGACGCAATGCAATCATAGGTGTTTCTTTTTCCTTTTTCCAGACAGGGTCTGGCCTTGAACTCAAGAGAATCCTTCTGCCTCAGCCTCTTGAGTGCTGAGCTGTCACAAGTGTTTTTCTACAAAAGGCAGGGAGCAATGGGTAGAGAGAAGGCCACATGAACACAGAGGCAGAGGGTGGGGGGCTGATATGGCCTCAAGCCAAGGAATGAATGCCTGAGACGCTGGGAGGACAGAATGAGTTCTCCCCTAGAACTTTCAGAAAGAGCTCTGGGACACCCTAATTTCAACTCTGTGGCAATGACAATGGGACCAAGATTTTTGGGTCACTGACTCTCTAGACCTGTGTGTGAAGATGCAGGCCACCTCAGGCTACTGTACATGCCATTCTCTTGACCCTCCTGACAGTGGCCCAAGGCCCACCAGCACCTGAGCCAACCCAGACCTCAAGGGAAAGGATTGTCCAAGAGCAAAAGGAAGAACAGGAACCCCTGGGGCTTGGGCATCTTTGGATAAAGGAGGGAAGGTACTGCTTTCCACAATAGAAACTTCTGCCTCCTTCCAGAAGCCTCTGTGAACAGCCCCATCGGACGGCCTTCCCCAGCCTCCCTCATATTTCTCTAGGAAGACAGCTTCAAGTCAGCTGCCTTTCCACTGGTGTCTCTCACCTCGGCTACTCAGTGCCTGAGACTGACTTGTGTCCTGCAGCTGTAGATGCTGACAAGGCCACAAGACAGGAGCCAGTGGATGCAAGGGACGAGATGGACAACAGTCCCAGGAAAGGACAGGCTTGGGCTTGCCTCCTCCCGGCCCCCAGAGGAACCCTGAGGTCATTGCGGGGTTGGTATGGTTGTGGCAAGAAGCCTGTCCACCTTGCCCGCAGCACGACATGTCCTGACCTGAGCACTGAACGGTCACAGTTCCTTCCAGACCGCTAAGGGCACTGGCCCGTGGCCTGCAGACGGGCGCTCCCCCAGACCCGGAGGCACCCCGCTGGCACCAACCCTACTCCAGTGCAACATGGCTGGAAAGAGACATCAAGTGCCTAGCATCCAGAGGGCACAGGCGCCCTTCCCTCCCGCCCTTCTTATTCAGTGGGTATTGAAGAGCTAGCGACCCTCAGACATAAAACAGCAAGACCACACCTCTCTTCCTCATGACACACGCATCTGTCTGTCTACTCCAAAGGACACTGCTAGATGACCAAAGGAATTAGCCACAAGCCACAGAGGGAGTGTTTTTCTCTGTGTACCCAGGAGATGCCAGGGCTGCTGGCCTAACTGTTAGGAAGAGCATGGGCAGAGGGCACCTACCTCCATGGGCACCCTTGGGTCTATACAGCACAATGCGGAACCACAGCCAGGGTGGCCTGTCTCCTTCTTACTTCCTTCACAAGTGGCCTGCGTGTGTAACAGGTGGCAGCTCAAACAGGTTCAAGGCGGCTGCCAGCACTGACTCCTCCCCTCCAGGATCAAGGAAGGGCTGGTCTTAGTGCTATTCCCTCGTCCCTCTCTTCACTCCTGCAGAAAGGGCTCCCGACTCCTTCCAGGCCAGAGAGGGGGCAGGT
Organism: Peromyscus maniculatus bairdii; assembly: GCF_049852395.1. Taxonomy (NCBI): domain Eukaryota; kingdom Metazoa; phylum Chordata; class Mammalia; order Rodentia; family Cricetidae; genus Peromyscus; species Peromyscus maniculatus. The sequence goes on from NC_134859.1 coordinate 106,129,886, forward strand.
CTCCTATGTCTACCCTGTGCCATGTGAAGCCACTTCCTTAGCACACGGAACAGCACAGACCGCTGGGGAAGGGGGAGGCAGACACCCAGGGCTTCCCGGCCTGTGTACAGCCACAGCTTAGAGACTTGGACGTGGAGGCTGCCTCCTGGTTTTGTGCTTTGCCAAGCTGAGCGTCAAGCTGAGCAGTGTACCTAAGAATTCCATTCCCGATTTAGACCAGGTGGACAGCCCAGGGGAATGAGAAGAAAGGCAGTGTGTGTTCTAGGGAGTACAGAGGCCACTCAGATCCTTCTCAAAGGCCAAGTGTGGGGTCTCTGCACCCCGCCGCAGTGTCGCACACAGAGGCAGTGACAATCTCTCCTGAGTCATCTTCTGTACTAATGGGGTTGTTCTGTTGTTGTTTTTCCAGCCCATTTTTAGGTCAACTACTCAGGAGGAGTGTTAGCTTTACCGGGTCTGTAACCAATTACTACAGACATGGCAGCTGAGACATCACACGCCATTATTTCCAGCCCTGCAGAAGTCTGGATTGGCCTCGCTGGGCTCCGCCCAAAGGCTGGTTCCTTTCCCAGGCGCTTGGGGAAGATCCACTTCCCGGACTTTGCCAGCACCAAAGGCTGACCTCACTCCCTGCCTGTGGTCCCTTCCTCCCTGTTTCTAGGCAGCGATACTGACTCCCACCAGCGGCTCTCTGCAGCCCTTCCCTCTTGCTATTCTGCCTCCCTCTCATAGTTTTAAGGGCCCTGAGGTCACATTTCCCCAGTTTCAGGTGAGGTATTTTTCTTATACACTGCAGCACATGCCCAGGCTGGGGGCGAGGTAGACATGGCTGCCTTGAGGCTCATCACAGCTCACACCAGGCCTAGGGTGGGCGGAGAAGCTTCAGAACTCATCACAACACTGCCACATCTGCTTACCTTGTACCCCCAGTGCCCTGGAAGGAATCCTAGCAGAGGAGCTGCCTTCCAGGCCAAACTGACACCCCAACACTGGATGCCAGGAGGCCTAAAACCAAGGGTATGGCAACCCCAGCTCAACTCAGGCCAGCACTCAAGTCCAGAGCTTCCCTCAGTGCCAGCTCCTGGGACAGGACCCTCAACCATCCTGATGGGTCCCACCTGTGCTCACCTGCACCTCACTGCTCACGGTTGCTCACCCTCAAGGCACTGGAGCTGACTGGAGCTTCTAGTTCGTCTTCTGTGGCCCCACCCACTCTGGGCACAGGTGAAGCACATAATCTGTGCTCACTGGAGAGAAACGGGGATTCAAGAGAAATCCACCAACAGGAACCCTAATGCCTCTTCTTGCAGACTTATTCATAATAAGTCTCCGTACAGGGTTATTATTTTTTCCTAGTCAATCCATCTCACGCTGATAAAAAGGAAAAAAGTTATTTAAAATCAGTACATAGGGTTTTAATTCCTTCAATGCTGGCATTTAAGACAAGCTTTCCAGGAATTCTCAACACTCACTGGCTTCCCACAGGTCTCCTCATGCCACTCTGCAGAGAGAGGAAGGTGTGGATGACAGCTCCGCTGTCCCCAAGGGGCACATGCTCACGCACGGGACCACCTACCTGTACAGCCACCTTGAAGACAGCCACACTACTGTGAAGGACGCTCTGAGACTCAGATGACAGGGCCACACGTGTCTGTGGGAGCTTCACACATGCCACATTCAGGTGGAAGGTGAAAACAGGACCCCCGCCTCCACCGCTCTCGAGACCTTTCTTCCTGCAACCTCTGCTCTGCAGGCACAGGAGATGGAGTGCGTGCGCTGTTGGGACAGGTTGGTGACAGTGGCCTCAAGTACCAACAGCTTACACCAGTGCCTCTGTAGAGCTGCTGCAGGCTGTGGAAGCAAGGTCACACCTGTAAAGGGAAGGGCACTTAGCTGGCCGTAGGGGACACAAATCCCTTGTCTTATCCAGAAGGAACGAGGCTGGCTCCACCAGGCCTCAGGGACACAAGAAGACTAAGGCCAGCAGGGAGGGCCTGCTGTGCTGGAGGGCGCCAGCAGGACGTTACACTGAGGTGCGGGGAGCAGCTGAAAGGAGGGCCTGAAGGATGGTCTTCAGTCAAGCTCCGCAGAGGGCCGGGGAGGAGGAGCTACAGCTCCCGCAGTGCTAGTCTTGGGAGCTTGCAAGTTCTGAGCAGCCAGGTCCCACTGACACCATGAGACCAGGTTCCCAGGTCTATGCGTCAAGTATGCAGTCCTGAGATGGGCATGGGAAACGAAGCTGGTTACCGAGGTGCTCCTGAGTGTCTGCAGGAGGGGTGCTTGGCTTTGCTGGGGGTGGGAGAGTGTCATGGGTGCTAAGGGCAGGGAGAGTGGATAGTTGGGGAGTAAAAATGGGACAGGGCCGTAGTGCTGCCCACGGGAAGGTCCAGTCTTGGTTGGACAAGGGCCTGGACGGCAGCAAGAAGGTGGGCAGTTACAGGTGGGGATGGGGTGGGTGGACAGGTGGGTCTGTTACAACTGTGATCGAGTGCCACACTGGAGAGGCCCTGCCCACGCCAGGCAGGGGTGCCTAGGGGCTCGAGGCATGCTAGTCCGCAGAGGAAGAAGTCTCACACTACTCCTAATGGGTATAGCGTTACACACTCATCAGAGAGGGGAGATCTCCCACACTAGCCAGAGGGGGAAGACGTCTGTCCAGCACCAGTCACGGGCTAGCTGCGGAGAGAATCGAGGTGCCCGGGACCAGGCTGGACGGGTGCAGGCGGCGACAAGCCCTAGAGTACGGCAAGGCAGGGCACCCGGCCGCAGGTCACTCACCCACTGAGAGCCTGGCTCCGGAGCCCGCGGGCTGCCGCCTACCTGCGTAGGGCCGGACAGGGCGGGCGGCTACTTCCGCCCGGCCGCGCGCTCCCGGCAGCCTCTGCTCTGCGCCTGCGCCCCACTCTGGCCGCGCGCTCCCGGCAGCCCCTGCTCTGCACCTGCGTCCCATTTCGCTCCGCCCCGCCTAGAGCCACGTCTTCCCAGCAGTCTTTGCTCTATGGGTCTCTCCCCTTCCTCCCCCCGTCTCTGCTCTGCGCCTGCGCACTGGATGCGGGGCTGCTGGGAGTTGTAGTTTTTCGCTTGCGCTTGAGCACGAAGTTGCGAAGGACATCTGCAGCTGGAGGTGGCTGTCATTCCCCAGCTGAGGCTCCAGGGTTCTTTGCCTGGGCCTCCCCGGCTTCATCTCAGGAAGTTCTGAAGTTTGGACCCGCTTGGCCGCCCTAGTTCTCTTCTGAGCTCACCCAAGCCGGCTATAACGCAGTGCTGTCCAATTTCCACAGCCAGGACCAGAGTTCTGCACTGAATGAGAATGGCAGCGTGTCCTCATGATCGACTGCAGTCAACAACCCTTACCAACGGTGGACCCCGATTCCTTTTTTCCCGGCCTCCTGCGTAGCCCTGAGTTCTTGTGCTATGTGAACAGGCATCCCGATACTCATTCAGTCCCAGACAGTGGTAGCAAAGCAGGATTCTTGAGAAAGGCCCTCATCAGCCAGGAAGCATCAGCCCTGTCTCCTGCACTTCAACCTCATCTCCGGGTCTCCAAAAGCCTTCTGAGAAGTAACGGGTGCACGAGGGGGACGAATTCAAAATATGCAAACCGCACACAGTGAAAAAACAGCCCTTTCTTCCATCTTTCCTGTTCAGAAGCCACAGTTACTGCTACATTCTTGAAAGATGTCCTGTAGGACACACACTAACGGTAGAACATATACTAAATTACATGTAAAAGTGGAAATGAGCTGGGTTCCTTCTCTGTGCTTGGGGTGGCAGACAGACCTTTCTTGAGTTCACTGATGTTCCCCGTCAGATCAAAAGGAGTACCAATCACGCCTCGTTCTTCCTATAATTATTCTGAACTATCCATCCTTTATTTGTTACAGCTTGTCCACAATAACAGATTGCTCTCAGTATTTTAAAGCACCCTGGATATTCCTTCCCATCCCATGCTCCTCTCCTTCCACCCTCAAAGGTAAATATGGTCCAGAATATTGTGTTCATTATTCTTTCACCTTCCTTTGCAGTCTTAGCACATAGCTGTGTGGCTCTAAGTAACACACTGCTTAGTTCTGCCTAGTTTAACTTTCATAAAATGAAATAAAACTTTGAGGTGGATGGCAGTCCCAGTGTTCCGCAGGCAGTTTAATTTTGCCAATTTGGTGGAATCAAATGTCCTTTCCTTGCCCGACTATAGTTGTGTGCACAAGTGTGTGTGTGTGTGTGCACGTACACATCATATATAAACACATTAATATATGTTTTGTTTTGATTGAGACAGGGTCTTACTGTGTAGCCCAGGCTGGTTGCAAACCTGCAATGATCCTTCTTCCTCAGCCTCCTGAGTGAGACTACAGGTGTGTTCTACTATGTCTGGTGCTTTTCGAGCACGCGCACACGCGCGCGCGCACACACACGCGCACACACACGCATGCACACGCACAGAATGCTTTTGTGTGGGTTTATGTGTTCATAGGTGCACACATTTGTGCAGTCCTCTAGAGGCCAAAAGACAAGCTAGGCTGTTGTTCCTCAGGTGTTATCCTTTTTGTTTCTGGATGGCCTGTGAACTGGTCAAGAAGGTTAGCCTGGCTGGCCGGGAGCCCCAGGATTCATGTGCTTCTGCCTTCCTTGCACTGGGATGGCAAGCATGTATCACTACACCCATCCTTTTTTGTAACATGAGTTCTGGGGGTTGAATTCATGTCTCTGTGCTTACAAGGCTAGCCCTTTGCCAGCTGATTTATCCTCTCAGTCCTGTCATATCTTTTAGATCATGCACAATTTTTTGGAGTTCAGTAACATCTCTTTAAGAAGGAATCCATCCTTTCCCATTGCTATCGCACAATACTAATTATCAGAATGATGTTTCCATAGATACATAGCTCTGTTCGGAGGCTATTAGGTTCCTCTGGTAGATTTTTTTTATCTGCTTCAACAGCTCTCTATCATCATCTCTTTGTAAGCCTTCATAAGTTGTTTGACATATCCCTGTAACTACCCATCAGCAACCAACCTTTAGGGATGCTGAAAAGAATTGCTATGAACCTGTAGAATTAGGAGACTATGAAGATTTTTATGATATATAGTCTTCTACCCGAGACTATAAGGAAGTTATTTTATTCCACCCTAAAATATTCTTTTGGTGTATCTATAGTCTCATATTTCAACAAGGCTTCAGGGAATAGCCTGAGTTGTTAGAGCACAACTATACAATGTATCTAGGTTAAATTCCCAGAAGGAAAACCACTGTCCCAAAGGTTATCTTCAGGCAGGAGTGAGCACATATCTCCTAGAGCAGCTGGCCCATGGAATGACCCTCCTCAGGGTCAGCAGTGGCTCCATGCTCGAGCACAAACAGGTGTGGTTTGATTTTCATTCTTCTTTGCATCGACGGAGACTTCCTCATAGCCTCCAATGGATCAGAAAAGGCATGCTGACTTCCTCACCCTGCACAGGGCTAGCCTAAACTCCAGTAACAAAATGCAGGTAGCAAGATAATAGCATGGCAAATTCACTGAATCTTGGTTTAAGACATGAGACAAAGACCCTAAAACCTGGGAATCCAGGAAAGGCTCTATTTTTCTTTAAACATGTAGCCCAGGCTGTCCTCAGACAGGCTATATATCTGAGGATGACCCTAAACTTCTGATACTCCAGCCTCTACCTCCTAAGACTCTGGGATTACAGGCATGCACCACCACACCTGGTCTGTCTGGTGCTGGGCGTCAAACCCAGGGCTTTGGGCATTCCACCACCTGAGCTCCAGCTCCAGCCTGGGAACGTTATCTTAATGCTTGGATCTGAAGAAGGAACTTCGTATGTAAAAGTGACTGAACACATGTCTTTAATCCCAGAACTCAAGAGGCAGAGGCAGGTGGATCTCTGTGAATTTGAGGCCGGCCTGGTCTACAGAGCGAGTTCCAGGACAGCCAGGGCTACACAGAGAAACATGTCTCAAAAAACCAAAAGAGAATAAAGTGACAGGACAAAAGGGATATGATCTAACGGGGCTAGGCTGAGTGGGAGGACCTAGGGGAATGTTTGCTTGCTCAGTATCTCCTTGGCTTCTCACTGTAGCACTATTTCTTGTCAGGTGTGAGGCTAGACTCCTTCTGGAATGAAGTCATGTGACCTATCACCAAACAACATACAATTTTTTTTTGTTTTTTTTTTTTGGTTTTGGTTTTTCAAGACAGGGTTTCTCTGTGTAGCTTTGGAGCCTATCCTGGAACTCACTCTGTAGCCCAGGTTGGCCTCAAACTCACAGAGATCTTCCTGCCTCTGCCTCCTGAGTGCTGGGATTAAAGGCATGTGCCACCACTGCCCAGCATATAAAACTTTCTAAAATATATAAGCTTTCTCTCTCTCTTTTTTTTAAAGATTTATTTATTTATCATGTATACATGTATACAGTATTCTATTTATCATGTATACACGTATACAGTATTCTGCCTGCATGTATGACTGTAGGCCAGAAGAGGGCACCAGATCTCATTACAGATGGTTGTGAGCCACCATGTGGGTGTTGGGAATTGAACTCAGGACCTCTGGAAGAGCAGCCAGTGCTCTTAACCCCTGAGCCATCTCTCCAGCCCCTAAACTTTCTCTTTTTAAAAAAATATTTGTTCATTTTGTTTTGTGTGTGATTTTTTTGTGTGTGTGTGTATGTGCACCAGGTGCTTGCCTGGAGCTGGGGAGGGGGCGGGGGCTGGAGGAGGGAGTAAGAGCCCATGGAACTGGAGTTACAGATGGTTATGAGTCTCCACGTGGTTGCTAGGACTCAAACCAGAGTGCTCTGCAAGATTAGCAAGTGCTCTTAACCCCTGAGCCATCTCTCCAGTCCTACAGAAACGCTTTGTAAAAAGCATGCTTTGTGTATTGCTTGAAAATTGCGTACATGGGGGACTGGAGAGATGGCTCAGCGGTTAAGAGCACTGGCTGCTCTTCCAAAGGTCCTGAGTTCAATTCCCAGCAACCACATGGTGTCTCACAACCATCTATTATGAGATCTGGTGCCCTCTTCTGGCCTGCAGGATATATGAAGACAGAACACTGTATACATAATGAATAAATAAATCATAAAAAAAGGAAAGAAAACTTCATACACGTATACAATGTATTTTGATCATACCCACTTCCTGCTCCCTCCCATGCTTGGTGCTGCCTGCTGGTTTTAGTAGGCCGGCTGGTTTTGTTAGCTTGATCCTGTGGTGAGTTCATAAGTACAACAGCTGTGTCGTACCCGGAAGACAGCTCTTCAGAGCACTCCTCCCTCTCCTCCACAGCACTCCTCCCTCTCCTCCACAGCACTCCTCCCTCCTCCTCCTCCACAGCACTCCTCCTCCTCCTCCACAGCACTCCTCCCTCCTCCTCCACAGCACTCCTCCCTCCTCCACCTCCACAGCACTCCTCCCCCTCCTCCTCCACAGCACTCCTCCACAGCACTCCTCCCTCCTCCTCCACAGCACTCCTCCCTCCTCCACCTCCACAGCACTCCTCCCCCTCCTCCACAGCACTCCTCCACAGCACTCCTCCCTCCTCCTCCACAGCACTCCTCCCTCCTCCACCTCCACAGCACTCCTCCTCCTCCTCCACAGCACTCCTCCCTCCCTCCTCCACAGCACTCCTCCACAGCACTCCTCCACAGCACTCCTCCCTCCTCCTCCACAGCACTCCTCCACAGCACTCCTCCACAGCACTCCTCCCTCCTCCCTCCTCCACAGCACTCCTCCACAGCACTCCTCCCTCCTCCACAGCACTCCTCCCTCCTCCCTCCTCCACAGCACTCCTCCCTCCTCCACAGCACTCCTCCCTCCTCCTTCACAGCACTCCTCCCTCCTCCTCCACAGCACTCCTCCCCCTCCTCCACAGCACTCCTCCCTCCTCCTCCACAGCACTCCTCCCTCCTCCTCCTCCTCCTCCACAGCACTCCTCCCTCCTCCTCCTCCTCCTCCACAGCACTCCTCCCTCCTCCTCCACAGCACTCCTCCCTCCTCCTCCTCCTCCTCCACAGCACTCCTCCCTCCTCCTCCACAGCACTCCTCCCTCCTCCTCCTCCACAGCACTCCTCCCTCCTCCTCCACAGCAGTCCTCCCCCTCCTCCACAGCACTCCTCCCTCCTCCTCCTCCACAGCACTCCTCCCTCCTCCCTCCTCCACAGCACTCCTCCACAGCACTCCTCCCTCCTCCACAGCACTCCTCCCTCCTCCTCCTCCACAGCACTCCTCCCTCCTCCCTCCTCCACAGCACTCCTCCACAGCACTCCTCCCTCCTCCACAGCACTCCTCCCTCCTCCTCCTCCACAGCACTCCTCCCTCCTCCTCCTCCACAGCACTCCTCCCTCCTCCCTCCTCCACAGCACTCCTCCACAGCACTCCTCCCTCCTCCACAGCACTCCTCCCTCCTCCTCCTCCACAGCACTCCTCCCTCCTCCTCCTCCACAGCACTCCTCCCTCCTCCTCCTCCACAGCACTCCCCCTCCTCCTCCACAGCACTCCTCCCCCTCCTCCACAGCACTCCTCCTCCTCCACAGCACTCCTCCTCCTCCACAGCACTCCTCCCTCCTCCACAGCACTCCTCCCTCCTCCACAGCACTCCTCCCCCTCCTCCACAGCACTCCTCCCTCCTCCTCCACAGCACTCCTCCCCCTCCTCCACAGCACTCCTCCCTCCTCCTCCACAGCACTCCTCCCCCTCCCCCACAGCACTCCCCCTCCTCCTCCACAGCACTCCTCCCCGTCCTCCACAGCACTCCTCCCCGTCCTCCACAGCACTCCTCCCTCCTCCTCCACAGCACTCCTCCCCCTCCCCCACAGCACTCCCCCTCCTCCTCCACAGCACTCCTCCCTCCTCCTCCACAGCACTCCTCCTCCTCCACAGCAGTCCTCCCTCCTCCACAGCAGTCCTCCCTCCCCCTCCTCCACAGCACTCCTCCTCCTCCTCCACAGCACTCCTCCCCCTCCTCCACAGCACTCCTCCTCCTCCTCCTCCACAGCACTCCTCCTCCTCCACAGCACTCCTCCTCCTCCACAGCAGTCCTCCCTCCCCCTCCTCCACAGCACTCCTCCTCCTCCTCCACAGCACTCCTCCCCCTCCTCCACAGCACTCCTCCCTCCTCCTCCACAGCACTCCTCCCTCCTCCTCCTCCACAGCACTCCTCCCCCTCCTCCTCCATAGCACTCCTCCCTCCTCCTCCACAGCACTCCTCCTCCTCCTCCTCCACAGCACTCCTCCCCCTCCTCCACAGCACTCCTCCCTCCTCCTCCACAGCACTCCTCCCTCCTCCTCCTCCACAGCACTCCTCCCCCTCCTCCTCCACAGCACTCCTCCCCCTCCTCCACAGCACTCCTCCCTCCTCCTCCTCCACAGCACTCCTCCCTCCTCCACAGCACTCCTCCCTCCTCCTCCTCCACAGCACTCCTCCCTCCTCCTCCTCCACAGCACTCCTCCTCCTCCTCCTCCACAGCACTCCTCCCCCTCCTCCACAGCACTCCTCCCTCCTCCTCCACAGCACTCCTCCCTCCTCCTCCTCCACAGCACTCCTCCCCCTCCTCCTCCACAGCACTCCTCCCTCCTCCTCCACAGCACTCCTCCTCCTCCACAGCAGTCCTCCCCCTCCCCCACAGCACTCCTCCCTCCTCCCCCTCCTCCACAGCACTCCTCCCTCCTCCTCCTCCCCAGCACTCCTCCTCTGGCTCCTGCATTCTCTCCACCTCCTCTCCCGCGGTGTCCCCGAGCGTTGTGGGGCGCAGTGCCGGGCAGCGGTGCCCTCCCGGGCTGACCACCCAGCAGTGACTCACTCTGCACTCTGTAGCCAGAGGACTTTGAGGGGTGGGGCGCTCGTGTGGTGTTTCCGGGTTTCTGTGGGAAAGAGGAGCAGAGCCAGGAGGGCTGATGGAGGCTGAGAGAGGTTTTGCTGCCCAGGGCCTCTGCACGTCACCCTCTTCAGTGCAAAGGGCTCCGTACCGTGTCTTGGGGTATCATGTTCTGAGCGCATTCCGAACAGCTGGGGCCTGGAGTGGGTGCAGTAAGGAAATGAAGGAAGGACAGACACACAGACACACAGACAGAAAAGCTGATGTCACTCTGATGGAGCGGGACCAACTACTGCCACAAGCCCAGCCTCGGCAGCGGCGGCGGCGGCATGTTTACTACATACAGCGCAGAGGCAGGGCAATCTCTGGAGGAGGGTCCGGGGCCAGCAGTCTCAGGCTGTAAACACCCAGCAGGAGGAAGCAGCGGCTGCCAGTTTCTGTACACACCGGTCAGTCGCTTGTGCTTGGACCCCAAGGAAGGCTCTACCATCCCTCTGAGCCTCACCTGGGGAAGGCTCTACCACCCCTCTGAGCCTCACCTGGGGAAGGCTCTACCATCCCTCTGAGCCTCACCTGGGGAAGGCTCCATGGGCCTGAGCTCGGCATTAGGGTCCCTGACGTGACACATCCACTCAGGCCTTCACTCACCCAGGGCTTTCTCTGCTCCCTGCTGCCCTCTTTCAGAATGCTTTTGGTTCCTGTGGCTGTGTAAAAGATGAGGCATCCTTCACTCCCACCGTACATACATCTCATTTTCTCACTGCCTCTCTTAGTGAAGTGCTTAGGACCGTGCTTCCACCAGGGGGCACGCTTACTTTATTTATCAGGTAAAATATTGCATCAGGTTCATCCTTTGCCTCTGTGTTAATTGAAAACATGTATTACCAAAACAGAGGAAGCCGGTAGAGATGGAGAAACTGAGGCACGGGGAGGTCAAATGGCTGAATGAAAGTCGAGAGGCATGCGAATGGCCACAGCAGGACTGTGCTGACCTTGGAGAGGGATAAGCCTTTCACTGGTTTTCTTCCAGCTGTGAGGCCCTGTACAAGCCGTGTATCTGGCCTGTCCATGCAGCTGCCAATCCTGAGCTCCACCTGCCCGAGCCTCCCAGAATACAAGGCAGCGCCAGGCAGGAGCCACGAGCTTGGGCCAGTGGCCAGGAGCAGGCCTGGATGCCAGGTTTCCTTTCCCATCTCAGCAACTTCTGTGGATCCCGGAGAGAGGTTCCCCCAACCCCCTCTTGGCAGTGAGACACCACCAATGGGAGCCTGGCTGTCGCACTACCCTTTGGAATGGAATTCAGAAGTTCGCAAACCAGCCTCTGCCTGTGGGATAGCTGGGCAGACGGGCCCAGAATAGCTGGGTTGGCAGGATGTTAGGGCCCCAGTGGGAGACGCCATGGAGCTGCTAATGACATGCTGTGTCGCCCAACTGCAGCGAGGCCTCACAGCCCTCTCCAGCATTCAGAAAACAGCAGCAGGGATGGCATGGCCAGGGAGGAGGAAAGAATTGCCAAAGGGGGGCTGGAGAGATGGCTCAACGTGGCGGGGGGCGGGGGGGCGCGGGGGGAGCGGGTGGTGGTGGTGTGGAACCTGCTGGATAAGTATGGGGACTGAGTTTTCAAAGGAAATCAGGTGGAGAGTGACAGCATCCTCCCCCGGCCTCTGCTTGTCTGGACACACACACACACACACACACACACACACACACACACACACACACACACACAAACACCCCCCCCCCAAAAAAAAACACCAGATACACCCCATATACACTCACATACATATATACACAAAAGTAAATAAACAGCACTACAGTATGTCAGGGCACAGAGTGTGCCCTCCATGGTGGGCTGCAGGAGACTCTCCAGTGACTTTGCTGTCCTTCTCCAGGAGCTGCTCTGGTCTAAGAAGAGAGAGCCACGTACCTGAGAATGAGGAGGAAGCCTTTGATGGTCTGACACAGACACCCTTGGGTAGGTACAGCCCTTAGGGAATTCAGGGCGGAAGTAACTTAGGCTCATTTGGGAACTTGACAGGAAGCCCCTGGAGGAGTACTTGGTCTTGATGTCTGCCCCACCTACTCGGCTGTGGCGATGACCTCTGACCCAGCCACAGCTGACCACCGCACTGCTGCTGACTTGGGTTGGTTTATTGGTAGTTGGCGTGTTTCACCATGGCCCTTGCCTTAGCCTGGAGGGAGGGCGTGGGCTATGGGGAACAGGCTCTGGGGTGCTTGTGGCAGGGATGGAGGGAGACCAGAAATTCTGCAAAGCTTTCCCTGCCTTGCCAAACTTCCGGCCTTTCTTACAGCTTCAAAGCAGAAATGAAGTTGATGACAGAGGGCTTAGGAGCCTAGCAAACTCCAGCTCAGTGAGACATTTTATTTCTTCTATGACACTGGCGTGCCTTGGCCTTTGGGACCTGGCCCTGTGAGTCCCTTTGTCTGTTTTCCTGTTGAGCTGCGGGTTGTGATGACACCCTTCAGACACACTCCATCTCTTCCCACCCCTTGGAACGCCGCCTGCCTCTGAGCCTTCTGGCCCTTGGGCATCGTGGGAAGCCACAGGTTCCCTTTGCTGTGTTTGGTACAAAGCTTCTCCTCTCCCAGTTTCCACCGCAAAGAAAATGAACAAGCCCTCTTTCAGATCTCTTGGGAGATGTGGGGGCTCGGCCTAAGAGGCTGGAAGGAGAGAGGTTATACTTAGAATACTAGTAGTTATCGAGGGTATCCTAGCGTTCTGTCCACCTCACCAATCTTTTTACTAATCATGTGAGAAAATTCAGGTGTAGGGTGGCTTATCCAAAATTCCCCAAAATACGCCAGCCATAGTGGTACACATACATAGTCCCAGCAACTGGGAGGCTGAGACAGAGGGATTGCTATTAGTAGGAAGCCAGCCAGGGTTGGTGAGTGAGGCTCTGTCTCCAAAGAAAAACCAGAAAGAAGAATGGGGAGTTATCTGCTAAATGTTTCTCTGCAAGCACCAGGACCCAAGTTCCAGCCCAGAATCCATGTTACAAAAAAAAGAAAAAGAAAGAAAGGAGGGAAGGAAGGAGGGAAGGAAGGAAGGAAGGAAGGAAGGAAGGAAGGAAGGGAGGGAGGGAGGGAGGGAGGGAGGGAGGGAGGGAGGGAGGGAGGGAGGGAGGGAGGAAGGAAGGAGGGAAGGAAGGAAGGAAGGAAGGAAGGAAGGAAGGACGGAAAAGTATGGTGAAGAGGTTCATAGTCCAGGTGCTGGGGAGGAGACAGGCAGAGTTAGGACTTGCCAGCCAGCCAGCCTTGCCTACTTGATGAGTTCCAGAACAGTGAGACTGTGGATTAAGACCCAAGGTTTCCCTCCACACCCATGCTTACACACATGTGTATGCACTGGAACACACACGTACATACACACACACACACACAAACACACACACACACACACACACACACAAATAATTCCGTTTGTTTGTTTACTTATTTGTTGACACAGTATCTCATCTCACTATGTAGCCCCTGACTGTCCTGGAACTTGCTACATGGACCAGGCTGGCCTCAAACTCATGGGGATCCACTTGCCTCTGCCTCTCAAGGGCTGGAATTAAAGATATGTGCCACCATACCTGGCCAATACATATAATTAAAAAACAAAACAAGGGTGCTGGAGAGATGGCTCAGAGGTTAAGAGCACTGGCTGCTCTTCCAGAGGTCCTGAGTTCAATTCCCAGCAACCACATGGTGGCTCACAACCATCTGTAATGAGATCTGGTGCCCTCTTCTGGCCTGCAGCCATACATGCTGTATGCATAATAAATAAATAAATAAATAAATAAATAAATAAATAAATAAATAAATAAATAAATAAATAAATAAGTAAAATCACGAGCAGTTTTACAGAAAGAATGCAATAAGGAAAAAACAAACAAACAAACAAACAAACAAACAAACAAAAAACCAAACCAACTACCTCCCACCCAAATCTCCCAAATACAAATACAGATCTGAAACCTTGGTCTCTCCTAAGTTTGACAGGAACTTGGTAGTACAATGTGACTTGAGCTGTCTTGCAGCGGCATGGCCTTCATTTATTGCCCTGGAGAACAGTCAAGTGCTGGGGCTGCCCCAAGCCACCTGGGTGAGCTGCTTTCTGGGAAATTTCCATCTTACTCTGAGTCAGTTGACTACAGATCAGAGACTCCGGAGTCCATCTTTGCGGTATCCACAAGGAACCAAGCCTGTGAGTTTGGCTACCATTCCCCAGGCTGGGTTGAGGAAAAGACACTGGGCCAGGATGCAAAACCTCATGTTGGAATAAGCCAGTTGTTAAGACTGCCTGTCATCTGGTGTATTTCTAGAATGTTCTACTGTTTTGGGCCTTCCAGTTGGCATCTCAGAATTTCACTAGAGAGTGTTGCCATCTTGGATGTGTGGGGTGAGGGCAATTCCTCTGCCTCCACATCTTTCCCTCTCCTGAGCCACATGCCCAGCTTTAGGAATGTTGCCGTGAGCAGGTCTTCCTGGAGCTGAGCCTTCTGGGTAGGACCCTGCAAGCTGTACTGCCACACCCACCCATCACAAGACTTGGGAGGCTCTCTGTTGTCACAGCAGCAGCCTAGTAGGGGTTAAGTGGTCTTTCTGCCTCTGCTGGCTGCTCTCCCTGGCATCTCTACTGCAAAGGATGTGGGGGACAGAGTGACAGGGGACAGAGTGGGTCCATGTGCTGGGTGGGAAGCTTCACATCACTCACAGGAATGAGAATCTTATCCCTGTGTTTTCCTATATCGATAACCAAGAATGCGGTTTCACTCCGCCTTAGATATGTGCTAAGCAACAGGAAGTATCTTGCTAGGCCAAGGCAGGTCACATCTCTGGCGGGAACACATCTACTTATTCTCGACATGCGTCCTTAAGTGGCACCGCCCCCCCCTCCCCCGCCCTGTGGGTACCAAAGGGCTCAGCAACATCTCTCTTTCTCATGGGGTTGGCACTTGGACTTAGAATTTCTGGAGAAGCCTGTGGGAATTCACAGGCTGCTCCTTGCCATCAGAATCTGCCCTCTTGTCCTTCCATCCATCCCTGGCCCTTCTGGGATCTGCCCTCTACTGATGTATGCCTGGCCTTTGGGCGAGATGATGGGGGTACTGGGCTTGTTCTCTCCTGCCTCCCCGCTTTGATTCTGTTGGCCCCTTTTTTGCTGACACACAACCGAGAATAGCAGAGTGCAGCCTGTTTATTTTGCTTGGGATATCCCAAACTAGCATCCCTAATTTTATATCTCCTGCCTATAGAGAGGAGGGAGAAAGGGAAGGGTGGAAGGGAGGGATGGGGGAAGGGGAGAAAGAGAGAAAGAAAGAGAGAGTGCTCAGAGGCTGATAGCATTAGAGCATTTTCTCCTCTCTCTTATGGGTTGTGATAAGATTCCAGAGCAAGCCATCTGACTCAGAGTTTGGGGATGGAGAACAGGAGGGACTTTTCTGTAGAAGCCTGGGGTAGTATCCCCACGGGAAGAGACTCACAAGGGCATGTGTGTAAGATTAAGAAATTTCCAGAGCGGAGCTGCCTAGCAGAGGCTGAGAAGCATCTGGCTCAGCACTGCTCTCCACTGCTTTCCACTGCACTCCACGGGAGGACCTGAGCCTTCTGGAGGCTGCCTGCTCACCTTCGCCTCTCAGCGTTCTCTAGACTCTGAACAAGTGAGCCACCCCCTTCCAGTACATACTTGCATGAACACAAAACCTGCCATTCTTTTGCAAAAGGATTACGGATGTCCCTAAACCTACCCATGAGTCCCTGGATTGCAAGTAGATGTCCTGCTGGAAAAGTGTCTCAGATGGGCCACTGTTTGGAGTCAGGGTTGCCCAAATGCCTAAGTCAACTCCCTAACCACTAATTAACTTCAGATTCTCAGCCTTTTTGCAGTTCTCTATCCTGAGTGGAGCACCCTTGTCCTGGGCTCCCGGCCACCTCCACATCTGGAAAGACCTCTAGATAAACAGAAGTGTTCATCCCCATCCCCTCCAAGCCTGCCCTAGCTCCCCAGGGTGTCCAGAAGGAGGGAGCACCAGCCAGCCAGCCAGCCAGCCGGGCACACACACAGTTAATCTTCTGCGGCTGCTGTTTGGATAAAAAGCGCTAGGAGCGTTCTAGGCTCCTCAGCAGCTCACATCTGGCTGGGGTTTGCTCTTTGTATGTGTCCCGCTTTCTTCCTCTCTTCCTTTACTTTTGAGAGAGACCACGTTTCCGCTTCTGGCCAAAGAGACCTTGGAGGCAGCTGAGGAGATAAAGGTGTTGGGACCGCTGTGGCTTGCACCGCCCCCTCTTCCTCACCCTTAAGTCCCCCCCACCCCACCCCCAGGGACTTTTTTCTCCCTCGGGCTCGCTCTCTTCTCTCTCCCTCTGCTTTGACGCATCTGTGCCTCCCCTCTGACCTGGCCTAGAAGAGACTCAGCCCCCGAGAGATGCTTTAAGAGTCAGCGTCCCGAGAGCCCCAGTGGCGGGAGGATTCGGTTGGCACCCGGCTCAGCTGGACGGAGGTAGGTGGCCTGGCCGTCGGACAGACCAGGAAGGACTCGGTGCCTCTGAGCTCTGTCTTCGTGGCTTCGTCTGGGTGCCAGAGCAGAGTTGAACAGACACCTTCCCTGTGGTGAGATGTGAGGTGGTGCCTACGGCAAAGGGGCGGACGGAGCAGAGGAGTTTGGGGTTCTCACTAACTCCCCCTGCTCAGATTGGCTCTTCCCAGGCAGCCGCCGGCCGCCGGGGCTCCCTGGAGCGTGCAGGAGGCGGGCTCTTCGGCCGATAGGATGCTGACAGGACCAACTGCACCTTCGCTCACTGTTTGGTGGGGTGTCTTTTTTTTCCGGGTGCTCTTTTGAGGATGTGGAAGGAGAAACAGCATTCCTGTTTCCACCTGACACCACACTGTCCCTGCCAGATCACCTGGGCCCACTGGGATCCAGGTCTAGACCATCTGTCAGTGGTCAGCCGGAACCCCAACACTGAACAGGAAGTGTGGACTTTGGCCCCCTCTTCTAACAGCTGTTTCTGGATGGCATCCAGCCTGGGCAGGAAAAAACAAATATCCCTTCTCTGTGGACCTTCCTGGGAAGTAAAGCTGCCTATCTTGTTAAGAGTGGCCAGAGCTAGGGTTGCAGTCTCTAAGATGCCCGGGGATACCTTTGCACGGCCCACGTCCACCTACTGCTCAGATGCCCAGGTGTAGATGTCATCCTTCCTGGTTAACCGGAGTGCCACCCTGTCATCTCTGCCCCCCCAGGCTGCTCCCTGCCCTGGAGAGCTGGATTTCTCAGGGGAGCCCTCTCATCCCTCTTCTGTTACTCCCTGCCCTGCCCTTATCTATGGGGAGGGGGAGTGGAGGGGCTGCCTCTCTGGCTCCTTTCTGCCCTGTCCTCCCTGTTTCTCAGAACGGGGGCTACGGAATATGCTTCTCCAGCTTTGGGTTCGAGATGTGGCTCAGTAGTGCGGGGTAGTGCCCAGCACGTGAAAGGCCCAGGGTTGCTTCCCCAGTCATGGAAACAACCACATACCAACTGTGATTTTCACTGAGCATGTTGGCTCAAGACTGTGAGGCAGGCGGGAAGGCTGCTGTGAGTCTGAGGCCGTCCTGAGCCAGATAGCCAGCTGAGGTCAGCCCAGGCTATACAGTGTGAGGTGCTGTTTCAAAGTAACAAAAAGAAAAGAAAAACAACAACAAAAGAAAGCCAAGAAATGTCCCTGGGATCCCCCGGGAGTCAGTGACATCCTTAGAGACGGCCTGGGCTCTGCTTTTTATAGTGCGCTGACTGTACCGGAGTGGGGTGTGGGAGAGCCTGCCCCCCCCCCCCCCCCCCCCCCGTGCTCACGGGAGAGGAGGGCACCTGCAGAGGGAAGCCCAGGTCGCCTCCCTCGCCTCTGCCTCATAGCTCTGGCCAAGGCCCTCCCTGCAGCCAGCGCAGGAAGAAGCATCCCAGCTAAACGGTGTCTTCACTACCCAAGACTCAGCTTGGAGTCTCTGCTCAGGCAGGAGACGCTGAGCTTTTCAACTGTCCCTTTTAACTTCTAAAAACTCACACATACACATTCCCCCCTCCATCTCTTATCCCCTGTGAAGTCAAAAGAGGTGTTCTTAAGTTCCTGGAGAGCAGGCTAGCCCAGGAAGCCTGGGGTAGGCCCCACCAGCAGGCCTGTCCTGGAGCGTGAGGGCAGTTCACTGCTCATTCCTGGCTGTAACCTCCCTATTCAGAGCGACTAGCACAGCATTAATTTTTTCTGAACACACTCCTTTCTGTTATTCTTCCTGGTGCCTCCCCCTGACCCCCCCCCCCCGTCCCGTCCCCCCCGTAATTAGCATGACTCATAAACCAAATATTCTGGCATTGAACGTCACCCATCAAAACAAAGATGAAAAGAATTTCGTGGAAACTACGGGTTGTGCCTCAGGGCACGCTCACCCATTTGCTTCTTATCCACAGGTCAGGCCCTTTTGTGGGTCACAGTTCCTAGGGCTGGGAGTGGCTGAGGTTCCAGGGTTAAGGAGCCCGTGAGGTGGCTGCTGCTTCTCCCTGTAGGGACGGGCTATTTGGGAACAGCCTGGGCACTGGCCTTGAAGGACCCAGAGATACTGGAGCCCAGTCGTGACTCCAAAGGACTGCTATTTTCTTCAGTTTTAGTCACTGAAAATCTGCCTTCCACTTCTGTCAAGTGGCCCACAGTGGCTGTCTGGACAGGACCCTGCCACCTCCCTGACTCATTCATGAGGTGCAATAGACATTCTGGCTTCTCCAGAGAGCAGTTTCCTGAGAACTACACGTGTCTGCTGATGCTGCTCTGGCTCTGTCTCAGGGCCCTCCCTGCCCTGGGTCCTTGCCCTGGCAGGGCCTCTGGTGGGAGACTGCAGTCTTGGAGGCCTTCAGAAGTGGCTCCTCTTTCCCTCCTCCCCAAGCAGGAAGGGACATGCCGATTCCCTGCAGGCCTGTTTGACTTGGGGAGGAACAGGCCTGTACACAGGGTGAGGCCTCTGAGCCTGGAAGGGCGCTGTGTCTCAGAGCCCTGCTTAAGAGGCAATGGTATTGTGCTGGTGTCCTGTCAGCAGCAGCTCTTCATGTACCAGCCGGTACCCATTGCAAGCCACCCTTCTTGCCCTCATTGGCTACAAGTAGGGGTTTTGGTACCCCATCACCACTGTCCACTGGGCATTCCCAGCCTGCTTCTGAGGCCTTTGCATACCTACAGTCTCCTCCATGGGCACCTCCATACACCACTGGGAATCCACGCACTAGCTGGGCCTCTGTGTCCCACCATCCTCCTGGCCTCTGTAGGAATTTCCCTTGAAATGAGACAGTTGAGCAGGAGACAGGAGGCAGGCAGGGAGCTGAAGCCCAGGCTGCAAGGATGGGAGAAGACCCGTCCGGGAAGGAGGATGGGGCAAGGAAGCCGAGTTCCCAGTGCCCAGGGCTGGGCCGGAAGTGCTCCTGGCTGCTGTGGCCACATGTGGTGGGGAGCCTCACATCCTGGGGGCTGCAGCTTCTCCGTACCCTGGGGCATCTGGTTCCCAGCTGCCTGCTGCCCTGGGTACCCGGGAAGGAGAAGACCTCCCCAGGGGAGCTCACAGCCATGGGTGGGCTTAAGGATGATGCAGGCCAGAAGCTAGGCTGGGTCCGCAGTTCTCTCCCTTACGTTTCTGGGGCTGGCTCTTCATAGATAGGGTTGTTGTCGAAGTTGTTAGGGTCAGAGCCTGGGCCCCTGAAAGCCTTAACAAGCAAGGTTCAGGCTCTGTCCTCAACAGACCAATCAAAGGAGCAAATAGTGAAAACAGACAGGTTTATTCATTAGGAAGGACAAATAAAGAGAGCTGGTGACCTCCAAGTCTGTCTTTGGGGTCCCGACGTGAGATCTGGATTTAATTAGAGGGCAAGAAGTGTGCAGAGCTAAGCTGTTCCAGTCAAAGCACGACAGTCAAGGTGTGGCCCTGTCCATCACTGTCCCATTATTGTCTTGGCCTCTGTAAGATGGTGTGACAAATTGTCAGATGGTCTGAAACCTCTCCCTAGGGGACAAGATCCTCTTCTTGTTGGCACCAGGCTTCCAGCCTTTCCTTCTCCAAGTGAGAGATACCTGAGGAGACCCCAGTTTTGCGGAGTCACACAAATGGCCAAAGGGAGGAGCACACGTGTCTCTTTAGAATGTCTGCATTTTTGCTAAGATGCTGAGCTGGATCTGATAGCTGAGTTCTGGTGGGAGACAGGAGGTTCGGGGTGCAATGGGGCTCCTGAGTCTGTGGCATGCTGGCCCCTCCCTTCCTGGGCCTGGAGCCCCATGAAGACCCATCTATGAGAAGGAGACTGCAGGGTCTGTAATTCCTGATGGTACTTGAGCAGCCACTGCTGCTGGGGAAGGGGCCTGCTGTGCAGGTGGAGGCTGCCGGAGCCCTGAGGTCTGCTGTGGGACCGACTAGGTTAGAGTCCAAGCCACCCCAACCCTTGTGGTCTCGTTTTTCAGTCTTCACGCTTCTACCTAGTGGATCCCTGGTAGTGTCCATTCATAACTGACTCCTGACATCAAGGGATGGGAAGAGGGTGTTCGGCCCTTTCCCTCAGTAACGGTTCTTCACACAGTTTCTTCTGGCCGACCGCTGGGATGTGGCCTCAGGGTCCTTGTGATCCAGAGTGCACTTGCTTTTATTGTTGTTATTGTTGTTATTATTGACAGGGTCTCGCCATGCTTGTGAGGCTGTCCTGGAACTCAGTATGTACCCTCCGGTTAGCCTTAAACACCACACAATCCTGGCCTCAATCATGCCTGATGACTCAGGTTGTCTCCTCCACGGGGGCACTGAAAGGAACCCCGTAACCCTGCCCGCATGCTTCTCCTCCCGAGCTAACTAACATACTGTTCTCTCGCCACTCTGTTAAAAGCAAGATCCTAAAAATGATTCACGGGATGAGGTGCCTCCCATTTGAATGTGTGAGGGGGCTGTTCTTGGTCATTCTATGCCCAAATCCAAGGAGTTAAACTCTAGGGTCAGGTGTTTGGTGTCAGCTTGCTGGCACCGCAGAGATTTTTGAGCATTGAACCAAAGAAGCCAGCGACGGGTCCTGGTGCCTGTACTGTGACTGGCCTGCTGTAGGTGCTCAGCATCCTCTGCTGAGTAAATGATGGCCAGTTCTGTCACCCCAAGGGTGGCTGCTGGCGTGTGTCCCAGCTGTCACTAAGTAAGCTAATCAGGTGGGCACCCCAAACCCAAGCCCAGTGTGTGGGAACTGCTGATGCCCAAGGGAAGGTGAGCATCTTCTTGCTCCAGATGCTTCTAACATCAGCCCACTGCCTGGCATGCTGCAGGCATTCATAAGCACTCACTAAAGGGATAAAATGATGCAAAGCTCAGCCCCCAGCTCCACGTGAGCCTAAATGCATCACGGTCCACCCCATCCCCTTTCCTATGCATAGTCAGCTTCCCTGGAATAAACAAAAGGCTCTCTCAGTCCTCAGGGTGGGGCTTATTTTGTCGTTTTCTAAGTGGAAAATAATGCGTACTTCTGTGAAGAAAACGGTAGGATTGTTACAGGGGAAAAAGAAAGAAAACCCAGAGAAGCACAAATAAGCAAGTGTCAACAGTCCTGTTTCCAGCCCCCGTGGTGGCTGTTGGGAGCTGCTGGGTGGGGGGCTTCTGGGTTGCTGGGTATGTGGGTCTGGGGACACCACACTTTTCACCTGCATTTTCCCTCCTCATGATTCCAGAAATGTCTGTGTCAATAGATGCTCACCTGTTTGCACTGACTGTGGCTGCTGCCTACCTGTCTTGCTTCCCCTCTCCCGCCCTCCCTCGTCTCTCCTTCCTCCTGTAGACAGAACCAGGGTTTTCTGGTTAGTGCAACCCCCAGACTTCCCTGTGGCTGAGTTTACCTCTAGTCAACAGCCTTGGTCTTGGTTTCCCACTCAACTGATTACTGTCATCTAATGTCTTCTGGTGGCCTCTGGGTTTGTAACCTTGGCTACGGAGGTGCGGAGTTGGGGTGTCTTAGAAGCAGGCAGCTTTTTGAGTGCAGAGCAGAGAGGCATTTGGAAAAGGCTAGCTTCAGACTACAACTAGATTCAGAGTTCAGGTCACACTTAACAGCACATGGCTCTCCCTCATGGACGTTGCCTCATCTGAATACCTGAAGATACAGGGTGGTTTTGCCCTTGGAATTGACCGCAGTAGAAATGACACAGAGCAGGGGTGGAGAGATGGCTCAGTGGTTAAGTGGTGGCTGATCTTGTGGAGGATCCAAGCTCTCAGATTGGGTGGCTCACAATCACCCGTAACTCTAGCCCAAGGGGATTGGTGCCCTCTTCCGGCTTCCATGCACCCCTACACATGCAGTATACTTACACCCATACTAAAAATAAATGTTTTTAAAGTGACACCAGATGCCAAAAGGGTGTAGGAATGAGACAGTTCCATCTTCTAGGAGTTCATAGTTCCTGGAGACTGGATCGGGACACCAGCAATCACATAGCAGCTCTGTTCCTGATGCGAGAGAGGGTGGCAGCAGTGGGAAAGGGACCAGGAAGCCTGCTAGGGGAGGCTGGTCTGAAGACATGGCTGCGCGGAGGTAGCAGTAAGAGGGCATCCATCTAAAGACCTGGAATGGCTTTAGGTAGCTGAGCGATGGGGGAGGTGGAGGTCCATGTTAATGCTCAGAATTTAAACACTTCCTTTCTTGTCAGCAAATACCCTTAAGTCAAGAATGATGCTCCAATTTGGATTTTAAAGCTGCCTCTGGGAGATTGGTGGCAGGGAGACCCTGGACCAGCTGGGGAAGATGTGGTGCAGGACACAAGAGGCAGAGACCTTGGGGAGCTTGTGTCATAGCTTAGGTGTGGAAGGCACGTGGAAAGTGTGAGTCTTGGCAGCTCCCACACTCTCAGCCCCAGGGGTCAGCGCTGTCTCTAACCCAGCTGCTAGCCCCAGGGGGAGAAGTCAGGATTGTGGGAACAGAGGGAGGGGAAGAGTTAACTGGGGATCCCATGGTAGGGTAGACCAGGGTCACCAAGCAGAGATTTGGGAACAAAAATGCAGAGCCTCACTGGTCAAGGCATATTCAAGAAAAGTCCGGCCAGCCGGGCTGTCCAGTCTGGTGGCCACTAGTCTGGTGGGAAGCTTGGATGCGCCTGCCACGGGACCTGAAGTTTTACTGTGTTTCATCTCTGCTAACTGAAACAGCCCCGTGTGGCTGGTGTGCTGGAGAGCACAGATATTGGGGCTCAGCACCACTCCTGGGAGAGGATGGGTTGGGGTGGTGTCCGTTGAAGGCCTGACAGGCAGGATGGGTTTGGAGCGAGAGGAGCTAAGAGCTGAGGAAAGCAACTGTCTTGTGGGGAGACCAAGAAGGGTAGATCCACGGGTGCTCAGCACCAGGGAGGCTGAGGCAGGATGATGGTGAGTTCAAGGCCAGCCTGGGCCACATAACAAGTTCAAGCCTTCCTTCCTTCCTTCCTTCCTTCCTTCCTTCCTTCCTTCCTTCCCCTTCCCTTCCCTTCCCTCCCTCCCTCCCTCCCTCCCTCCCTCCCTCCCTCCCTCCCTCTCTCCCTCTCTTTCTTTCTTTCTTTCTTTCTTTCTTTCTTTCTTTCTTTCTTTCTTTCTTTCTTTCTTTCTCTCTCTCTCTCTCTCTCTCTCTCTCTCTCTCTCTCTCTCTCTCTCTCTCTCTCCCTCCCTTCCTCCCTCCCTCCCTTCCTTCCTTTCTTCCTTCCTTCCTTTCTTCTATAAGGAAAGGTAAGCCCCAAAGACAAACTGGTAGGTGTTTTAAGGATTTGTGTTTATTCTTATATATGTGTGTGTACATGTTTCTGTGTGAGTGTATGCTACCTGTGTGTGGGTGCCCCGGAGGCCAGAAGACAGCGCTAGGTCCTGTGGAACTGAAGTCACAGGGGCAGTGTGGAGAGCAGGATGTCCTCTTACTCTCTCCAGCCCCAGCTGGCAGATGTTTTAAAGCTCTTAGATTGGGCATGCTCTCTTACACCTGTAACCCAGCGCACAGGAGGCTGAGACAGGGGGATCACTATGAGATAGAGTTTACATAGTAAGTGGACTGCAGAGTAGGAGCCCTTTCTCAAAGCAATAACAAACAACAACAAAATAAGTAACTGAAGCACCAAGGGCATTGCAGAGATCTTGGTACCGCCTGGTGGAGAGTGTGGTGTGAGCAGCCTGGGCTGGAATAGGTGGTGGCAAGATTGAGAGATGCTGGCCAGATGGTGCTGGCACACGCCTTTAATCCTAGCAAAGGCAAGCGGATCTCTGTGAGTTCGAGACCAGCCTGATCTACAGAGAGAGTTCCAGAATAGGCAGGGCTACACAGAGAAACCCTGTTTTAAAAAACCAAAAAAAGAAAGAAAGAAAGAAAGATGGGCAGATGCTGAGCAAACCACAAGGCTGACCCAGGAGCCACTAGGTAGAGGGCAGCATTCCCTCTTGGAGAGTATCCTCAGGCGGTTCCTGTGAAGTGCTGGGGGATGTCCAGGCTTGGGGTAACCAGACAAAGGCCAGTTTGTGCTGCCTACAGAGGGCTGGGCATGCTAGAGCCGGGATACAGAATCCCCAGGTTCTTTCTTCCCTGGGTCTTGGGAGTGGTCAGCCCTCAGGGCAACGTCAGTGCTGGTGCCAAAGAAATGGGCAGTGGGCCAGGCCACCTGCAGTGTGGGGCCCTGGCACGAGCTCCTGGGCCTCTCTTCCCTCAGACGGTCCTCAAAGCAGGGTGAGCTTCCAGCCGGAGGGGGCCCCCGCTGGGAGGTGACCTAAGGACAGCTGCTCTCCTCAAGGCGATCTTTGTTTCCTCGAGGATGCCGGAGCCCTGCAGGCTGGGCTGGTCAGGTGCCCCTAGGGCTGGAGGCCTGGCAACCACATGGCAGGGCCTGGGCAGACTGCTCCAGGTGAGTCTTCTTGGACAGGGTACAGATGAAGGAGCTGCTTTAGGATGGGGGAACTCCTGGTCTTTCCTCTCTTCTTTTTGCCCCAGACAAGACCTCACTTGCATCCAGGGACAAAGAGTCCTGTGCTCATAAGCTGGCTGTCCTACAGGAATCCACCTTCTCCATCCCTGGGCTTGGGCTTTGGAGGAAAGCCCCAAACCTTAAAAAAGTAAGCCCTCCTTCTCCAAGACAGAAACAGGAAAAGGCATAAAAGGGAATTACAGTGATTCCAAGAGCAGTGAGGCCCTGGAACACACGCGAGCCCATCCCCCATCAGGAGTCAAGGCTCACAGGGCAGTGGTGGTGCACGACTTTAATCCTAGCACTCTGGAGGCAGAGCCAGGTGGATCTCTGTGAGTTCGAGGCCAGCCTGGGCTATCAAGTGAGTTCCAGGAAAGGCGCAAAACTACACAGAGAAACCCTGTCTCAAAAAACCAAAAAAAAAAAAAAAAAGAGTCAAGGCTCCCTAGCTGCCCCCTTTAATCAGTTGGGGGAAGAGGCAGAGCCTCCAACCAGCATAGGCTGCTGAGTCCCAGCAGGAAATCACACATTGAAGGGCCTTCTGGAACAAACCTTGAACAGGGCTCACCACTGACTGGAAGCTCTGCCGTCCTCTTGCTCATCCTGTTTGGGTGTTTGAGGGATAAATGAGCAAGGAAAGACCTAGGAGCTGATGTCACGTGTTAGGAAATCCTGAGTATCATCTCAGTGTGGCGTTTTCTCTTCCTTGGCTGAATCTTGTCCTCACATGGGTGCTCTACTCCCCTCAGTGGTGGAGAACAGTTCTACCAGGGGTCAAGGCAAGCAGTCTCTGGCTTCCCAGGGTCTGCGAGGACGCCTTAGGCATGAGGAGAACAGTGATGGTGGAGGTAGCAGCGCTGTGCTCAGAGAGCTTCCCAGTGCTGCGCTGCATGTGTCCTAGAGCTGAAGCCATTAGGGAAGCGTGGGGGCATCCGGTCCTGTCCTTGCCAAGCTTCCTGGGAAATGAGTGTAAAACGTTAGGGTGCTGTCCAGGCCCCAGCAAAGCTGGACAAAGATGCTTGTCTGGGAGGCAGCCAGAGCCCCTGGAAAGCATCTGGTAGGGCCGGTGGCAGGAAGGACGAACAACCTTCGAGGTTATGAAGGAGGGCTGGCGGTGGATTAGATGTGCCAGATGCAAGGGAGGAAGGGTGTAAATGGTTCCCAGATTTCAGGCCTGCTGTGAGTTCATAGCTCCTGCTTCCTCCCCCGCTGGCCCCACTGTAATCTAGAACAGAAGCCCCCTTGGAACTTGCGGCCATGCCCGACACGTTCTGTACGGTGCTTTCCAATATGGCAGCAATACTGCCATGCACGCAATTGTCCAGAGCTTTGGATGTGACGAGCCTGCTCAGGGAGCGGAACTTTGAATTTCATTTTACTATTATTTTGTGAATAGAATCCAGTCTCTTGTCCATGGTAGTCAAGTGCTCTACAGCTGACCTAGACCCCCCAGCACTTTTGAGATAATCTCATTAAGTAGCCCAGACTAGCTTCAGATCTGAGATTTTCAGGCAGGTACAATAGCCCAGTTGGCAAAGTGCCTTCATTAAAAGCACAAAGACAAGAGTTTGGTCCTCAGAATCTGAGTAAAAAATGCTGGCATGGTGGCCCGCAGGAGTAATCCCGTGACGGGGAGGCAGGGACTGTCCTGAGCTCTCTTTGCCTCTTCCTAGTGCATCCTGGGATAACAAGTAGGCACCCCCATGCTTAGTGCTTGATTTGTGTCTTATTTCAATTGATTTCAATACCAAGATGGCCACTGCTCGGAGAGCAAAGGTCTAGAATGTTCCAGGCTCATCACTCACCATTCAGTCTTGAGCATTTGTCTGTTTCTCCCCTGGGCTGTTACACAGTTGAGATCAGGAACACGTTTAATTTATGGCTGAATCATTCCCCACCCCCACCCCGGCTCTTGCACAATGACATGCCATAAGCCATGCCTGTGTTAAATTGCCAGCTGAGAGGGCCGCTCCGACTCCTTCCAAGGCTCCTGGCCATTCAAGGAGATTACAGGCTTCTCGCCTCTCTGAACAGCTGCTTACCCGATGAGGATTAAGGAAGAAAACAGTGTTTACAAAATGCTTTTGTCAATGGCACTGAGCTGGGGGGTGATGGGGAGGGAGATACCAAGGCCAAACCCACACCTACACTCACACTCCAGGCAGCCTCCCACTCCAGGAGGCCACCGTCCACACACACAGGCAGGGAGGGGTCAGAAACAACAAGACATAAGGAAACTGAGCTTGCGAATGAATACTGTGTTCCGTGAAGGACCCACCACATGAGGTCTGGGAAGGGATAAAAAGTCCCAGCAAGGAAGCGCCCTCACATGCCTCGCCCTCCTCTAAGTTGCTTTACTTCTGCAAAGGGGGATTCCCGTTGCTGGGGTGAAAGCTGGGTGGAAGCCGGTGGGGTGGGCTGAGGAAGGATGCTGGGCTCTGCTCTGCAGGTTCTGTGGAGTTGGAGGGAGAAATAAGACAGAAGAGTTTCCATAAGGCACAGGGATGGGAGAGGCTGCTGGAGACCTGGGGTCATGCTGGGGTTGTCCTCGGGGACTCTTACTGCGACGCAACCCAGACAGACTATATGAGTTCCGGTTGTGTGGTGGGGTCACTCTCATGATCAGGATGTCCTAGCCTTCTGTGGAGCTACCTCTGTGTGGAGCACATCCCCAGATGGTCTCACCAAAGGCCATCTGTGCTGGGAATGGAGACAGGACCAAATTTAGTTAGGTGTTGGGCAATATTGGTTTTGCCCAAAAAATGACTAAAATGACCTTAATGTGACTCTATAGGTTTTGTTTAAATGGTTGTTGAGATGGCATCGAGGAGGGGAATATTTCAGCCTTGGTTTGGTTTTAATCTTCAAAGGAGGCTGTGTGTGTGTGTGTGTGTGTGTGTGTGTGTGTGTGTGTGTGTGTATGTGTGTGGTTGCGCATGCACACGTGCATGCAGGTGTTGGGGAACACTCTGCCCACCTCATTGCCGTCAGCAGGAGCTTCTGACTACTTTGGGGCTGTTACCTGGCACCCTACCCATGTCACATTCCTAACCCAGCTCTGGGCACCCTTTTCTGACAAACATGTTTAAAATCCCCGTTCTCGACTGGAAAGAGACATACCAGCATTGAATGGGGGCCACGGCACAGGTTCCTGGAAGGGAGTAATTTTGCCCCAGAGTCTAGAGTCATTGGTTACAAACTGAGGAGGATGCCAATAGCATTTTGGGGTAGAGGCTGGGACCCCACAAAGCACCCTTAAATATACAGGACAGGATCCCCTCTAAGGAGAAAAGGAGGACTGTCCAGCTTCAGATGTCAGCAGGAACCCATGGGTTAGGACAGCCAAAGGCAGCTTTATGTCAGCTTCCATCCATTCATAGGGCCCCCAAACATGCATGGGTTTTGTTATACACACACACATACACATACACGTTCATATATATATAATATATATATATATATATATATTCAGAGTCATAGATAAATCAAGTTTAAACTTAGTGTGGTGGTGCATACCTACACTACAGCACTTAGGAACCTGAGGCAGGAGAATTGAGAGTTTGAAGCCAACCTGGGTTACACAGTGAGGAAAAAAAAAATGAAAAAAACAAAAACAAAAAAACCCAGATGGACCCAAGTTTAAAGAAAGGAAAACTTCCTGTTGCCTGGTGCAAGCGTAACACTTACAGGGCTGAGGAGAATAATTACGAAGGTACCAGGGGAAAACAGGAAATACAGAAATAGAGAAATAAACAGATCAAGAGAACTTAGCTCGATAAATATTTGTTGAGTCCTGGCGAAGTCCAGGATGCTGCAGGACACTTGGCTGGGCCAGGGACATCCATGTCTGATGGAGAGTCAGGGCCAAGC
Source organism: Peromyscus maniculatus bairdii (assembly GCF_049852395.1). Classification (NCBI taxonomy): domain Eukaryota; kingdom Metazoa; phylum Chordata; class Mammalia; order Rodentia; family Cricetidae; genus Peromyscus; species Peromyscus maniculatus. Next base: position 106,158,516 of record NC_134859.1, read on the forward strand.
CAAAGTCTCCACGGCTGGAGACAACCTGACACATAACACGGAGGAGGAGGAGGGTCTTCCCAGGTCAGGGCTGGGGAGGCGTGAATCAGCGGCAGAGCTTAGCATGAAGTGGGCCTTGACAGGGCCAGCTGGGCCAGGGTCACCTGAGTTTCGCTTGTCTGTGCTCCAGGGTAGCCAGGCACCTAGGAGGAGGCCAGCAGTTCCCTCCCCTGTGTGTGCTGTGCATGTGTGCACATGTGCTGTGCATGTTCAGATGTGTGGAGGAACAGTACTGTGTGTGTGTGTGTGTGTGTGTGTGTGTGTGTGTGTGTGTGTGTGTGTGTGTGTGTACACGAGTGTGTCTGTGTGCTCTGGGGGAGGCTAAGGGACAAACTCAGCTGTTGTTCCTCAGGTACCATCTATCTTTATTTTGTTTGTTTTTTTGTTTATGAGACAAGGTTTCTCTGTGTATCCTGGCTGTCCTGGAACTTACTCTGTAGACCAGGCTGGCCTCGAACTCACAGAGATCCACCTGCTCTGCCTCCAGAGTGCTGGGATTAAAGGTGTACACCACCGCTGCCGCCGCCTGACTGACTGCTTTGTTTTTTGAGATAGGGTCTCTCATTGGCTTGGGACTAACCAAGGAGGTGAGGCTGGCTGGCCAGTGAGCCCCAGACATTCGCCCATCTCCGACTTCGTGATACTGGGGTTGTAAATACAGGCCACCATACTCAGCTTTTATTTGTTTTTATTTTCTATGTGGATTCTAGGGGTGGAACTCAGGTCCTTGTGCCTGCCAGGCGAGCACTTTAGCGACTGAAAAAGATCATTCCACCCCCCTCCGTTTTCACTTATGAACGGCATACTAATGAATGAATATTGTCTCCTGGAAAGATTAGCCCCGGGATCACATGAGGCCTGGGTGGGATACAAGTGATTAATGAGGACATGTTCTCAGACCTACCCTTACCTCACGGGCCCAAGGAATTAATTGGAAGGATGCATGGAATCGCAGCCAGGTGCCTGGTACCACTGCTGGGCCCCTTGGCTGCTTATCAGTCCAAACAGGACAAAGGTGCTCCATGCAAAGGAGCAGGAATGCAGGCCTGCCGACAGGTGCCAGGGCTTGGGGGTGTGGCTTGAAGGTGGCATGCAAGCTGCTATCTGTCGGCAGACCCTTGGCAGCACCAGGATATGCGGGATATGGCCCTGCCCTGGTCAGCTGAACCAGAAGCTGAAGTGTAAGAGGAGCCCTAGGTTTGAGGGACCAAGGGTTGAACCACAGACTGAGGTGTGCAGCTGAAGGGGAAGAGAGCCTGGTCCTGCTTGCCCCAGGCCAGCCGCTTAGAGAGATGACAGGTGGATGGGGTAGAGGATCTAAACGTGTACTTCAGCTCAGTACACACACACACCCTGGCTTGCTTTGGCTAGTGGTGGGGAAGCATCTGGGACTGAGGACAGGCTTGAAGGACAGTCTCCTATTGGAAGAGGAAGGTTCTTTCCAAGCTTTTGCTTAGCAGCGGGGGTGGGGGTGGGGGTGGGGGTGGGGGTGGGGGGATGGGGGGCTGTTAGATGGGAGAGGGTTGGATGAGTGACCTTTACATTATGTGCAAATGGACACTCGCTCAGCGCCCCCTGGTGGTAGAAAACAGCACAGCCAGTTTCTGCCCACCAGCCCCTCTGGGGAGGGACTAGTAGTTGACCTGGACTCATTTGGGCTTATTCTGCTTATTGTCAGGGCCCAGCAGGTGGTGGGTCCCCTTCCTGAGAGGCTGGTGCAGAGGTGACTCTGTGCTCAGTGAATCAGAAGTTCCCTGGGAGCTGGAGAGATGGCTCAGTGGTTAAGAGCACTGGCTGCTCTTCCAGAGGACCCGGGTTCAATTCCCAGCCCCCACATGGCAGTTCACAACTGTCTGTAACTCCAAGATCTGACACTCTCACAAGATATACATGCAGGCAAAATACCAATGCACATAAAATAAAAATAAATAAATCAAAAAAAAAAAGAAGAAGAAGAAGTTCCCATGGGTGTGTGTGTGTGAGAGAGAGATGTGGGGCTGGGCAAACGGTTCTCACTGTGGGCTGTTTCTCTGTCGAGCCCCTTCCTAACCCATGCCCTCTCCTTGTATTTTAGCAGGAAAATGGGCTCCTGTGGACAGGGATTCGTGCTGGGATGCTGCCTGCTGCTGGCCATTGCCTGGGGTCCAGTCCTGAGCCTTGTGCCCCGCGGCCAGCAGGAACATCTGGAGTGGGAAGAGGAGGGGCCGCCCTCTCCTCTGAACCATGAGAAGAGGTGAGGGGCTGTGATGGCATGATGGCAGGGCTCTGGAGCTGACCAGGGCAAGTGTGTGAGGTGTGGGGCACTCCAGGGTGGATGCCCAGAGTCGCAAAGGGGCAAAGAGGAAGCGGAGGAGTGGTCCTCAGGGAGGTTGGTCCTGGAGGTCGACAGGCAGTTTCTCCGTCTGGTGACTTGGGTGTCTTATCTGAATCTGAGGATGGTGGTCCAGCCTCATCCTAACCCCAGGGCAGCTGAGTCTGAAAGAACCTCACATTTCAACCTCATTCTAACCCCAGGGCAGCCGAGTCTGCAAGAACCTCACATCTCCATCATGAAAAGGTACCTGCACTACCCTTCGGGTTACCTCTGCCTTCTAGTTAGGTTTCCTGGGAATGTTTACCAGAGCACTGAGAGTGCATGCAAGCAGGAGGCTGGGACAAGTGGCCTCAAACACTTACTCATTTGTAAGATGGCAATACAGTCTGGCAGTCTTGGTCAGGATCGTTTCCTCTGCCAGTTAAAGCCTTAAAAACAAACAAACAAAAACCAGGAAAAATCTCAAGCATAACAAGCAGCAGCAGAGAAATCTCAGACACCACAGACAGCAGCAGCTGAAGATCGGCGTTTATTGGGGGTGAGGAAACACTGGCCTGTAGCAGGCACACAGAGAAAAAGGGGACATCCAGTCTCTTCTCCAGGGCTGGGGCTTTTAGTCTCTAGAGAGTTTTCCTCCCCTAATTTAGGGTTGGTCAGTTTGAAGAAAGACAGGATGGCTGATTGACCCACGACTGTTGTTGACCTGTCCTGAGCAGCCTTGAACCTGTTCAGCCAGTCGGTCAGCAGGGTGCCTGCTGGTGGGAGACCAACGCCTAGAGTGTTTTTGTTTTAAGCTGTTGGAATTTTGTCTGAAGGCTGGAGGTTGAGGAGGCAGCCAGCTCTGGAAACTCACCAGCTCTATTACCGAGCCACGCTCCCTCTCCCTGTCTGTCTGACTACCAGGAAGTCTGTCTAACAACTCCCAGGCAAGATCGTGCTGGTGAGGATGGACCCTGCGGGCCAGGCGTCAGCTTCCCTTGATAAAGGACTTCAGGATGTCCCTTGCCTTTGTGTCTGTGACCCTCAGTGTATACAGACCCAAAGCTATGGAAGATATTTTGTAGGGACACCAAGCATGAAGTCCTACAGGCCTGTGCAAGGCTCAATGCTGGCTTCGGGCTTCTTCATTATCCTGCACATTGGGTCGATTTAATATTCAAGGTTCCAGACAGTTTTGAGGGCCAAGAAACCCCATTCCTTTGTTCTTCTTCCTCTCCTTTGTTTCCTTTCGGCAAACATTGATTAAGTAGCTGCTGTCAATCAGGCCATCTCCTGGGTCCTGGAGATGCTCTTGGAGGACAGACTTCGGCTTCTAGAAACTCCAAGGCCGTCGTAGGGAGACAGGCAAACACAATACAATACAGACTCGGAAGTAAGGCTGTATCCGCAGTGCAGTACTGGGGTTCTCTTGGGTGTGGGAGGAAAAGGCAGAATGCTGTAGGCAGAGGGAGGTGAGTCCCGCAGGATGGGAGGGTGACTCGGGGTGGTGGGAGCGGGAGCCTGGGAATGGAGGATGTAAAGTGTTAAGTCTTAGGTAGCTGAGTGTAGTGTGTGGGAGGGAGAATCTCATCGGGGCTTCGTTCTGTAGGAAATAAGGAGTCCTGCAGGAGAGGTTTGCACTTAAGGGTGTTCCAGTAGGAATGCTCGAGGGAAGCATCAGAGAGTGAATTGCTGATGAAAAGACAAACTCCAGGACTGCTGTCCACATGGTGCATTAGAGATAAGGGCCCAGATCTGTCCAGCTGTGGGTAGGCTTGACTCCCCAGTACTTGTTGGATATGGGGGAGGTCAGGCAGGCAGAAGGCTCTATTATGGGCCACTATCATATGCTGGAAAAAAAAATTGGAAGCAACAGGTTTCATAGGCAAAGGGGCGTTATGAGGCTTTCAATTCTGGACACGTGGTGTCTGTGGGGCCTGTTGAATGGGTGGGATGGAGACTTCCTGAAAGACGTCTGAAGCTCAGGAGAGAGGTGTAGGTGAGAGTCTTTCTCCAGGAACTGGGTTTCCATGTGGTGGAATTCAGAGTTTGTGTGGATCCATGTCCCAGACTGTCTGGGGATGAAACATGGACGGGGTTAGAGAGGAACGAGTTTATCTAGAGCCTTCTGTGTCCAGGGGAGCCTCCATGAGGAGAGCAACATGCAATGTTGCATGTGGCCATGTGATGGCAGTGTACAGCCATTACTGTCCGCCGGCTGCGGTAGCCCAGAGGCACCGGAAGACGAAGTGAATGAAGCGAAATTGTTTACAAATGAGTTGCTGGTAGGTTGCGCTCTAGATACACAGAGCAGTTCTTTACCACTGAAAGACCTGGTCCTGCAGGCAGGATTTCTCCACCTAAGCCCTGAGGTTATTGTCATTTGCATTATCTTTGTTTTGGATATATTACTACTATAATGGGGCGTGTGTGTGTGTGTGTGTGTGTGTGTGTGTGTGTGTGTGTGTGTGTGTGTGTGTTATCTGCAGTTTGAGTCAGGATCTCAGAATTCTCCCCCAAGTCTATGCTAACCAGAGCATTGCATATCCAGAGAAGGAGGGCCCAGGGGAGCCAAGCCCTGGGTCCATAGCAGCAGAAGAGAGCGCCCAGCTTAGAGTTTATAATTTGTGGTGGTTTATTCCCTCAGGGATGAAGACACACGTGAGAAGTATAGCCCCAGCCAGGGCCAGGACCCCACTTCCAGGTGCTACAGATGCTGTGACCCTGGCACGCCTGTATACCAGACAATCCCCCCACCCCAAATCAACATCACCATCCTGAAAGGTGAGAAGGCTGCAGACCTGGATGGTACTGGGGGGGGGCACTTCCTGGGGGCTGCTTTATGTCGATGGAGAGGGAGATGCTGCTGGGTGGGGCTTGCAGGATCAGGGGTCTCAGATAGAGTGGAGGTGGGCTGCCATCTGGAGGGAAGGAAGAAATTTTGAGTTTTGAGCTGTGACCCTTCTCCATGAGCAGAAGAGGAGGAGCCTTAGAGGATTCTAGGGAGATGGCTCAGTGGTTAAGAACACTTGCTAAGAAAGCAAGATGACCCAAGTTCAAATCCCCAGCACCCATGTAAAAACCAGGGGTAGCCACATGTGCCTGTAACCAGGAGGCTCGGGAAGGGCAGAGTCAGGAAGATTCTAGAATCCAGGCTTTCTGAAGCACTGTGATTCAGTGAGGAACCTTACATCAAAAGGTAAGATGGAGTGGGGCTGGAGAGACGGCTCAGTGAGTAAGAGCACTGGCTGCTCTTCCAGAGGACCCGGGTTCGATTCCCAGCATCCACATGGCAGCTCTCAACTGTCTGTAACTCCAGTTCCAGGGGATCTGACATCCATGGAAAAACACCAATGCACATAAAAATACTAAAATAAATAAAAAAGGCAAGGTGGAAAGAGTACCCCCAACACCGTCTTCTGGCCTCACCAAGTGCCTGTAGTGTGTGCACACACACATGTCACAGGTGTACACAAACACCACACATACTTATCCATAAAGAGGGGCTTCAGGGGTTCTTCCCCCTCCCTGTTTGCATGGGACTTGCAGACCTCTTTGTTTTGACGCCACGTCAAGCCAGTTCTCTGAAATGCTGTGCCCTCCCCCTAGATAACCCCAGGGAATGCTTGCAACCTGGATCTTGCTCTGAGTCCTGACATCTGCAGTCCATTTACTCAGAGTGAGCCCAGGCCTGGCCACAGAGCCTGTTGCTAGTGGACAAACCCATATGTTCCTTTATCTTTGCCAGGACTTTGCAGAAAGAGAGTGAAAAAGCTTGCCTTCTGGATGAAAATAGACCAACCCTTGACAGTGAAAATGATAGCTCTAATGATATGAGAACCAAAATGTCCCCTTGCCCAGGTCAGGGCTGGGATGTGGAGTCACATGACTGCCTGGAAGCCAGCTGCAGGCTGACCTCCTTTGGGACCTCATCTCTTCTTATTCTCTCTTAGGTGAGAAAGGTGACCGAGGGGATCGAGGCCTCCAGGGGAAATACGGTAAAACAGGCTCTACAGGTGCCAGGGGCCATATTGGCCCCAAAGGGCAGAAGGGGTCCATGGGGGCTCCTGGAGACCGCTGCAAGAACCATTACGCAGCCTTCTCTGTGGGCCGAAAAAAGGCTTTGCACAGTAATGACTACTTCCAGCCTGTGGTCTTTGACACGCAGTTTGTGAACCTCTATGAACACTTCAACATGTTCACTGGCAAGTTCTACTGCTATGTGCCGGGCATCTACTTCTTCAGCCTCAATGTGCACACTTGGAACCAGAAGGAGACGTATCTGCACATCATGAAGAACGAGGAGGAGGTGGTGATCCTGTATGCACAGGTGAGCGACCGAAGCATTATGCAGAGTCAGAGCCTGATGCTGGAGCTGCGTGAGCAGGATGAGGTCTGGGTGCGCCTCTTCAAGGGCGAGCGTGAGAACGCCATTTTCAGTGATGAGTTCGACACCTACATCACCTTCAGTGGCTACCTGGTCAAGCCAGCCTCTGAGCCCTAGCTGCCACTCCCCATGGTACTCTCACAGACTGATGACCTCCTTGCCTGTCACCCCTGCCCATTCCTGCATTCCACGGACACTGGAGTCCCGCCCCAGGCTGACCCCATCGTCTCTCCCCTCAGTCCTGGCTTCTTTGGCCTTGGCGTCCTTAGTTTTGGTTTTTGACAAGATGCCCGTGGCCACTGGGAAGTCCAAAGGGCTGTGTGGTCCTAGGTCTGGCTGCCGCTCTCGATGGAGAGCTGCTGGCAGATGAAATCATCGGGTGGGGTGCCTATGAGGACTTTGGGGGACCTCCAGCTCCTTCTGTGTACACAGCCTTAGACGACCCTGTGGTGCGCTGTCCTGCGGCCACGGGGTGTTCCAGAGCACAGCCCCTGTGTGCTCCCATTCCTGGACGGAATCAAGCAAACAAACGCCTGAGTTTCAGAAGAACAAAGTAAAGCGGAGAGACAGGAAAGTGGTGTTTGTTTTGGCCTTTCAGCCAGCTGGCTCTTAGAGAGAGAGGGAGGGAGGAAGGGGGAGGGAGAGCAAGCGAGCGAGCGCTGTGCTGGGGAAAGTGGGCCAGAGACCCTGCACAGGAATGGATCCTTAGGGAAGCATAGGTGACAACGGAGGAGCCGCAGTTTGTGGGTTTGGAAACCGCACCTGACTTCACTCTATTAAGCCACGTGTGAGCTTTCTTGGGGACAGCAGGACTGACCTCCGAGCTCTGTTGACTTGCTACAGCCTTGCCCAGGGGCCTGCCAGTCTTTCTGAGCCACAACAGTGAAAGGGTTCGGGGAGGGAGGGCAGCAAATGTCAGCTCCCAAGAGGGGCAGCAGGCCCTCTGTGGGTTGGGCTGGGGGCAGCACCCAGCTCGCTCCAGCTCACAGCTCCTGACAGTGGCTGGGGACCTCAGGGACTCCTGAACCTGCAGGTTTCTCTATAAGAAATAAAGCTCCTAATTTATCCCTGCACCTCTCTGCTTTCCTCCACTTCCCTGGGCTGCTCTGGAACCCCAGGTGAGTTCTCCCCCTGCCTGGTGTGGGATCAGTTCCCAGTTCCTCCTTCCAGATGGATCAGCCATGAAAGGCACCAGGCCTTTGATTTGGGGTTCTAACAAGCTGCCCCTCACCAGCCTGTGTTCCATCTTCTCCCTGGTTCAGTGTCCTGTCTGGGAGATTGATGTGTTAACTCACAGGAGCTGATGGGTCTGACAGGACCCTAGCCTGACACAGCCCTAGCCAGCCTATGGCAATGGGAAAGGGATTTCCTTTGGGTCCCAGAGCTGGGGGGAGCTTGTAAAGGCTAGAGAGTATACCCTTCCCATTTCCGGGCCAATCCTGAAGTGCTAGAGGAGGAAACATGAGATTTGTATCCCATCACCAGGCTCGGACTCAGGGACGGCTTCAGGGCTGATTCTCAGATCTCAGAGAACCTGTGGCCTCTCCGCATCTCACCCGGGTTGATGCCAGGGCCTGGGTATTGGCTATCTGCTTTGTGCCAACCAGGCTTGCTCGCTGCTGCTTGCTGGCCCTTGGCTAGGACCCCACTCTAATTCTGGTGTCTGAGTGTTGGGACTCAGTGTTTGTGTATACCACCTCTGAAGGGGCTTCTGCTGATCGGACCCTCCAAGCCAGTCTCCAGGGGTGTGCCTGCAGCAGAGGCCGCCTGCCAGCTGTGCTCTGCCCTGCTCTTTCCAGAAAACATTAAACTTGCCATGGCAATCTACAGCAAGCCGGCCTCTTCGTCTGCTCATTGGATGGAGTCTTCCTCCTGCCCTCTTCCCATCTATCACCCACCTTCTGCCTACTAAAGGCCAATTATGTCCTCAGCTTTGTACCCAGGGCCCGAATCGCCATGTTCTACCAAGGAGACATGGATTTCCTGAGTATCCTAGATTTCCTAGAGCTGAGCACTAGGGCTGTTTGGTGTGTGGACAGGTCTGGAGACTCACGTGTAGTGATGGCACATTATTCTTTTGTACTGGAGTGGGAAGCCCGGGGACTAGCAGTAAAGGTAGCCCCCTGGCCTGGACTGCAGCCCAGGAAACTGTATGACAGTCCTGGGCTGTGTCACGAAGGCCCAGAAACCAGGTGGCTGGAAACAGACAAATGTCTTCTCAGAGCTCTGGAGGTCAGAGTTCAAAATCCAGGTGTGAGCGATGTGGTGCTCCTAGCAAGGACTGGGGGAGGGCACTTCCTGCCACCTGTATTTGCAGGCATTCTTTGCCTGGAGGGAGGGACCTTATCAGTCTTCCTGTCCTGACTCTATGTGACCTGCTTCCCACAGCTTGTCTCCCTTTCAAGAACACTTAGGGCTGCATTCATGGCCTCCCCTAAATCCAGGACTCACTCTCCAGATCTCCAAATTTAACTTAAAACACATCTGCTAAAGGGATTTGTGAATGGGCAGGCGCTGGAGGCCAGTGCATGCGTGTCTCTTTTGGGGATCCCAGTAAAGCTTGTTGTGACAACCCACGGGTTTGGGCACTGGTAACAGCCCCTCTGTGTCTCCATGGTGAAGGGTAGGCACTTTTTCTTTTCATTGCTGGCCAGCGAGGTCTGCAGCCAGCCCCCCTCTCCACCTACCCAGCAGCCGGCTTGGAAGCTGGAATCGGCAGCTTGGCAAACAGCTGGCCTTCTGCCTCTGCCTGGTGCTGGGAGCCCATGTGGGCACACTCAGCCTTGGAATGGGGCCAAAATGGAGCAGGTGGACAAGGGCCCTGGTCAAAAAGTGAGTTCCCTTCTCCACAGTGTGGAGGCTGTTGCACAGAGAAGAGGCCTTACAGGTGCCCAGGAGTGGGGCCGGTGCTTTTCCCAAAGGGACCTGGAAGGAATGTGTTGGGCCTATTCAAGGGCAACTGGCAGCCTGATCTCCTGTCCTGTGACCCGGGTACATTCAGTCCACAGCTGGCCTGGCCCTGGGGAAGAAGGCAGCATTTACTCTGGTGCCCATCTGATGCTTCCCCCTACTCCCACCTTTTTTTTTTTTTTCTTTTTTTAAAAAAAGGGTCTCGTAGGCCAGGCTGATCTTGAACTTACTATATATGAATAAGCCTGACCTTGAATTCCTGACCCTCCTGACTCCACTTCCTGAATGCCAGGATTACAGGTCTGCCCCAACTCGCCTGACCTTTTAAAATGTTAGCATATATTAATTATATATAATAAAGAGTTTCCTTATGACATTTGCATACATGTGCACAGTGTATTTCCATCATATCCAGTTCCCATAATCCTTGCCTGTTCCCCTTTGCTTAGACTAATTCCATCTTCTTCCCATTTAGTATCCCTTTCGTGCGTGTGTGTGTGTGTGTGTGTGTGTGTGTATGTATCTCCAAATGAGTCACAGTAGGGCTGTTCATAGGCACATGGGCACCTTCACAGTGAACATATCCCTGTCCCCCAGGCAACTGGGTATAAATCCTCAGAGAAGGGTGTGTGGCCATGAAATCCCTTCCCAGTTCCATGACTAAGAGCTGCAGGGCCCAGTCATGTGTGAGCAGTCACAACAGCTGTGCATTCAAGAGTGTGAGAGCCATGCCATGCCCAGACATCACGGTTTTTGCTTTTACTATTTATCATCTGTCTGTGTATCTATCTATCTATCTATCTATCTATCTATCTATCTATCTATCTATCTATCTATCTATCTATCTATTTTCAGATTGTATTTTATACTGTAGCCCAGGCTGGTTTCAAACTTGTGGCAGTCAGTCTCTGGCTTCAGTATCCTGTAAAGGCATGTGCCCCGATGCCCCGATGTCCCTCATAAGATTTATTTTTATGTGTATAAGTCTACATACATATACATCCACCACATGTGTGAGTGTCTTCAAAGGCAGAGGAGAGCATCAGAACTGAAACTATAGATAGCTGTGAGCTCCTGGCATGTGGGTTCTGGGAACTGAACCCAGGTCCTCTGCAAAAGCAGTAAAAAAAAAAAAAAAAAAATCTTATGAAGCTGATCCGGCATCTCCAGAGGCTGGGCAGGGAGAATGAGAGCAACAGCCAATGTGCACTAATGCATCTGTGGTCGTTTCGTTTTTTTCTTTTTGATGAAAGCATTCTCCGATTGCCAATCATGGTTACATAACACAGTGACTGCTAGGAGCCTTTTAACTGCACACTTTGCATTTGTGTAACAGAATGGTCACATACACACGAACACACGTGCCCACATGCTCGTACACATTGACTTCCAATCACACATACCACACACATGATCAGGTTCCCCACGCCTCTCAGTCGAGGGCTGGAGAATCCTGCCGGTCCTTCTGAGTTACGATCCTCATCATCCATCCATCATGACTTGGCTAAGGTGGAGTCAGAGGCCGAGGCCGAGAACGTAGAACAGGAGCAGAGAGCTAGCCCGTCCAAGAACATTACTGAACAAGCAGTTTTCAACATCTAGAGTGTGAGCTCACTTGAGTTTGAGAGGCTGATGCAGAAGCCAAGGGAACATTCCAGAGGAACAAGTAATGGAGGACCGTGCCTTTCCCTCTCAAATCCCAGCCTTGCTGGGCAGGGACCAGAAAGTCAGGGTGACCTCAAGTGCCCTAACTCAAGAGGCCCCAGTGTCCAGCCCTCCCAGCACAGGATGGAGTCCGGCCATTTCTCCTGGAACAGGCGGCCGGTGTAGACAAGGAGGCTGCACTTCAGAGATCCTACAAACGGGACTCGAAACCCATGTGCCCTACGGAACCTAGAATGCTTCCTGCCTCACCAGAGAAAAACGTCCTGACTGTTCAGTGGAGATGCCACTAAGTTACCGTCCACACGGCGGGAAGGCCTGCTCGCTAAGAACAGGCATACAAATGCAGGCTTGTTCACCAGGCAGGGGGAGGATTCAGAGTTGTCACCAGCAAAAAATAATACACTGGCTACAGCTGGAGAGATCAACGGAGACAAGACTGAGAACTGGTGAAGAACATGGTGGCAAGGAACCACACTTTCTGTATTGTGCGCTGGAAGTGGGAAACCAAACGAACAGAATTGAGAACTCCATGGACGAATTTAATCATGCCCTGTCAAAGTGGGACAGAAAATCAGCACAGGGAAAGTGAGTCAGAAGAAAACGCCCGGGAGCAAGCACGGAAATGGTAAAGTCAGAAGGAGAGGACGGGAGACCTCAGGAAAACCAAGCCGGGCACACGAGGACTGGGTGTCGGCGCAGTGTCATGAACTTAGGGACAGAGTCAGGACCACGAAGCAGGTGTTAACGGGGTGCATTAGCAGAAGTATGTCTTGTGTGGTGGCAAGACAGGTGGATGCTAGCTCCCCAAAGCCAGAGGTGGGACTTCACGTGTCGGCTGGTTGATCTTGACCGTCGATTGGATTGAATCAAGATATTCTCAGGAGATGATCAACGCACTCTTGGGTGTGTTCGGGAGGACGGTTTCTCATCAGGGCTCTGACAGTTAGTGCGATCCATTGATGGACAGTTAGTGCGATCCACTGATGGACAGTTAGTGCGATCCACTGATGGACAGCTAGTGCGATCCACTGATGGACAGCTAGTGCGATCCACTGATGGACAGCTAGTGCGATCCACTGATGGACAGTTAGTGCGATCCACTGATGGACAGTTAGTGTGATCCACTGATGGACAGTTAGTGCGATCCACTGATGGACAGTTAGTGCGATCCATTGATGGACAGTTAGTGCGATCCACTGATGGACAGTTAGTGTGATCCACTGATGGACAGCTAGTGCGATCCACTGATGGACAGCTAGTGCGATCCACTGATGGACAGTTAGTGTGATCCACTGATGGACAGTTAGTGCGATCCACTGATGGACAGTTAGTGCGATCCATTGATGGACAGTTAGTGCGATCCACTGATGGACAGTTAGTGTGATCCACTGATGGACAGTTAGTGTGATCCACTGATGGACAGTTAGTGCGATCCATTGATGGATTCATAATTAGAATGGACTATTGGCCGGTGTTGGGAGGAAGTAGGTCACAGGGCTTGTGTCCTTGGGGTTATATCCCATCATGGTTCCTTCTTGTTACTGCTTAACTATGTATCTTATCCTCCAGGATGTGAACAGTTCTGCTTTGAAACCGGGAACCCAGATAAATCTTTCCTCATTTACATCTTCCAGCCAGGCTGCCACAGCAACCGTCTAACAGGTGTTAAGATAGACAGGTGAGATGAGACCAGAATACACTGGCCTTTCAACAGACTGGGCATCATCGGCTGGCATACTACCTTCAGGTGACTATCTCAGGATTTGATGTGTCCTATAGGGTAGAGGTGACTCCGGGGTTACCCAGCCAGCAAAACAGGAGTTGTGATGAAGATAGCCAGAGTCATATCATGCTACGTAAACACTGATGGTCCTGGCGAAACTAAATGGGTCACAAAACAAAACCAGGAGTTATAGAATCTGGGAAAGGGACGTGTGTGTGTGTGTGTGTGTGTGTGTGTGTGTGTGTGTGTGTGTGTTTGATGGTAGTGGGAGTTGGATAAGAGAGGGTGGATGGAGAGAGTAACCAGAATACATAATATACATCTATGAAATTGTCAAAGAACAATCTTTTTAGGAAGTGCAAAGCAGCTTCGAAATGTCCCCTGCTTCCCACAAGCACAAATGCACACACTCACTTGTAGGAGCACAGATCGAAGAGGGAGGGAGGGAGGAAGTGGGGGGAGGGAGGGAGAGGACATTTGCAAATGCACAAAACTTGTAAGTGTTCTTCACGGAGTGAGAACGGGTAGAAGGGAGAGCTGGAGTGCGGGAAGGAGAAAGTGAGGAGCGCCAGAGTGGTTACATTTGCTGCTGATTCTAAGTGAACATCACTTGCCAAAAACAATAATAACAACCTTGGAAAACAGCTTGGAAGTTCCTCAAAATGTTAAATATAGAGTTGCCATGACTCAGAAATCCCACTTGTAAGCACATGCCAAAGAGAAACAAAAACAGGCTCCCACACAGAGCCTCGTGCATGCAGGTTCGGCAGCACCGCACGCAGGCTTGCGGGGTACCTGTGTAAGAGGGGGTGAGCTGCTACTGTGCGCTACTGCAAGGGATGGGCCTCAACCATGCTGAGCGGGTCAAGTCCTTGCAGAGGGTCACAACAGTGCACCACCGCTTCACGTGTGAGGAATACCCAGAAGAGGGGTCCATAGAGGGAGATTATGGGCTACCTGGGGCTGTGTACATTGGAGAAGAGCCGCCACAGAATGGCCACTAACGGGACTTTTGACTGGAGTGATGAACTGTTCTAAAATTAAATCGTGGTCATAGCTGCACACTCGGTCAATATACTAAACGCCACTGAATTGGGCACTTTTTTGTTTGTTTGAGGCAGTCTCATGTAAACTGAACTGGCCTTGAACTTGCACTGTACCAAGGCTGACCTTGAATTCCTGATCCTCCTGCTTCTACCCCTCGGGGGCTGGGATTTCAGGTGTGTGCCACCACGCCCAGATGGATTGTGCATCTTAGATGAATATATTAATATTATATGTCTTTTTTTATTTTTTATTTTTTTAAAGATTTATTTATTTATTATGTATACAGCATATATGACTGCAGGCCAGAAGAGGGCATATCTCGTTACAGATGGTTGTGAGCCACCATGTGGTTGCTGGGAATTGAACTCAGGACCTCTGGAAGAGCAGTCAGTGCTCTTAACCTCTGAGCCATCTCTCCAGCCCAATATTATATGTCTTGATGATGTGAAAATGAGGCCTTTGGGGCAGGACATACAGATTTTGCCCACCGAGCAAGCTTGAGGACCTGAGTCCAATCCCTAGAACCCACACACAGAAGCTGGGTACCATAGCATGTTTTTGTGATCCCAGTGCCGGGAAGCAAACAGGAGGCTCCCTAGGACTTGCTGGTCAGCTGCAACACCTACTTATAAAGACCACAGCGGAGACAGACTAGCAGGGTATAGGAGATAAAAGCAGAGTCAGCGAAGCCGATTCTTTGAAAACATCAACAAACAAACACCTAACAAGATGGTCTAAGGAACAAGAGGGAAGATCTGGCTTATTGAAGCCAGCTGTGGGAGATGCTGTCACCTCCCAACATGAGGCAGTGTGACTGAGGGAGGTGGCTCAGTGGATGAGCATGCTTGCTGTAAACAAGGGGACCAAGTTTGGATTTCCAGCACCTATGTATACAGCTGGGTGGGGCCATGCACTCCTGCAAGCCCAGTGCTCGGAGGGGGAGTAGGTGAGACAGGGGACGGATGGGGGTCAGCAAGTTGGCTCATCGGGTAAAGGGGTCTGCAGCCAAGCCCAGTAGAATAAGCGCAGTGTCCAGGATCCCTTGGTTGGAAGGAGAGAACTGACTGACTGCTGCAAATCACCTTGTGACCTGTACATGTGTGCCACAGCACTCCCAAACACCACACACACACACACACACACACACACACACACACACACACACACACACACTGTCTGCCATCTGCCTATCTGTCTGTCTATCTATCCATCTTTTTTTTTTTTTTTCAAGAAAGGAAGCCATCCCTGGGGCTTGTTGGCTGCCAGCCTGGCTGAACTACAGAGAATTCCAGTTTCAGTGAGAGACCCTGTCTGAGTAATGTCGAAGCTCCATAAAAGAGGATTCCCGCTATCCTCCAATCCCTCTTGATGACAGACACTTTTGCAGACTTGCATGTTACACACACACACACACACACACACACACACACACACACACACTTTTTATTTTTCCTTTTGAAAGGACATCATTAGGACTGGCAAGATGGCTGAGAGCTTGCTGATGCCACTCCTGACGACCTGAGTTTGATCCCCGAAACCCACCAGGTGGGAAGTTTAAACTGAGTCCTGCGAGTTGTCTCTGATGTCCACTTGTGTACCATGACCCCCCTAAACATATGTCCACGCCCACACATATTCACTGCACACTCACACATTAGAAGGAAAATCGTGGAGACACACAGTAGAACGGTGATGTGGTAGGTGAAGTTGCTGTTCAGTGGGTGGGATTTTGATTACATAGAGCCCTGGAGAACAAGGGTGGTAAGGACCGCCTCTGTCCTGATGCATTTAGTGCTGTGGTTGCCTCCACAGCCATCTGGGGCTCAGACCTAAGTTATTTGCAGCCCTGTCACATCCCGTCACCTCTGGCCTAGTTCAGACTTCCCTTCCTGACTGGTAGATTGTGATGAAGTCTGTCCTTTCTTATCTTCCTCACTGGGAGCTCTGCCGCCGCTGCTGACCACTAGAAACCCGAGGGCGGCATCAGGGGACATCGCCAAGTTCCCTCGGTGTGTGTGTTCGCTCTAAGCCTGCACAGCTCCCGGGAAGTGCGAGGGCACCATAGGGACCTGGTGACAGCATGGCCCGCAGGCCCCTCTCTCCTGTCTCCTCCCCTTTCCCCTCTCCCTTCCTTCCTAAATTTGTCTCCCCCACACTGTCTTCCTGTCTCCTCTCTCCTGCTCTCTTCCTCCCCGCCTCCCCCGTCTCCGACCCCTCTCATCTGCTGGTAGAGCAGCATGTTATTGGTCTTCCCTACAGACTCCTCCGCACCCTTCCCTCAGGGACCCAGAAGTGGTGCACTGTCCTGTTAGTTCTAGTTCGTGTTTATTGTGTAATCTCTGGATCTTACCTGATCACCCAGCTGAATCACTGTCCCCCTGGTCAAGGCTGCCTGCAAGAGTAAGGCATCTGGGTAAGAATGAATTGGATGCAGAATTCATCATATAATCTATAAAACAACATTTTTTTTTATTGAACACGTGGATTTTGTGGGTTTGAAACACAGAAGGGATACAGAGATGGAGAGAATCATGGACTCTCATAAAATAATGGAACAGGAAAATCATTTAAAAAGTGTCATTGCAGAGTCTACCAGTATGGGATGTAAATGACTAATAGCCTTCCTTCATGCCAGTGAGCTTGAGAAACAGATAGACAACCCTTAAAAACCCACAACTCCTGAGATTAGTGTAGGTGTAGAAACATTTGGATAGTTATAGGAATATCTAGTGCAAACTGCAATTTAAAAGCTACCACAAAAGAAACTACTCAGCACAGACTATCTTTTAAACAAAGATTTATTTAGCCGGGCAATGATGGTACATGTCATTAATCCCAGCACTCAGGAGGCAGAGCCAGGCAGATCTCTGTGAGTTCAAGGCCAATCTGGTCTACAGAGTGAGATCCAGGACAGGCACCAAAACTACAGAGAGAAACCCTGTCTCAAACAAACAAAAAAACAAAAATAAAAAATAAAAAAGATTTATTTATCTTTTGTGTATGTATGTATGTGTGTGTGTGTTTGCCTGCAAGTATGTGCACCATGTGCATGTAGTACCTGTGGATGCCAGAAGAGGGCACAAGATCCCCTGGAACTGGAGCTACAGTGGTTGTGAGGTGCCATGTGTGTGTTGGGAACCAAATCTGGTTCTCAGCAACAGCAGCAAGTGCTTTTAACCAATGAGCCACCTCTCTGGATCCTGCTGTTATGTGAATAAGCTAAGTTACAGAACAATTATGATAATCTTGAGCAAGCTATTCCAGAAAAGGGAAAAGGGGATCTTCCCCCATGTTTTAATGATGCAGTCCTAAAATAGTCTGATTTTAAGGCCAGATGAGAAAAAAAATTTTTTGTTGTTGTTGTTGTTTTTTTTTTTTTTTCAAGACAGGGTTTCTCTGTGTAGTTTTGGTGCTGGTCCTGGATCTCACTCTGTAGACCAGGCTGGCCTCAACTCACAGAGATCCACCTGGCTCTGCCTCCAGAGTGCTGGGATTGGGGGCTGGAGAGATGGCTCAGAGGTAAAGAGCACTGGCTGTTTCTTCCAGAGGTCCTGAGTTCAATTCCCAGCAACCACATGGTGGCTCACAACCATCTGTAATGAGATCTGGTGCCCTCTTCTGGCCTGAAGGGATACATGCAAGCAGAACACTATACATAATAAATAAATAAATCTTGAAAAAAAAAAAAAAAGGCAGAGTGCTGGGATTAAAGGCATGTGCCACCGCTGCCTGGCCCAATGAGAAAATTTTAAGAAAGGAAAACAACAGGACAATCTCTGAATGAACATGGAATACTCCTGAACAGCTCAGTTGCACAGAGGAAAAGTACACACCTTGAGTAAACTGGGTTTATTTTGTGAAGGCAGCCTCCTGGAAAGACCCACACCTTCTAACCACTGAGTAGAACTTCAGTGACTGTGAGGGAGTTGGAATGTTACAGGTCCAAGGCCTAATTACTAGTATCTTACTAACATTCCTTGCTCATCTCTGTCTCATCTAACTGCCTGTGACTGTCAGTCACAGAAGGGTTCCACCACTGAGCTCCACCCCCACCCACACCAGTACACTTATGTTTGAGGTTGGTCAGGAGGGTGGATACAGATCATTAAGGCAAGAAAAGTCAATGATGTGGCAAGGATTGGAAAGGGAAAGATGAAGCTGCCATTGATAGGTTGCTGTCAGTGAAGACATGCAATTTATAGGTGAAGTATCAGAACTGGTAATTAATGAATACAGGGAATAAAAATCGCTACACCAGGGCTAGTGTTGTTGGAGTTTTCCTTTCCAGCCAGCAGCTCCCAAGTAAACACACAGAGGCTTAACATTAATTACAAATGATCGGCCAATAGCTCAGGCTTGTTATTAGCTAACCCTTACATTTATGTTAATTCATATTTCTTATCTTTGCTTTGCCATGTGTCTTGGTACCTTTTCTCAGTACAGCATGCCCATCTTGCTTCTCTCTGCATCTGCTGGCAAATCCTGAAGACTCTTCAGACTCTACCCCCTCCTTCCCAGCATTCTCTCTGTCCCCAGAATTCTGCCTAGCCATCAGCCAGTCAGCTCTTTATTAACCAATGAGAGTAATACACATTCACAGTGAATAAAAGGATTATTCCACAGCATTCTCCCCTTTTTGTCTAATTAAAAAGGAAAGTTTTAATGTTAACATAGTAAAATTGTGGGTGATTGTTCATGCAGCCAAATATGAATATTCCTTTATACTGTGTGACTACATGTCACTGTGGTTAGTTTAAAAAAGAAGTTGACTGGCCAATAGCTGAACAGAATAAGGTTAGGTGGGAAAGCCAAACTGAGAATGCTGGGAGAAACAAGGGCAGAGCAGAAGAGTAGCTCCACAAAAGCACCGTGGCACTTGAGTGCTCACACAGATGTAAACACACTATAAACAGACAAATGCAATCTTTTCCATTAAAACATCAAAAACAAAAATCACCACTCTACCAATAGCAGGTTGGAGGTGACATTTAAGACTCGATGCTGAGAGGCAGAGGCGGCTGGATTTCTGTGGGTTTGAGGCCAGTTTGATCTACACAGAGCTACACAGTGAGACCCTGTCTTGAAAAACCAAAGGAAAATAAAACAAAACAAAACAAAAAAAAACAGACTCTGGGTTAGCTTTAATTGGTGGACAATAAATCACTCCCCAAACTCAGTATCTTGAAGGAAAAATGGCAGCTTATTATGTCAGGACCCAGCTCACTGGCAATCATTGGCAGGGCTCCTCACAGCTTCCCTCAGCCATTGGGTCTGCTTCTGGGTATTCCAAGATGGCCTTAGGCTGGGACGTCAGCTGCCAGGGCTCCGATGCCCCAGAGTGCCTGTCTAAGCTTCTCTGTCCACTTTGTCTTTTGTCCCAGAAGCCACTTCTTCATAGAGTGACCTCTGACCTCCACAGTGCTCTAAGGAGGAGGGGCAGAAACTTCAAGGTTTCTTGAGACCTAGACTCAAAACTCACACCATGGCCGCTTCAGCCACATTCTTTTGGCCAAAGCAAGTCACAGGGCCAGCCCTGAGAAAGGCTGGGAGCCAACGTCACCTTTTGGTGGGGGAGGATGCGGAGAGCTGAGTCTCATCCCTCACAGGTTTATGGTGTCGTTTGGAGGTGAATGTGACTAGGTGAGATCGCTCTGCTCTAAAGCAGTGTCAAATTAAAACCTAAAGGCAGTAAGTTGTTTTTTGCCCTCTGAGAAGCGAGCTTCCAAACAGGCGTGGGCACATGAGAAGAACAAGGTTGCGGGAGGGAGACGGTGAAGGTTTTAGGCAGGAAGGAGCTTGGCAGAGGGTGTTCAAAGGATGTGAGCTGGACACTTTGAAGAGGGGATGGAAGGAGGCGCCAGCACAGCTCCCAAGAGTTTGGCCAGGCTGATGGAGGTCCGGGGTTCAAGGTGCACTCCCCATGGTCTCGGCTTGGCGTCAGGGTGGATCCCAAAAGGCAGCAGCTGATACCCTTGGTCACTTGTTCCCTGGTTGCAAGGGATCCCAGTGGTTGCATGTCCCCACCCTTCCATGGAATGTAGCACACTCACAGTCTGTGAAATCCAGTTGTGTAAGGACGGCACACCTTCCCACCTTCCCAACCGGGAGTTTTGATGGCGTAAATGCATTTCTAACAGACTCTCAGTAGAAGGCAGCAGCCTGATTCTAAATATTAAGTAAATCTTGGAGATTCTCAAAGCAGAAGGCCTTTCTAAAGACCACAGTTCACTTTAAAGCTACACCATGAACAGGTCTGGTATCAAGGAGCAGAGGGGGCAGAGAGCCCCAGATACAGACGTGGGCACTCTGGACTTGGCCTCAGCAAAGGGAGGGCTGCAGGAAAAAGTCTTTCCAGAGATAAAAACCCGAGTGAAACCCACCCCCCTCATTGTGCTGGGATGAGATGCAGGACTGCTTTAGCACATGTACATCTTCAGTTCCCTCTCCATCTCCAGTCCACCCGAAAGAAATAGTAGATGAATGGTAAACACAAACCAATGATAACAGTAACAGATACGAGACACTGAACCTCCAGAGAAGGTTAAAGGCAAAATGGAAGCTTTAGGGGGCCGGCAAGATGGCTCAGTGGGGAGAGGTGTTTGCTGCTAAAAGAGACACCTGAGTCGAAAAGATCTCCAATCTTCCAATGTAGTGGAAGGAGAGAATCGATTCCTTCGAGCTGTCCTCTGACCTCCACATATGCACCTTAGCACGCATGCCTGGACACACACACACACACACACACACACACCCCACACACATGAGACATACACACACACACACAAATAAACAGTTGCAGTAATAAAACCCAGGAGTGCATGAGAGAGGTGAATCCCCTGGAACAGTCGATGGATTTCAGGAGAGATGTGGGATCAGTGGGAGCACTGGAGTTACACATGGTTGTGAGCCACTGTGCAGATGCCGGGAACAGAACCAGTGTCCTCTGGGAGAGCGGTTAGCGCTCCTACTTGCCAAGCCATGTCTCCAGCCCCACAGTCAAAGACCTCTGTGATAGGTAGGAACTGAAAATGGAACTTAACACAACCTTTAGAACTTGATGAAGATGAAGCAGCACCTTCCCCCGTGAGCACCTGTGGCTAGTGGGGGGTGGGCTGCTGCCTTGCAGGCCTAGCTAGGCAGATTCTAAGACAGGAGGGTTTGCTCCCAGTTCAAGACCAGCTTCGGCCACGTTGTGAGTGCCAGGCCAGTGTGTGATGTGGGATGTTCTGTATGTTACGTGTGTTGCTCTGATTGGGTAATAAATAAAACACTGATTAGCCAGTAGCCAGGCAGGAAGTATAGGAGGGACAAAGAGAAGAGAATTGGGGGAAGTGGAAGGCTGAGGCAGAGAGACCTGCCGGCTGCCATGACAAGCGAGATGTAAGGTACCGGTAAGTCATGAGCCACGTGGCAACTTATAGATTAATAGAAATGGGTTAATTTATGATAGAAGAGGTGGATAACAAGAAGCCTGCCACGGCGATACAGTTTATAAGTAATATAAGTGTCTGAGTGATTATTTTATACGTGGGTCGTGAGACTGAGGGGGCTTGGTGGAACCTGGAGAGAAGCTCTCCAGCTACAAGTCTGGCCTACAGAGGATCTCTGTCTTTAAAAAAACAAAACAAACAAACACAAAAACCAAAACCAAAACAATCCAGCAAGAAAACAAATCAAAACAAGCTAAAGCGAGCCTTTTCTTCCATATTCACCTCGAAACCAGAGCCACGTAGTACACAGGCCAGAACGTCCCACTTTGGAAATCAGAGGAGGAACAACTAAACAAATCCACACAACACTGCGGGCAAGACAATAAAGGCAGAAACCAGAGAGACAGAAAGCAAACAGGAAGAGGGGAGCCCGCCAACAGAAAGAATCGGGAGAGGAAGAAAAAGACGCAGACACAGGTCTGTGTGCAGGCAGCAGAGACACACGGGGCGAGGGGCCTTTTTCTTTTTAAGTCAAGGGATTCAAGGGTATGACCAGGGGCAATTTAAAACCCCACATTTGAAAACCTCGATGAAATGGTCACTTTTCAAGGAAAACATTTAGTCAGAAAAATTGGCTCAGCAAGAAAGAGTGAGATCTAAAGTCCTTAACCAAAGGACGATGGACGTTAGAGACCCACCTCCCCAGAGGCATCTGAAGGGGCACAGCCTGGCAGGGATGACCTTGATGTAGGGATAGCTGTGCTGAGCAGGAGACAGCTTGGCTACACACATCCGTCCGCATGGAAATATCAAATCCTGTTCTGTGAGCCATGTGAAGAGCTAAGATGAGCTACACGTGTATGCGCTGTCTTCATGTATGCAGGAGGAAAATCAGTATCCTCATTCACTGTGTAGCAGGCACTTCCCAGCAGAGGAGAAAGAACTTCCTGGAATTGTCACGAAGGAGCTGCCGTGTCCAGGTGCCTGGCCAATCCTAAAGATTATGCAGTGTGACGTCAAACCAACAGTTGTACCCAGCGTCCACCCATCAGGGGAGTAGGAAGCAAGTCCAGCATCTGTGTCTAAGAGGCTTTGGGGAAAATCATACTGATCCCAAGCTGGGGGCAGGGGAGTCTGTGGCTGAGCCCCTTTGGAAGGCACTTTGTGGTATGTATCTTTGATGCCAGCACTCAGTGGCAGAGGCAGACAGATCTTTATGAGTTTGAGCAAGTTCTGGGACAGCTAGATCTATGTAGTGAGACACTGTCTCAAAAAAAAAAAAAATCAACAGCAAAATGAAAATGTGGGGCTAGGAAGATGGCTCCATGGGTACAAATGTTTGCTGAGTGCCCTGACGAAAAGCAACGTGGGGACAAAGGGCCTCCAGGGCCAGGTTACTGTCCATCACTGTGGGGAAGTCAAGGCAGGGTCTTGTCACATCAAATCTGCTGGAGTCAAGAGTAGAGAAGAATGAACTCACACATGCTCACTTGCTTGTGCTCAGCTTCATTTCTTCACTCTATACAGTTCAGGAGCCCCTGCCTAGGGAATGGGGCCGCCCACGATGGACTGGAACTTCCAGTGTCAATTAACTTAGGATAATCCACTCCAGACAAGCCAACCCACCAACCCAGTGTAGACAATCCCTCAATAAGACTGTCTTCCCAGATAATTCTAGGTTGTATCAAGTGGGCAATTAAAGCAGATAATCATACCGCACAAGCTTGACAACCAGAGTTTGGACCCTTAGAACCCACTGAAAAGCCAGATTCTGTGGCACATGTCTATAATCCCAGCATTCCTACAGTTAGGATGGGAGGTGGAGACAGAATAGGTGGAGAGTGCACAGTGCAGCAGCGGACAGCAGCACTGTCTCCACAGGTGGAAGGAAGGAACTGATGCCCAAACCTGCTTTCTGCATGTCTGCAGGGTGCTATGGCATGTGGATGCATGTGCGTTTTAAATATCTTAAAACATCTGGAAAGTATACGTGTGCTACCATCAGCGGCTCTCTTGCGTTTTCACTATAAAAAGAAAAAAGTATGTGTGCCCAGGAAGCTGCTTTATGAAGGTATTCACTTTAACATTTTAAAAGTGACAAAGCCAGGCAGTGGTGGTACACGCCTTAAGTCCCAGAACTCAAGAGGCAGACGCAGGTCAGTGTGGTCTACAGCGTTCCAGGACAGCCAGGGCTACACAGAGAAACCTTGTCAAAAAAAACAAACAAAACAAAACAAAACAAAACAAAACAAAACAAAACAAAACAAAACAAAACAAAACAAAAAAGCATGTTAAATAGCAGCCGAACTTGCAGTGATCCATATCTTTAATCCCAGCACTCAGGAGGCAGAGACAAGCAGATCTCCATGAGTTCGAGGTCAGCCTGGTCTCCATAGTGAGTTCCAGGACAGGTCAGGTCTACATAAAAAGACTCTGTCTCAAAAAACAAAAAAATATCATAGAAAGGGGATAAATTAGAGCTTCATAGATCAATGGCTCAATGTAGCTTTATCTTATTTTTGCCTGTATGTATGTATGTGCACTGTGTGCATGCCTGGTACCCCTGGAGGCCAGAACTGGAGTTACAGATGGTTGTGAGCCATTATGTAGATTCTGGGAAACAAACCAAGACCTCTGCAAGAGCAGCAAATGCTCTTAAGTGCTGAGCCACCTCTCCTGCTCCCCAAAAGCTCAATTAAAAAATGTACTGCTGATTAAAAAAAAACCCCAAAACATGGGATAATTTTTACAACATGGTACCGTTTTTATAGAACACAATATCATACAAGTACATACACATGTTTTAAATGTATGTATGACTGTCACATGCATGACTGTCTAGAAGTGTATTCTAAGATGTCTGCAGGATGCAGGCTAGTCTGGTAATATGAGTGGAGTGTTGAGGGGTCTCTAGAGGAGAGGGGTGCGTGAGGAGACCCAGCAGGGTGGGGGATGGAACTTCACTCTTGTGGAAGTACCGTGAAAGGCCACACCATGTTAAGGGAGCAGAGTCCATCAAATGGATCTGTCAAGGTGACATGGTTCTTTTGTGAGGCCGGGGGTAAACCCAAGGCCCTGCCCCTGGGTTGACATTCCTCTGTAATAAAGAGTGGACCGTCCTCTGCTCTGCACAATGGAGGAGAGCACTGTAGGACGCCGGCTGGGCAGGTGTCTGTAAGGTGGGGAGCTAGGTGACGGGGGAGTGGAGGAAAAGGCTGGTGCAAATACCAGGAGGCTGGACGCATTTTCTGTGAGGGTCAAGCCAGAGGGGCTTCCTTATTATGTTGGCACGGGTGGGCTGTCATCAGACTTACGGAACTCTCCCCCTTGGAGACAGACACAGCTGTTTCTTTAAAGCTGCAGCACGATGACATGGCTCCATTCCACACTGGTCAGGCCTTCCCACAGCGCTCATGTCATACCATCTGTGTGATCACAATAGAGTAAGGGTACGGGATGCGGACAGACCTCCCAGGTGGTGTCCTTTCACTGTGGAAGACAGAGCAGGTGGCTTCCATGATGGCATGGAGGCTGGAGTGTGCCAGGAGCCATCACCCCCTGACTGGGCAAGCTGCTGAGCAGGTGCCGAGACACAGCCTCCAGTGGGCAGAGAGCTGGGCCGGGCATCGGGAGCCCGAGGTCAGCCCCAGCTCCTCTCACTCAGTAGGATGCGCTGAGTGCCTGGGAAAACCACAGGCAGAAGGACAGCTGAAAGGTTTTGCTTGTGCCTCAGCTGTTCTGGGGCAGACCCCTGAATGGAGGGACAGTGGGGTTTATTGCAGAAGGACAATTTATTTATTGTACAATGAGCAAGAATGAGATAATAACATTTTGAAAAACAAGCACCCCATCCCCCCCCCCCAAAACCCAGTTCAAACCAGGGAAAAAAACAGCCTTGCAAGGCAGGCTGATGTCCCAAGATTTCTCAAGCCTCATATAGAGGTCGCCATCTAATTGACCGAGTGGCTTCCTGATCTTAGGATGGTGCAAAGTGCACACATGACCTTCCCGATTTTTACTCTGCTGCTCCACAGGTTTCAGGAGACACTTGGTCTTTATCACCAAGTAGGCTTTGCGCTAGGTCACGTAACCCTGCTGCGGCGCCAGAGCGGGTGTGTGGGCTGGGTTGTGGGGCTTTGCTGAACAGCAGTAAAGGCGGTTTTGGAAAAGAGTGTGTGTGAGAGAGAGGGTGTGTGTGTGTGTGTGTGTGTGTGTGTGTGTGTAAGAGAGGGGAGAGTGTATGTGAGAAAGGGGAATGTGTGCAAGAGGGGGGAATGTGTGTGTGTGTGGGGGGGGGAATGTGTGCGTGAGAGAGGGGAAGTGTGTGTGTGTGTGTGTGTGTGTGTGTGTGAATGTGTGTGTGTAAGAGAGGGGAGAGTGTATGTGAGAAAGGGGAATGTGTGCAAGAGGGGGGAATGTGTGTGTGTGTGTGTGTGTGTGTGTGTGTGTGTGTGTGTGTGTGTGTGAGTGGTGTGTGTGGTGTGGAGGCTAGAAGATGACATTTGGTATTTTCTATGCTGCTTCATTTTATTTTACCCTGTTTTTCCACATCCAAGGCTTTTTTTAAATAACAGTAGTAAGATCCAGGGTTAGTTTTTGTAACCGTGGCCAGCCCTTCAGCTTCTGGCACACTGGAACTTAGAGTGGACACAGGGCTTGGTGTGGCTGTGCAGGGTTTCTGGGGCCTTGACAAAATGCCCCGTTATACCTCTCAGTCCTTCCAAGGACCAGACAGGAGCATGGTGCCATGGCCCTTGGGGGACGCCAGGGCCAGCTGGAATGAAAGTGGAGTTGGTTCGTCTATCCAGAAACCTGTACAGCTTGACTGGCAGCCGCAGGTAGATGTCCTGGCTCTTGGGCTCCTCGTGCCAAACCTTTCGGTCCTTATTGTGGTGAATTTCAACACCCATGATGGCGCCTCCCGCTTGGCCAGGTCCAGAAAGTTTATATATATATATATATATATATATATATATATATATGTCTATTTAATATTTATATATATTTAAATGTGTACCACGTGTGTAGGTGCCTGTGGAGACCAGAAGAGGGCGCTGAATCCCCTGGAGCTAGAATTACAAGCAATTTTGGGCTGTCCTAATGTGGGTGCTGGGAACTAAACTCAGGTCCTCTAGTGGAGCAGCAAGCACTCTCAAAATGCTCAGCCATCTCTATTCTGAGACAAGATTTCTCACCGAACATGGCTGTCTAGGCTGGCTGGCCAATGAGCCTCCCACACTGTCATTACAACCACTTGCCACCACACTCAGGTTCTCACATGGGTGCTGGGGACCCAAACCCATATTTTCCTGCTTTCCAGAGAGCACTTTACCCACCAGACCCTCCTCAGCCTCCTGAATGTATTCCCGACTGATAATATTTTCAATCGACAGTGTGTTTATCAGGAGAAGTCAAGGAACGTATACAGTCAGTCCTTGACGTAAACATCAGCCCTCACCTCAGTGGGGTAAAAGAGTTATTTCTGGAGCCAAATATCAGTGATCATGGACTAAGAACAAAAATTCAGGTCACCCCAAATTCAACATCTCAGTGTGGTAGCAGTTTCATGGAGCTTTTGTAGTAACAGAATAAAGAAGTCATAGATGAAGACACTTTTCAAATATATCGTTGGAAACTTCAGGTAGGTGGTTACAGCGCGGAAGGAATCTGCTATAGGCCTCGGGTGCTGCCTGGGACATTCTTAGCTCTGGGGCTGGTGGAACCTAGGGCCCTGTTTGTACATTCCAAAGGATTTACCTAATAGTCACACAAAGGCAGCTGTTCCAGGGGCCAAGGTAGCTCAGATCATTTGCGATTAGATCCCGCAACATTCTAACTCTTAATCATCAAGGAAGTTTTAATTAGTCAGTCAGCTTACAAAATGCTGTTTCTTTCCGGGAACTGTTGTCCCACATCATCTCAGATTTAGCTGTCCTCGTAGACACAGAGATTGCTCTGGCTTCAATCACAGCTTTTCTCCTGGGGGAGCCTGCATGAAGTGGTCCAGGCTGACACTGTGTCTGTTTCATCAAAGTCCTACTGTTCTGTACCCTCTCACAGACCCAAGTGGCTGCCAGTTCCAACCATCAGATCCTCATACTGGCAGATACTCACCCTGCCGCCAGCAGGAAGCAGGGGAAGAGAAGTGGGGGGCCCACTCAGAGCAGCGGATCTCTGGCCTCACATGCCAGCACTCACGCTCACTGCTTTGTCTTCGTGCTTCTGATCTCTGGAGCAATATGTGGGGGTGGAGGGGACTGAGAAGGAGGGGACAAGAAAGAGTTAGGCCATGTTATGGAATGTTGTCCTCTGGCTGTGACGTGACCATTGACATCTAAATCCGAGAAGCTGATCCCTTCAGTCATATGACCTTCACAGGACTGGCCTATTATCACGACCTTGTAGGAGCATGGTGGGAGGGTGTGGGGGACACGGGGGTGTGTGGGGGGAGGTATCAGACCCTAACCTGAGAGCCCAGCCACTTCTACCTACCCACTTGTAACTCTGTTCTGGATGCACACAGGTCTCTGGAGGGGGTAGAGCACAGAGGCCGAAGGTTGGCGGAGGTGGGACCATTCCCATCTATTACAGCTTTCAAGATAGCTGTTTTCTTTCCTCGAGGCTTCACGTTAGATGACTGCATTTGGGGACAGTGGCCCAAGCTGGGTGACCTGCTACCTTCTCACAGTCTGAGCCTCACACAGAGCTTCCCTCCCCCCACTGGATCAGTGGGAAGAGGTGTCCTGCCAACTCTGTCCTGTAGATCACTATATCTTGCTCCCCAGTGCCTCTTCCCTGTTGACTGTCTAGCTAACAACAGAACGGGGCCATAGTCAACCACCTTAGTCATTGTCCCCACCCTTGGCGTTTATGGACGCTTGGGGCCTCATAAAGCTCAAAGGCTGCAAACAGCAATAAAGAGGCCCAGTTAACTTGGCTTGGGCAAGCTGCAGAGGGACATTGGGCTCAGGCGGAAGCCATCTCCTCCTCTCCTAGCACTTCCCACGGCTCAGAACACACACGGAGCCTCAAGTTCACTGTGAGTCTCTCCTGTGCTTCCTGGGCCCTGCATACTTGGCGGGGTATACTTCTGCAGAACACAGGCTTGGGAGTGGGAAATGTGTTCAGGAGGAAACTACCCACGCTCACCATGCTCACCATCCTATCGGGTCCATTCCAGCTGTTTCCAAGTTGTGCAGGGTAGATGATGCAAACAGTCCCTCCAGGAAGTGTCACTGTCCTCCCACCCCATTTCCCCCACCTGCCTCTTACTTCCTAGACTTTGCTGAGCCCCACCCTAAGCTCACTATAACACCTCTTTTCTTCTTTTGTTGATTAACGAGAAAAGACAATCGTCAGCCCTTTGCTGATGTACGAATGGGAATCAGTTTTATCTTTTATGTTGCTCTGAATATTACTCTTCAGCGTGATTAGCAGAACTGAGTTAAAATCTCATCACTGGACCTAGAGTTGGCTCAGCTGGCTTACCTGAGTTAACTTTGCAAGCCCTAGGACCAGGATTTGAGTCCAGAACCTGGGTTAAAGAGTCAGCACCGTGCTGCCTTAGTGAAGTGCAGATTGTAAGTTCCTCTCCATGACCTCTGATATCACTAGTGCCAGACATGATTTTCCTTTTGTTGAACAGGTTTTAAGTCTAGTTGTACCTCCTAGAAAAGGCAGAGGAGTTACATCCGTGAAGTTTCATCAGCATGGTTGCTTAAACAAGACCTGGACAATGATGACTCCAATAGACTAACATGGCCCCCATCCTCGACAGATAACTACAGGGAACTACAGAATGCTGAGAGTGGGGGAAAGTCTTCCCCAGGAAGAGCCCCTCCCCAGTTGGTTATTCAGTATCAAATGCCAGTCCTGAAAACATATACATACAAGTAACATTTATAGGGACTGAGCAGGTTGTGTTTATATATTTAGGAATATATACACGCATATGTAGCAACAATTAAAGAAATAAAAACCATGAATTTGAGAGGGATCAAGTGAGTGTGGTACACAGGAAGGGTTGGAGGGAGGAAAGGAAGGGGAAAATCAGGTAATTACATTTTAATTAAAAAATAAAAAAGCCGAGTATGGTGGCATATGCTTATAATCCCAGCATTTGGAGATGGTAGGTGGAGACGGCGGGATCCAGGGAAGCTCCAGGGCCAGCTAGCCTGGTCTATGTGGCCAAGTTCCAGGGCTCATCGCTACCGTGTACTGACTTGGTGGTCTCTGGCGGATTCCTTCATCTGTCTGGGCTGCACCTCAATTTACTGGGAAGAGAGCTTTGTGGCTAATGCCAGGTCACACAGATAGGCGCTCTTGGGGATCTCTTAGAACCTGAGGCTCTGGATCCTCGCGGCCCTGCCTTTCTCCCAGACCCCGCCCATTAGCCCCGCCCCCTCCGGTTATTTAACTCTGGCTCCACGCGCCCCGCTTGCAGAGCGCGGTCTGATTCCAGCCGGAAGGAGCCCGCCGCGGCGCTGCGCACTCTCCATTGGCTGAGAGCGGCGGCAGGGGCAGGCCCAGGCCTGCGATTGGCTGTTGGAGCAAGGTGTCCGGAGGCCCTAGCGGCCGGCGGGCGCGGGTGGTCATGGATCCCCCGCCGGTGCTGACCCGGGGGGCTGCGCAGCAGAGGGGCCCCACAGCCCCGGAGAAGCAGGCGCAGGACCAGTCGGAACGGAGGCCGGGGCGGCGGAGGCCGGGGCGGAGGTGCGCACGGCTGGGCTGAGCTCCGGTCTGGGCCGGGGTGGCCATGCTGCCTGTCCCTGCACAGTGCGACACTGTCCACTGCTCGCGGTGGGCTCCCTCCATCCCTGCGTCCCTCTATCCTTCCATCCCTGGCCGCAGACGGGCCACCTGAGCAAGCTAGCAGCGCCCTTGTCCCTGACCCATGACGGACCCTGTCCCAGCCCATCGGGTCGCGTCCTGCAAGGCTGGCGCCATGGCTATCATACCTTTGGCCTTATAGATCAGGCAGTCCCAAACATGGATGGCTTTCTGTTAGGGTGATATTTGAACTGAGTCTTTAGGGATGAGGAGGAGGACCGTGGTTGGTGGATATCCACGTGGGAAGGATCAGAATGGGCACAAAGTCAGGAGTGGACAGACATGCCCTTCTGGTATGGGGATCTGTTCCTTTTGGGGTACTAACCCCCTGGTCCGTAGAATACTGGGGAACTTATTAGCGCAGGCTTGGCTTGTCCCGTTTTGTTTTTACACCCTCTGCAGTGAGACAGATGGGCCATTCATACTATACGGTGGTTGCTGGCTGATGGAAAGGTATTTCTGGGTGGAAGAGATTCTAATACGGTCCTTTCTTTCTTATTGGAGGAATTATACGGTGACAAAGGTGAACAGGAGCAGGCAGGATTGCTCTGAGTTCCTTTGGGTGCAGCTGAAGGATAAAGGCATCGGCCAGGGAGGGGCATCTGGAAGAGAGAAGTCTGGGGATGAAATTTGAAAGGGGGTGGTTTGCATGGCCCGATGACACAGCCTGTGACTCCAGCTATTTGAGAGGGTGAGGCAGGAGGATCACAAGTTTGAGGCCAACCTGGTTTAGTGAGGCCGTGTCTTAAAATAAAAATGGAAGGTCTTGGGATAGATTCATGGTAGAGCACTGGCCTAGGATGTGGGAAGCCCTGGGTGTGAGCCCTAGCACCACAGAAAAAGAAGGACTCTATCTCCATTTTAACCTGCTGCTGTCTGGCCACCTCTGCAGTGCCAAGGGCTCCTTTAATTACAGAGGCCCTGGGTCAGTGATCGATGGCTGATCCTATGGAGGGAGCTCAAGTCATTGTTGATGGCCTCGGGCCCTGGGAGGTTTAGGGGAGTCCAGCTTCGATGCCTGCCATACCTAAAGGTTACTATAGCGTCTTCTCACTACTCTTAAAATGATACTTTAAAACGTAATGACAAACGAATGTTTCCTGATTATGGTGTGCTCACACTGTGACTTCATGAAGCCAAGGTGCTTTTCTTATCCACTGGTGAACAGTGGGGGCCCAGTGAGTATTCCATGCCTCTGTGTGTGGACAGGAGATAAAGCCTGGTTCTGCCCTTTCAGGGCCTTCAATTTTACTAGTACTTGAAGACCCTATGTATCCCTTGGCCACAGAAGGCCTGTGACCCTAGGGAGTGCCTATCTTGGGGTTCTTAGTGTGTGATTTGCCTGATTTGGGTGGGGAAATCGCACGTGTGGGCTGCCATTGGCATCTGTCCAAGCAGAAGCAGGTCCTGGTGGCTAATAAACAAGACGAACCCCAGCTCTCCAGTCTCTGGTTCCATGCATGCCTCTGGTGTATGTTTATAGGCCATGTCCAGAGATAGCTAGCCATTTGCTTCTAACTGCTATTTACCCTTTCAGAGGGCTGAGAATGTAGCTCAGTTGATAGCTCATCCAACATGCTCAGAGCCTAGTGTGGTCACCAGCATAGCATAAATGGGGTATGGTGGAGCATCCCCATAACCCCAGCATTTGGGAGGTGAAAGGAGAAAGTTCCAGACTGGCCTGGGCTATGCAAGACCCTGTATCAAAAACAAAAATTAATCTTGTAAAAACAAAAATTAATCTTGTAAAAACCCACCCTTTGCCTAGGATCAAAGAGGACCAAGAAGAGGAAGCAGTTTTTAGAGATGTGGTCAGTTTCACCCCGGACCCTTTACCAGGTGAGGTGACTGAGGCTCCCACTAATAGGCCCTCATGGCCATTGCAGCCCTCCTCTTCTCTCTGTCGGGTCAGAGCATCTGCATGAATTCCCTGATTTCCATTATTTCTTTCTGTTTCCCTCCGTGGACCAGCTAGATATTATGACAAGGACAAAACCAGACCTATCAGCTTCTACTTATCTTCACTGGAGGAGCTCCTGGCATGGACCCCCCTCATGGAGGATGGTTTCAATGTCGCCCTGGAGCCCCTGGAGCGTCGCCAGCCCCCACTGAGCAGCCCTAGGCCCCGGACCCTGCTGTGCCACGACATGATGGGCGGGTACCTGGAAGACAGGTGAGGTTCCTGACACAGCACTGGTCTCGCTGGCCGCCCTAGGATGGGAAGAGGGCAGCAGTTGGGAAAGCAGGTTCTAGATGGGCCTCTGATGCCTCAGGGAGAGAAACTCAGTCCTAGATTAAGCTTCCCGTGACGGAAGCAAGGTGGAGTTGGGTGAGCGCGTGTCTATCTTAGCTGCAGAGACGCTAGTTCCTCAGGCTGCCCCTGCAGAGAACTGCCGCCCACATCTCTAGGCCTCCTGGCCCAGCAGTCTTCATCCGATGGGTCTGTGGCGCTTCCCCTAGCGCTGTCCTTGTTCCATTCTCTTGCTCTGGCTTCCTGTGCTCTCTCTGCCAGTTATGCACAGGCTAGCTTGAGTGACATCTGGAACATTATAGAAGAGTCTCGGGCAGGGTGATGGGAAGCTGAGTCAGAGCCAACTGCCCCGTCTGGGGCGTGACCAACCCGCAGACCCCGGGAGTCACAGGCACTGCTGACCCTGCATGCGGGGCGGAAGCCGGAGCTGGGGCCTGCACCCAGCCTTTCTGCTTCCTGCTTCCTCTGCTCACAGAGGCCAGAATGCTGTCTGTGCAGATCCGTGGCCTGTACCAGTTCCCTGGCTGGTGAATGACTGCCTCCCCCCCAAACACTGGGATTTTTGAGATTGGGTCTTGCTCTGTAGTTTCGTCTGGTCTAGAACTCATTACATAGCCCAGCTCTGGCTTCCACCTCTAGTCCCTCTGCCTCAGATGCCCCCACGCCTAGCGCCCCCTCACTGGTTTTGTGTGTCAGTGTGTGCACGTGGAGGTGGGGTGGGGTGGGGTGGGGCAACCTTGGCTTTTATTCCTCAGGTGCTCTTCACCTTATTTTTGAGACATGCTTCCTCACTGGCCTGGAACTCACCAAGTAGACAAGGCTGGTCTAGCTGGGACTCTCCACCTTCTCATCCCTGGGAGTACAAGCACACTCTACCATACCTGGACTTTCTATTTTTTATTTTAAAGTCAGTTCTGGGGAGGGAACTCACACAAGGCGAGCGTTTTTGCCGACTGGCTGTCACCCCAGCTCCTGCTCCTGGCTGCTCTTGACAGAAGAGCCTCAGGTAGTTCCTGCTCTTGTTCCTCTCACACAGGATCTTACACAGCAGGCTTTCAGTCAGAGCCAGTGACCAGAACTGAAGAGAGACACCTCACCCGTGGCGCTGCCTCCCCCCCCCCCCCCCCCCAGCAATCACTGTGTCCCGACTCTCTCTCCTGGGACCTGACTCCTCTCCGTGTCTTCCAGGTTCATTCAGGGCTCACAGGTGCAGACTCCGTACTCCTTCTACCACTGGCAGTACATCGACATCTTCGTGTACTTCAGCCACCACACGGTCACCATCCCCCCCGTGTGCTGGACCAACGCCGCCCACCGGCATGGGGTCTGTGTGCTGGGTAAGAGCCAGGGTGGTCACCTGCTGGGTGATCCTGTGATGTAGCCACGTCCATGGGTTAGGATGGCGTCCGTGCGTTTTCCCAGGGTGGACTATCGGTTCCTGTGGTGGTGATCAGCATAAGAGCGGCTGTAGATGACAGGTAGGCAGAGGGGCCATGCTGCGTTCCAGGAAAGTACTACTTACACGAGCAGTGGCTGGGTCAGGCCCAAGGCCATAGTTTGCCAACCCCTGGTTCAAAGTGATGCCTGTCCAGCTTTGTCCTGCATCCTCTGTGACCACATCCCAGAGTACCACTGATGGAATGTCTACATTTTCCGGTAGTCCTGCTGTCCAGGAAGCACACTTGGCCAAGCCCTGGCTCAGAGGAGACCCACCCATGTAGCTGTCTCCATCTCCTGTCTCACAGGGACCTTCATCACAGAGTGGCAGGAGGGAGGCAGGCTCTGTGAATCCTTCCTGGCTGGGGATGAGCGCTCCTACCAGGCAGTGGCTGATCGGCTGGTCCAGATCGCTCAGTTTTTTCGTTTCGATGGTTGGCTCATCAATATCGAGAACTCTCTGAGCGTAAGTACTGAAGCCTCGTCCTGGTGCCTGACCCTCCACCCCTCGCTTTGCAAATCCTTTCTGCTAGTTTCCACTGCCCTCAACCCTTTGCGTGACCCCTCTTGCTCCGGACCTAGCCCCAGCCCACGGAACAAGACCCGCTTCTCGCATCCTAGCTAGGACCGTCTGTGTCGTCTCTGACTGCAGGGAGGGGAGAGCCCAGCCACTCCATGAGCTTCTTTGGCTCTGTTCTTCTTGCCTCCTCCCTCGGTGCGGCCACATGCTTTCTCCCCATCCCTGCTTCAGGCTTGTGTGGCTTTTCTGTGGCCACGGACCCCTCCAATTGCTTTTTATCTTGTCCTGAGTTCTGGGCTAGTTTCTTTTCTGTCTGACAAGGATAGCTAGGTTCTTCCTCCCTTGTGGTTGTGGGACAAGGGGCATTTTTGGTGGTGTTGGGTCTTGTGGCCTCCCTTCTCAACTATACTGATTATTTCTCATGACAGACTTGCCCAGCCTCACAAGGGTCTGATCTCCTTTCCTCTCTTGCAGCCAGCTGCTGTGGGGAACACACCTCCATTTCTCCGGTACCTGACCACACAGCTCCATCAGCAGGTTCCTGGAGGTCTGGTGCTCTGGTATGACAGCGTGGTACAGAGTGGGCAGCTCAAATGGCAGGATGAACTCAATGAACAGAACAGGTGAGCGCCGGGGTGGCCGTGCAGGAAGAGGAGCTGGACGGGGTTACAGGACATCCTGTGTGGGCAGCTTTGGGGAGGAGGGAGCAGGTGTGATCAGTACCCACAGGGCCAGATGCTGCAGACTGTAGTCATGGGCAGCCCCAGTCCATGGGTGAGGCGTGGCCCTGAGCATCAGGGAAGCTGACGGCAGATGGGTGTCCCGTCCAGCTGCGCATGGCCTCAGCTGGTCCTTGCCACCTCTCAGGGTCTTCTTTGACTCCTGCGATGGCTTCTTCACCAACTATAACTGGCGGGAGGAACACCTGCAGAGGATGGTGGCGCAGGCCGGGGAGCGCCTGGCTGACGTGTATGTGGGCGTGGATGTGTTTGCTCGGAGCAATGTGGTCGGAGGCCGTTTT
Source organism: Peromyscus maniculatus bairdii (assembly GCF_049852395.1). Taxonomy (NCBI): domain Eukaryota; kingdom Metazoa; phylum Chordata; class Mammalia; order Rodentia; family Cricetidae; genus Peromyscus; species Peromyscus maniculatus. The sequence goes on from NC_134859.1 coordinate 106,194,068, forward strand.
GATACAGACAAGGTAGGTGGTGGCCTTTGCCCCGCACCAGGGCTACTGGTTTGTATGCCCTCGGTGGCCGCTTCCTTGGGGACCTTCCATTCTCATTAGCACCTCAAAGGAAAGAAAGGGGAACTGTCCCTGAGAAGGGAAACCAAGGCACCCTGGGACTCCTGTGTCTCTTCCTGAGTCTCCAGTCAGATGGGCTGAAGGGCCTGTTTCCACTCTTGAATCATCCCACAGACACCGACTTCCCTCCCGGGCCACATGCTTTGGAGTGCGTTGAGTGACCTTTCATGCCACTCAGTGGACGTAGGGGGTGTGCAGGGGGCTGTAGTGCACAGAGGTGAAGCACTCATGTTTGGGACCAGATGTCTCAGCAGGGTGGAAAGGTGAGCAGCAGCCTCAGTTCCTGTCTGTTAGTCCCGAGGGAAGCTGTAGATGAATCATTTAATCCAGGGCCCGTGTTTCACTTCTGTTGTGATAAAATACTCTGACGAAATGCAGCAGGAGACACAGGGGTGTAATCTCGGGTTACAGTCCAGGCTCCAGTCCGTCAGTGTAGGCAAGTCTCGGCGACTGTCCCATCAAACAGTCAAGACCAGAGGGAAAGGGAATGAATCCTTGCTTATTCTCAGCCAGCTTTCTTCTCCTTCCCCCACCTCTCCTTATTTTGGAGACAGGGTCTTCCTATGCAGCCCTGGCTGTCCTGGAACTTGCTGTGTAGATCAGGCTGGCCTTGATCTCTCTGTCTTGGCCTCCTGGGATTAAAGGTCACCACACCCAGCTTTATCCCCCTTTATACTGTTCAGGACCTCCTTGCCTAGGGAATGGTACTGCCTACAATGGGCTAGGTCTTCCCTGCGTCAATCAACAAGACAGTCCACACTCAGACATGCCCACAGGCTAACCCAGTGTAGCCCGTCCCTCATTGGGACTCTCTTCCCGGGTTATTGTGTCAAGGTGACAGTTAAAACTAAGCAGCACACAGTTACACAACCCGGTAACTGCAGAGTCTCTACCTGCTGTGACTCTAGAGAAGAGGATAGAGGAGGAGGTAGAGAGTTACAGTGAGCTCAGCCACTCTGTCCACCGAGGTAGCACCTCCATGGTTGAGTCCGCCATGTTTTCAGCTGCTTCTCTAACACCCTCCTTTAGCTGACTTATGGGACAAGAGGGATGAAGCCCAAGGCCCTCTGCTTGGAGTTGTGAGGAGAGCTTTTCCTCGCTGGCCCCGAGAGATCCTTCCCTGTGAGCTGGCGTCCAGGAAGCATGTGTGGACTCTGGTCGCAGTGTTGGGCATCTCCCTGGTTTCTGTTTCCCCAGTCGATGGAGCTGATCCGTAAGCATGGCTTCTCAGTGGCGCTGTTTGCTCCTGGCTGGGTGTATGAGTGTCTGGATAAGAATGACTTCTTTCAGAACCAGGACAAGTGAGTCCCCAAGGGCTTTGCGCGGACTGGCAGGAGAGAGGGCGTCTCTGCTGCCGTGGATACCTGGGAGTAGGTCTGGTCTTGCTGTGTAGTGATCCTCTCCAATGGGGTGGTGACTGGAGGATGAGGGGGATCCAATGAGAACAAAGGGGCCACTGGCAGCTCCCTGGGAGGATGCTGGAGACCTTTTGGGCAGGAGGGAACAGAGGGAGACAACCACTTCCTGCAGATGTCATTTGGTCTGCCCCTAGCCGGGTGCCCCAGTCTCCCTGGATGGCCCCTGACAGAGATCCCCCCAGCTTCACACAGGGCTGCAGGGATGTAGAGCAGCCCCCTCACCCCAGCTCCCTCTGTCCCTGTCAGGTTCTGGAGACTGCTGGAGCGCTTCCTGCCCACACACAGCATCAGCTCCCTGCCTTTTGTCACCTCTTTCTGCCTGGGTCTGGGGACTCGAAGAGTCTGCTATGGCCAGGTGCGTGGGTCACGGTGCTGAGGATGGGGTGGGAGTGGGCCTCTCTGCGTGTGGCCTGCGTGGGTCACGGTGCTGAGGACGGGGTGGGAGTGGGCCCCTCTGCGTCTGGCCTCTGGCTGGGTGGGCAGGGGGAAGCCAAAGGGTGTGAGTAGGAGAGCTGTGTGTGGCTTTCCTGTCCCTACCTCCGTGTTCTGTTTGCCTCTGCAGAGGAGGCCCTGCCCTGCCCCATGTCTCACTTACCCCCTTTCTTCAGGAGCAGGCAGTGGGGCCTTGGTACCACCCCAGTGCCCAAGAGATCCAGCCCCTCTTTGGTGAACACAAACTGGCTGGAGACAGTCGGGGCTGGGTGAAGACACACTGCTGTCTGGCTGACGCTTGGCATGGAGGCAGCTCTCTGCTGCTCCGGGGCCTGATCCCACCCGAGGTTGACAATGTAGCCGTGAGGTGGGTGAGTGCTGGGTGAGGCGCGTGGATCTCTCTCTGCCTTCTGTCCTCTGTGTCTGCAGCTAACTTAGGCCGAGGGTCTGCAGGAGCCAAGTGACTACAGGCTTAGACCTCAGATCTTTCACCTTGTGGTCAAACACATCACATGACGCCCCTGCAGCCTTCTAAAGTGTTGTATAGCTGTGTCAGCGGGTGGGGTGTCTGTCATGCAGGAGTCTGCAACGACCCACTGAGTTGTCCTTCCCAACGTGTGGCTGCAGCCTTAGATGCATGGGAAGAAATTAGAATGAGGAGCTTCCAGTACACAGCAGAGCCTGGCCATAGGCAAGGCCCTGGCCACAGCAGGATCCTGGTCACAGCAGGGTCTTAGCCACAGCAGGGTCCTGGCCACAGCAGGGTCCTGGCCACAGCAGGGTCCTGGCCACAGCAGGGTCCTGGCCACAGCAAGGTCCTGGTCATAGCAGGGTCCTGGCCACAGCAGGGTCCTGGCCACAGCAGGGTCCTGACCACAGCAGGGTCTTAGCCATAGCAGGGTCCTGGCCACAGCAGGGTCCTGACCACAGCAGGGTCCTGACCACAGCAGGGTCCTGGCCACAGCAGGGCCCTGGCCACAGCAAGGCCATAGCAGGGTCCTGGCCACAGCAGGGTCCTGGCCACAGCAGGGTCCTGACCACAGCAGGGTCCTGACCACAGCAGGGTCCTGACCACAGCAGGGTCCTGACCACAGCAGGGTCCTGGCCACAGCAGGGTCCTGGCCACAACAGGGTCCTGGCCACAGCAGGGTCCTGGCCACAGCAGGGTCCTGACCACAGCAGGGCAGGTGTCTGGCCACCCCACTCCCGACCCAGGCAGGGAGGGGCTGGTGGAGGACCTGCAGTCTCTCTTACTCCTCTAGTGGGGTTTCTCTCCTCTAGGTTGTTCTCCCTGCTGGTCCCGGTGCCACCCAAGCTCTTCCTGTCGATGGTGTACAAGTTTGAAGACTCGACAGACGTCCAGGTGGCTTTGGAGCTCACAACAGGGGATGCCAGCAGCTGCCATGTGGGTGGCATTTCGGTGTTGAACGGTGAGAGGCTGGGTGACTTCATGGAAAGGAGGTGGATGAGGTCCTGGCTCTGGGCGGAGCTGCTGTGGGCGGAGCTGCTGTGGGCGGGGCTGCTGTGGGCGGGGCGGGGCTGCTCCCACCTTGGGTGGAATCTGTTGCTTGTGGTCATTACCTGCACCTCTGTGACCCTGCTAAGCAGCATGGCCTTTTGGGCAGGTTGAATACAGGTCTCCTTCCGGGCAGGACACTGAGATGGGCACACCAGTGGGCTGTGGAGGTGGCAAGGTGGTAGATAGCCAGGATGAGTGAGTCTGGCCAGTCCCAGACACACTGCCCACTGGTCCTCCAAAATCTTTCCAAGCGTCTGCCCCACCAGGGGTCTCCTAGGCCCCCTCCCCCCACTGCCCCAACAGGGGTCTCCTAGGCCCCCTCCCCCCACTGCCCCACCAGGGGTCTCCTAGGCCCCCTCCCCCCACTGCCCCACCAGGGTCTCCTAGGCCCCCTCCCCCCACTGCCCCACCAGGGGTCTTACCTAGACTCTCCTCCCCACAATGCCTTGCTAAGTAGACATCCTGCCCTTCTTGGGTTTTCCTGTGGGATTCTCCTTTCTGAAGCCCATGTCTTCTAGCAGAAACTGGCTCAAGGCACAGCCCCCGACCCCTCCGGGTGCCCCCCACCAAGCTGGCCAGATGGGCCAGCCGTTGTGGCCAGCAGCTCAGTGGGGGCTGGATTCAACGGTGAGTCCTCCTCTGTCAAGTCCCCATAAGGCGATGGGCACACATGGGAGAATTTAAGGAATGTGAGTCCCCCACTGCTGGGCGGTGGTGGCACACGCCTTTAATCCCAGCACTCGGGAGGCAGAGGCAGGTGGATCTCTGTGAGTTCGAGGCCAGCCTGGTCTACAGAGTGAGATCCAGGACAGGCTCCAAAACTACACAGAGAAACGCTGTCTCGAAACAAACAAACAAACAAACAAGGAGTCCCCTACTGAAAAACCCCAGAACAAGAGGGAAGGAGAGGCCTTGGTTTGACCCTCGAGGTTTTCAGCAGCAGTGAGACAGACCAGGACACCCCTTGTAGGACCCTGCTGTAGTAGTCCTGGCCCCCATGACCTGGGATACCCTCCGGATGCTCCCCCCTTCATACTGTGGCTCAGGCCCTCCCCGTAGCTGGCTTGTGAGCAGCCTGTGTGTTCTTTCAGCTGCTATGAGGTGAGCCTGCATGGGTGCCTGCTTCGGGACCTCTTGGTGAGCTTCTCACGGCCACCCGGTGGCAGCCGGGAGGAGAAGAGCTTCATTTGTCGTCTTGGAGAGATCCAGGTGTGTATGTGGGAGCTGGGCCTGTGGGGAGAAGGGGTGGATGTGGGAGTGTCTGGGTCCCTGGGGAGGAGGAAGGGTGGATGGAGGCACTGAGGAGTGCCTCCACATGGGATGCCACCCCTTTATGTCCTCCTGGGCATCTGGCCTTACAAACCTCTCCTTCCAGGTGGTTGATGCCAACAGCCTGCTGACCCCTCTGCCCCGGGTGCAGAATGTCACCATTTCACAGATCCGCTGGGTCCCCCTGGTTTCGGGGTCCGAGGGCCTCCCTACCCGGCTCCTTCTCAGCTGCACTCTACACTGGTCCTACCTCCTGCTCCAAGCCCGGTGCTTCCGGATTCACTGCCGGGAGCGGACAGGAAGCAGTTCTGCAACGGAGGAGACCCCTGGGACAGAGAAGCCTGTGTTCCTGGGCCTGGCTTTTGCCAACCAGTACCGTGTGGTGGACTTAGCAGTGGCGGCTGCTAGATTTGGGCAGGATGGTCGTGTGGAGTTCCTGGTGGAGCCTGTCCCCAGGGAGGGCTTCCTGGTGCCTCAGGTTGAATGGGGCAGGGCAGTCCTGCTCTACTCAGCCCCTCAGTGAACCCAGCCCACAGCACAGTGCTCTTCTCACCTCAAGACTTGAGGTGTCTTCCTGGGCAGCCGCCCAGGGCTGAGCGGACCGCTGAGTGTAGCTGGGTCCCCAGGGGCCAGGTCTCTAGGCTCTGGCCATGCTCTCAGGAAGCTCGGCCCCGTGGATGCTCTAGGTGAGTTACCTAGCACCCACATCCTTCTTTGTAATGCTCTCCATGGGATGCAAGTCTCAAGGAAGGAGAGGCTTTGAGGATTCTTCCAAAAAATTCCATAAAGGCTATTACTCATCGTCTAAAAGGGCGCTTCTGTTGAGAATGGTGGCCGTTGACCCCCGCAGCGTCGACAATCAGAGACAAACATCACTGGTGGCATAAGGATCCCCAGGGGCCAGGATTTGTGATGCTCCCTGAAGCCTGAGGCAACACCCCTCAGGGTTGGAGTGGGTGTCGGGGTGCTCACAGGGTAGCTGGGACGGTGCCCCCCAGGACTAGGAGCCCCATCAGGTGGGCGTTGGCACCGCACCCCCGCCTGTACAAGGTGAGCCGGTTGTATTTCAGACTACCTGTATGGATGGTGGCGGTGGCAGCCGGCTGTCGCTATGAACCCCAACCCCCTTGCCTGTGCAGTATCTCCCCTAGGCTGTCTGATCGGGGTGAAGGTGCAGAGACATCAGGGTGCCACCAGGTTTCTTCCTCTATCTTGCTAGAGGCGGGTGAGCCTTGCCTCCGAGGTGGCTACGTCTTAGCCGTACAGAGCCCTGTTGACACTGGGCTGCATGGAAACAGCCTGCTGTGTAGCTGCGTCTTGGGTAATGCCCAACCGCATTTTTCCTGCTTCTCCTGGTGCTTCATGCTCAGGCCACCATATAGAGCCCTCACATCCCTTCTGTGTTGAGAAAAGAGACACAGCTCTGGGGTCTGACCTGTGGACCTCATGTTGTAGTATAGGGTGGGTGGCCACCAGATGCCAGGGTAGCCTGTCACCGTCTCCCAGAGGTGTATGGGTTGGGTGGGTGGGGCTTCCTCAGAGTCCTGAGTGCCAAGCAAAGAGGGCAAGGGTGGCTCCTCCCTGTACCGGTTGATACTGCCCCTGCCCATCTTCCCTGATTTCCTGGGCACTCTGCCCCTATCGAGTGAAGTGTAAGGGTGAGGACTTGGAACCCGGGTGGTTCTACCAGCTCTCACAGGGACAGGGGCAGGACAGGGCCTCTGGTAAAGCCTAGGCTACTCTTGTACTCTGGCATGGCTCCACCAGCCTTGCAGGGTGGCAGAGGAGCCCCCGGTGCTGTGCTGGCCTTACTTTCTCTGGTTCACGGGCAGATCCTGCCCCAGAGCACTGGCTCTCCCACTCCCGCCAGGGTGCTATGGCTGGAGTGGAGAGTCCGTGGGTGGCAGGCAGGGCAGGTGGCCTGTCTGGGGGCAGTACAGCATTCCTGAATGCCCCGCTTCCCTCGTGGTGTCGAGTCCGCTTCTTAAAAGTGCTGGCCCCTTCAAATATTTTATGCAGAGAAGGAGGAAAAATTTATAGTGGCAATTATTTTCTCACAGTCTGGTGAGCAAGCAATTAGAAGTGAGGGGGCTTAGCAGAGCATGGCGTGAGGCAGAGCCGCACCACCCCGCTTCCCAGGAGCACGGTCCCCGGTCCCAGCAACACTGGCTCCTGTGCAGGAAAATTAATCTGCCGGCATTTAAGCCGGGGCCCCTCTGGTGGATATAATCGCTTGGAAATAAATTATCCAATGTGAAAAATGAGAAGGCGAGTCTTGGTGCGATCCGACTCCCGGCCCCAGCCCTGAAGCGTTTGGATTGGATTCTGCACCTCTCCTTGCAGGGCTCAGCCCGTGTCTTCTAGCCCCCCCCCCCTGCTGTTCTGCCGCCTCTTTCAGAAGTTGGGGCTCAGGGCTGGGGCGGCACATTCACCTTGAAGTGAATGTAGGGCCACAGCCGAGGGCGTCCACACACGATGGCTTCACTCCCTACCCCTGGCTCTGTGACCTCTCACGTCCAGTGGGGCACCGTGGCTGGGGGATGCCCAGCGTGTCCCTCTCCTTTAGATGTGACTTGCTGCAGAAGCCTCGAGGCCTGTTCTGCTCCCCTGGCCCGTCTTGGGGTGGGGTGCAGCAGGCCAACCTGAAGACGGGGGTTGGAATCCCAGGTATTTGCTCAGAGGGGGTCTCCAACCTGCCTATCCTACCCCTGCCCCGCCCCCTGTGCCGGGAACTGCTAAATCAGAAAAAGCCATCCTGGTTTGAAGAAAGAAATCTTTATTAATCTTAATAATAATACTGTTAATTTGAATGGTCACACCGTGGAAGCATACAGAATGGTAAGAAAGGAAGCCTGGGGCTCGGCTGCAGTCCTGGGGAGGGGCTGGGGGGAGGGGGTCCGAGCTGCTGTGGGAAAAGGGTCCGAAACAGCAGAGGGCGCGGGGCTCTGTACAGAGGACAGAGCCGGAGGCAGGCGCGGGGCTATGTACAACAGGAATAGAAAAGGAGGGTTCCGTTTCCATAGCTTCGGTGGCTGATGCTGGATAGAAAGTGAGGTGATTTATTTTGAGGTGTCATGAGACTGGTGCCGCGTCGGGAGCCATGGTTTCTGTGAATTTTTTGCTGTTAGTCCTACTCCACCTATCCCTGCCTTGCCAGGGGCTTCTTGCTACCTGTCCCTGTGCCTTCCACTGGGTCTGCTGCTTCCCTGTGACTCCCACTTCACCTGCCCAGGGAGCCAAGGGGCTGCAGCCCTGCTGGCCTTCCCTTGGCGGGGCCAGCCCGGACCTGCCCCCACTTCTTGGCTTCCCCATGGGTCCTGCTCTGACTGGGGCCCTCCAGACCCATAGCACCTTGACTCCCAACCTCGAGGTGCAGCCCAGGGCTGGCCCACCGGTCATCCCCTGCTCCCCAGCAGAACTGAGCCTACGGAAGGGAGTGGGGAGGAGGGCTGGGTCCTAGCAGACAGCCGAGGTTGGCCTTCTTCAGGAAGGCTGCCTCTACAAACAAATCCTGTGCTCCAGGGCCCACCTGCCCACGCTCACAGCATGAGGACTGGGTCCCCGCTGGCTGGGCTTCCTTTGTTCTCTGTAGCCGGAAGCTTTTTCACATAGGGGAGCGGGGCATGGGGTGCCCCAGAGCTCTGGAGCCATGTCAGCCCTTTGCATTGGGAGTTGGACCCCAGGGCGGCTGGTTGGACAGCTGAGGCACTGGCAGCACATTCAATGAGGCCAGGCTGGAGACCTGGGATGAGTGACAGGCCGCTGGCCCCGAACTGCCCCCAGCCCCTCCAGGGCTCAGCAGGCGATAGCCCAAGTCAGCTGGCCGCTCCTTCTCAGGGGCCTGCTCCACCCTAGGAACCCCTGCCTGGGGAGCAGGGTGGGAAGGGAAGACTGGACAGATACCCGAGCCCCCCCGCCCCACACCCACGGGCCACATCCTCCCTCCAGGTCTTCCCCTGCGCCTGGCCGTATCCCTACTGCACCGCCAGCCAGGCAAGGCCACTCTCCGGCGCCCCCTGGGGGACGAGCTCCCTCGGTGCGGGCGTACGCCAGACGTGGACTTGGACTCTTGAATGCCTCTTGGTTTGGTTGGAATTTTTTGTTGTTGTTGTTGCTTGGATCTTAACATCTTTTTTTGTTTTGTTTTTTGTTTTGTGATTTTTTTGTTTTTTTGTTTTTGCCCTTCATGGTCCGAGAAGGAGACGGTGGAAGGTTTCACTACAACAGAAACAGAAAGGGAAGGCTTGCAGTTTCTGAGGGGTGGCTGCAGCATCAGGGCCACTGTGCCTGTCAACCTGAAGTCACAGCCCCCACAGCTTCTGGAACCCCGCCACAAGCTGGACCTAGAGTAGACCATCTTGTAGTGATGGGCAGGGCTGTGGTTGGATGACGGGTAGGGCAGGGTGGAGAACGTGGGAGGAGAGGAAGCAGGGCTCTCCATCTGCAAGGGGGCTGACAGCTTTGGTAGCCGTGTGGTCCCGAACCCCCAGAGTGGAGGGGCCAGCACCTGCTAGTTCTCCAGAGCCCTCAGCTCGACCTCAGGTACCAACTGGCATCCCCTCCGGGACTCTAGGCAGTACAGCTAGGTGAGTCCCCACAGGCCACAGAGGCACACACATGCTAACGGAGGCTGGGGGAAGGAAGCTGACGCGTGTCCCTGGCCTGACTGCTGACACCTTTCCCTCTCCTGTGATGGACCTCGACAAAAGGTATGCTGAGTCTTGGGGATGGGTGGGCAGCTCTGTAGGTCAAGGACAAATACCCAAAGCCATCAGCTTCGGTGCCTGAGGAGGCCGTCAGGCTCAGGAAGGGTCTCGGGGTCCACCAATGCAGGGTGACCCCGGGGCAGGGACATGTCCATTTCTGTAAGGAATCCCAGAGCTGGGGTGATTGCAGCAGTATACACACAGAACAGTGTGCTGTGACTACTTGGACAGGAGGACCATTAGTAAACTTTAATAGAAACATTAGCTTCAGCTGAGTGGAAGTCCAGAGGGGCCGCAGCCACTCCTGACATTCCTAGGGAGAGGTGGATGGAGGCCCCCCTCCCACTGGGAATCCCACCGACGAGGCCTAGAGCCCTGGTGCTCCTCTATTGGTCACCAAGCATAGAGGTGGCCAGGCCTGCAGGGGGTTGGCTGAGGTGGCTCTGAGGGAGGCTTGGTGGCACTTCTGGAGCTCTGAGGGCCCGTGTTGCCCTGAGACAGAGGCATGGCCCTGGTAGGGCAACTTGCCGTCCCCCCAGCCTGGCTCCCGCTGTATGCATACTGTACCTGAAGTGGCTTGTACAACATCAACAACGTCAAGATAGGAAAGCAAGGTTCAGACACACAGGAAAACCAGGGTCAGAGACACACACACCAGCATGGGTGGGGTGGGGAGACCAGCCGGCTGGAGGTAAAAATCTATGGACTTTAGAGTCGCAGAGGGTCAGCGGCGCTTGTCGCTGACCGGGAGGGGCGCACTGTCCTCCTGATGGCTGTGTCTGGTGTTGGGACTGTAGGGTTTGGTTTGGAATAAGCAGTGGTGTGAATGCTGTGAGGGGTCTCTTGCTAGTAGGGGGTGAAGCGGCTGTACCCTCCTCGGCAGAGGCTAGCCTGCAACATCAAAGATGAAAAACAGCCAATCAGTACCATCTTATGGTATCGGGAGGAAAAATCAAAAAGGAAAAAAAAAAAGGAGAACCAAAAAAAGAAAGAAAGAAAGAAATAGCTAATCCCATTTTCTTTCCCCCAATGGCGTTTCTTTGGGAAGAACGGGTTTTGGGTTGCCATGGCAACCGGGGGGGGGCTGGTTCCTTGGTGGTGGTCTTGGGGCTGGGAGGGATGGCCCTCCCTTGCAGACTTTTATACTGTTTCTGGGGTCACTTCTTGGGGCTTCAGCTGGGTCCACTGTGCCCTCTGGTGGAGCTATCTGTCTAATCAGGATGCTCCGACAAGGTGCCTAGTCTGTGGCTCCAGAGCCACTGAAGCCCGAGGGGCACACCTGCTGGTCACAGCTCCTGCCCTGCATCTGGGTCTCCTAGGGCCTCCTAGGTTTGGCTCTGTGTCCTGCCAGAGAGGACTCTGTGGAATCTCGTCCCCACCCCCCAAGTTTTGCAGGAAATGGGAATAAAGTAGCAAACGCAGGAGGAAAAAATTGGAGGATGCCCCCAGAGCCTCAAAAATAAGCCATAACCAAGAGGGGCCTGTGAGTCAACCACAGCTTTCAGCTAGCAGCTGCCCTGAGCCTGAGCTGTGCAGGCAGCCTGGAAGGCTGCAGTCCTGGGTCTGGGTCTTTTCCTGTGTGGCTGTGGCACCCTCTCAGCTAGAGCCCCCACAGGCCTGTTCAGGATGTCTGGGGCTTGTTAAAAATCAGCAAAGACAAAAATTCCAAGGGAGTAATCAAAATCAAGGAAGGTAGAAAAAAAATCCACGTTGCCCCTCAGCTTTCTCTCTTTACTGCCCCCCTCCCCAATGTTTTCATCTTTGATGCTGGATGCCAAGCTAAAAACGTACATCAACATCCCTGGGGGTCTAAGGCACAGGAAGTAGGTGTGCACTGGACACAGACTGGGATACAGAGGGTTGGGCTATGTTGACAACTGGGCACACACATACACATACACACATACACATGCACACAGACACACCAGCCCGTCCACCCTCCCACCCTGCTAGGGTCCTCTCCACCCTGAAACCATGAATGAGGCTGCTGGAGACCGTATCCCTGGAGCCCCGGGGTAGTCTGGGAAGAGAGTCTGGTGAGAAAGGGTTGCCATACTTTAGTCCCCCTGCTAAGTGAGAATGGGTGCTTGGGGGTTAACCTCAGACACTTCATGGCCAGGCCTCTGGAGCCACGGCAGGGAGGAACCGGTAATGGAGGGGCCTTGACAGGACTGTGGTCACAGGGCTCCGGAACACTAGGATGCTTCCCAGCGGTCCACTCATTATGGAGGGCTGGGCCTGCCTCCAGGGCAAGTCCCTCCCTCTCCAGTTTTTCCCACCTCTCCAGAACTAGGCCCTGGCTGGAGGCCCCACCCATCCCATCACAGGACGGGTCTCTTCACCGTCACCGGCAGCTGTTCTTACCATGGTTCCGATGCTGTAGGTTGCTGTGGGGCCGATGGTGTGATGGTAGGGATCAGTGGCTGCATAGACTCTGCCATAACTAGAAGAGCAGGGAGGGAAGGGTGCGGGAGAGGGGCAGCTGAAACAGGCCACAGCTGACCGGCCTTCCCAGACCAGCATCCTTCCCATGAGGCCTCTCCCTCCCCCACGAGACCCTCTCAGCTTCCTGCCCGTCCTTCCTGTTTGGAAGCAAGTTTCTGGAACTTAGCAGTATATCCCCTTCGTTAGGTGGTCAGTGTGTCCTGCTTGGTGACACAGGGAGGGGATGGAATTCTTAGCGAGTTCTTTTGACTTGGCCTCCAGCAAGAACTAGGGCTACGAGCTGGGAAAGGGCTTTGAGAGAAGAGAGATGGGAATGGAGACCCGGAACATCATGGCCCAAGAGGTGGCACTCTGTCCCAGATGACCTTTTGCTCACCTAATTTGTGATGTGACAAATTCTTAGAGGACAAGGTTGGGTCCAAGCACCCTGGACGCCTTGCACATTTGGGAAGGTGGGGCAACAGGCCGTAAGGAGGGCAAGAGCTGGAAGAGTTGGAGGGCCCCACCGGCTATGGGGGTGGGGAGCAGGCAGCCTCCAGACCACAGGGAGCATGTAGACAAGAATGCCAGTTTTCGGTAGGCAGATAGCTCAAACAGGAACTCTGAAGCTACCGGGCCAAGAGTGAGGGAAAGGCACTAGACTCAGGCTCTAGTGAGGACTTGCCCCCGAGAAAGCACAGCTTTCGTCCTGGGCATGCTCACAGCTGGGCGGAGGGAGGGAGGGAAGGCCGGGTGCTCCCAGATACAAACTGGACCAGAGTTGTTTTCAGAGGCCAAATGGAGGCCCCCAGTCGCCCTCCTTGTAAGGGGTCTTGAGAGCTGTGAGACCCCTGGGTTGAGAATCAGGTGTTACATCTGCTACACGAGAGAGAAGGCATTCATCAGTCAGGGACTCCCTGGTTCACGGATCTCTGAGTTCAGTCTGGATTTGCGTTCCTTCCAGCCCTGCACTCACCAGACACAGGCACCCACAGGCGCCCTGGCGGGTGGGGCTTCCTGTCTGTCTGAACCGACCCTCCAGAGAGCCCACCACGACCCTGTGCGGCCTGCTGCTCCCAGCCTCACCTGTCGCTGTAGGCTGCGGCGGCGGCGGCTGCGGGCTGAGCGTATCTGTAAGCTGCATAGCCTCCCTGCAGGGGAGGTGGGAAGGAGAAATGGCAGACGGACTCAGTGGGGCTCACTCAGGTTCAGGCAGAGCCAGAGAAACTGAGGTGGACACAGACCCAGGCCCTCAGGAGGGGCTGCAGACCTTCTCAGGCCTCCTGTGCCGGACTTTCTGCCCCCACCTTGGCCTGGTGTGGCTTAGGTGGTCCTGGCCTGGGAACCTGGTTTGCGGTCTAATGGAGGTCTGAGGACTGCGCTGTTCCAAGATGACGCAGGGTTGCCTGTTCATTTGTCTGTCCTTCCTTCCTTCCTTCCTTCCTTCCTTCCTTCCTTCCTTCCTTCCTTCCTTCCTTCCTTCCTTCCTTCCCTCCCTCCCTCCCTCCCTCCCTCCCTCCCTCCCTCCCTCCCTCCCTCCCTCCCTCCCTATTCTCACAAATGCTTGTGATTTCGTTGCATACTAATGTACACCAATTGTATCTCTGGCTGCATGCTGATCCTGGCACACAGTAAGTGCCCAGAGACCTCCCAACAGACCAGCTGCTACTTGAATGCTGACAGTCCTAGGAAACCCACTGGTGACTCTAGACACAGTCCTGGACACCAGGAAGGATGAAGGGGGCCTTGAAGGGATTGGTTCAGATACGCCTTAGACAAGTGGGTAGTTAATTATGGGTAGCTGTCCAGGGGCAAGGCATAGCCAGGTTCATTGTGGGGGGATGGTTCTGAGCCACAGAAAGTGATGAGCAGTTTCAAAGGGAGGGTGAGGCACAGGACCTCACCCAGAGAGAATGGACAGCTAGGGCCTGCCTCTGGTCTCTCTCAGGACCTCCACACTGGGAAAGGGTGTCCCTGGATGCTGATTTTAGCATGGTTAGGAATGGAAGAAAACCACTCAGTGCCCCCCATATAACCCTCTGCCACACGGGGCAGGACGCATGGGGCTTACAGGGCTACTGGGAGAGCCATTCACAATGGCCATAGTCTGTGTGCACTGACGTTCAGCGCTAAGTCCAGAGGGCAGGGAGAGCGAGGCCCTGAGGGCAGACAGATTTCTCCCAGGCACTAGAGTGTTGGACCTGCACCCTTCCCTCCCCAGGGCTACACTTACATAAATCTCAGCACCATAAAATCCATCCTGATACACGACCCTGGAAGCAAACGGACAAGAGAGTGGTGGGAACGCAGGAGAGGCGGGGTAGGCCGGCTCCGGTGTCTGCTGAGGAGGGAGGGGGCACGGCGCCAGCCCCGCCCACGGGCCTGGCATTTTAACAAGCGTTTGCTCCAGTGCCCTGTTTGGTATAACAATAGAGTAACACCCTTGCTGGTCAGCTCCTTTCTCCCAAAACCCAGGGGCCCATCCACCCACCCCTGATTCCTGCTATCCCCCCTTCCTCCCCCAGGCAGCTGCCCCCCTTCAACAGTGGAGGGCAGGACCCCAGGAAAGGGACCAGAGAGGGCTCCCAGAAGGCCCTTGCTGGACCCAAGGGCTAACACATGCCCTGGTTAGCATTCAGATGACATGTTGGTGCTAATGGCCCCTCAGAGGCCAGCGAGCCCTGGCAGTGGCCCCTGTGGTGGGGACACTGATGGTGCAGGCGGTTGCAGTGCTGGGTTCTGGGGTCCCCACCATTCTGTCCTGCCCCACAGTTCTGGAAGGGCTGCTGAGCCCCCTTAACTTCTCAGGGGTGCCTCCCATGCCCCCTGGCCTTCCCTCAGCCTCCCTTTCCAGGTACTCACGCTCCGTAAGTCGGAATGGGGGGCGGAGGTGGTGCAGCTCGAAATGTATTATACACAGCACGGCCCCGGCCCCGCAGGTGCGCACCCCGGTAGGCGACAGCGGTGCCCGTGGTGGGGTACGGGAAACTGGTCACTGCAGGGAAGGAGCCCGAGAGAGCAGGAGAGGATACGTGAAGAGTGGCCAAGGCTTACAGCCCCTCTTGCCTTGCCCCAGCCCATCCCACCTGCCCCGCCCGTCCCCGCCTTTACCTGCATAGAATTCAGGCCCATAGACTGCCCCTACTACAGGGTTTAGCTTCCAGCCTAGAACAGAAAGAACATAGTCACTGGCTTCCCAAACCCATCGCTACCTCTCCTTCTGCCTGGACCTCCAAAGGCGGCAAACAGCTAGGCTACAGGGATGCTTTAGCACTTAGCAAAGGGCAGAACCCTGTCCAGGAGTGGGCAGAGGAGGCAGGCCATCAACCTGGCTCCCTCTCCTGACACCACAGCCACCTGCTACTGGAGGAGACACAGTGTGAAAGTATCTACAGCCGGGACAAAGGATTCACTGTTGGGGTGTTTCTTCTCCTCCTGCCTGAAAGTCTCCCTGCTGCTCTGAGGTTCCTGGGTCCCCCACCCTCTGTCCTCTTATCTCAAGTCCTTCTGTGGGGTTGCTGGGGAAGAGGGGGAGGAAGGCATTAGACTGAATAGAAGAAATAGTGACATGATCAGCAAAATGGCTCAGTGGGTAAAGGTGCTTTGCCACTGAACCTGGTGACCAGAGTTCAAGTCCCTAGACCTACATGGTGGATGGAGAGAACCAACTCTTCTTGCAAGTTGTCCTCTCATTTCCACACATGCTACAACATGCTTGTGTACACACACACACACACACACACACACACACACACACACACACACCAAATAAAATGTTAAAAGAATAATAATGATGATAGCTAATAGCTCCCATGTACTTGGAGTGTGCCAAAAATACTGTTGTTAACTCCTGAGGTTATCACTGTACATGGGGCAGGTACCACAACCTCCCCATTTACACTCAGAAACACAGATTGGTAATACGGGTGTGTGTGTGTGTGTGTGTGTGTGTGTGTGTAAGAGCGGGTTTCAAACCTGAACTCTCAAGCCAGATGGGCTTCCTGGCTTCTCCCTGGGACCACAGCTGGACTCTGCACCCCCACCTCTCCCTTCTTCCAGGTGGGCAGTCCTCTTTTCCCACTGGGACTCAGGAGCAAAGCCCTGTTTCCCTGTGGTCTCCGGAGGCAGAAGCCAGCTGGATTCCAGTGGGTTAGGGCTACAGGTCAGATGGTGGAGAAGGATTAGCCCACCTCCTGATTTACTCAGGCCTCATCTGTGCAGTCCTCATTTGCATGCATGATGAGGAGGGACAGAGAGGACCTGAGCCGCTGGTCAGCGGGTGAGAGGGTGGCATTGGACTGTGGCAGACTGCGCATGAAAGGTCCTAGCCCCAACTCTAACGGCCCCACAGGAGGGCAGGTGAACAAGCAACCCCTAAGTGGAGCATCCAGGCACTCTGCCCACCTAAGCGAGACTAAGCACTTTCCACCCTCAGCCCTCTAGTATCCCGCCTTGTGTCTAAACTGGCCAGGATTCTGGAATCTTCCATCCAGCCAAGGTTAGCAGAGAAGAAATCTGGTGAAACAGACCCCCAAGATCTCATCTTCCTAGACGGATCATAATGTAGCAGAACCCCGGTGCTGGTCTGGGTCCCACTCTCCCTAGGCTTCTGCCCAGGTTCTTCTGTGTCCATTCTGGAAGAGGAGTCAGGGCTGCTGCATCCTGTCTCAGGGGCCCTGGGCACTTTGACCTGAGAATGCCTACTTGCCTGCTGGCTTTGCTTCAGGCGAACCCCACGGAGACAGTCTGAGGACCCACCTGGAGGACTATTTGTGTCCACTGTAGGTGGGGCACCTGGTAACGCCTGGTGGGCATGTTTCCTGCAGTGAGGACCTCAACACTCCTGGCGGTGAATTTCACAGTGCTCAGCGTTAAAGCGCTCATGAGCCAATGCCCCTCCAGGCCATGGCGCAGTGAACCCAGGGCTGTCCCTCTGAAGCCCCAGGATTCTCGCCTGGCACTGAAGTGCAACTCTCGATAGCACGATGAGCAGAGCTTTCTGCCTCTCTCACTCCCTGACACCAGCCCGCATCAGTGCTCTGAGGAGCCAGCCAGGAACAGAGCTGGCTGGGGCTGGACTTACTCTGCGCAACATACACCTCAGCTCTCCTGGTGTGTCCAGACAGTGGTGTGACTCAGGATCTTAGCGAAGAGTGGGAAGGGGCTCAACTGTGTCACAGCTGCTCTGGACTACCCAAGCCCCGGGGATCCACAGAAGCCAACAGGTCCCTTCACTGCCAAAGCTCACATGCAATGGCTGCACACAGCAGCCCCTCAGCGTGGGTGGCTGACCTCGG
This sequence comes from Peromyscus maniculatus bairdii, assembly GCF_049852395.1. Classification (NCBI taxonomy): domain Eukaryota; kingdom Metazoa; phylum Chordata; class Mammalia; order Rodentia; family Cricetidae; genus Peromyscus; species Peromyscus maniculatus. The sequence goes on from NC_134859.1 coordinate 106,211,250, forward strand.
AGACAGACCGCCTAGTGCATGTCATGGCTCTGCCCCTATGACCTAGTCCAGGGTCCAGAGGGTTGTTTTAGGTGCCTGGGGCTCACACAGTGGCAGGCGTTCACAGTGGCGAGATCACTGTGTCCATTTACCCAAACTGCAGAATCAAGAGCTTATGACTCAGGCTTTGCACAGGACCAAGCTCAGCTTCTTGAGTCTTTAGAAATATCCAGACATTAAAGAAGAGGGCTTGATCAGTTTAACGGGGGTGAAGATGTGGTGGCTGACTGGGATGCTGTGGGGTCATGTGTGGGTCTGAGTTGTGGCCCTCAGGACAAGCTTCACCCTCAGGAGGGCTCCCCCCATAATGACCACTGCTTAATCACACCATCCACAAACCCCACATCTTGTCCGCCTTAGTAAAGCCGGCCCTTTTCCCACCTGTGCTAAGGACCAGCTAGCACAAGTTTTCCAGGATTCACTAAGGACTCAGGCAAATCCAGAACCTTCAAGTTCTCAGAACTTTGAGGACCAAATCCTTGCAAAAGTGAGAAGGAGTCTTTGACACGCGGTCCTAAGCTGGAACCTCCAGAGTCCCTATCTGTGCTGGCTAGGTTTGTGTGTTTCCCCAACCTGACACAGGCTGGAGTCATCTGAGAAGAGGGGACCTCAGCTGAGAAGATGACCCCATCACATCAGCCTGGGGGGCATTTTCTTGATTAATGATTGATGTGCAAGGACCCAGCACACTGAAGTAGTGCCGCCCCAGGCAGGCGGTCCTCATGATATGAGAAAGGAGGCAGAGTAAGCCAGGGTGAGCAAGCCAATAAGCAGTGTTCCTCCATGGTCTCTGCTTCAGTTCCTGCCCTGACTTCCCTCAGTGACGGACTGTGATCAGGACGTGTAAGCCAAATAAACCCCTTTTTTCTCAAGTTGCTTTTGGTTCTGGTGGTTATCCAGCAACAGAAAAACCTAACAAGGATACTCTCTCACCCAGATCTGACACCTGAATCCTGTCCAACCACACACCAACTCTACCCATGGTTCTGCCACAGGCTTTCTGCACTAGCAGGTCACCCAGCTCTGTGTAGGGCTCATTGCTGAAGACAAGGGCAGCTGAGATGTGGTCCATCCTACCTCCACACAGAGGTGGATCACTGCGCTGTCTACGAGTGGTGCCATACCCCCAGCTCAAGAGCTAGAAAAGTCTCTGCTGCACAGCCAGCTACCCTCAGGGCAGACCTCTCTCTGGTAATCTCTAACAATCTCTGTGGAGTCAGCCTAGCAAGTGTGCGTACACAGAACCGTATAGCTGACCCGCAGTGTAGGTCAGCTGGGAGCTGTAGCTGACACTTCAGGGGCCAACGGACACGCTCCTTTCATAGTCAGCCTCTCACATAACACTGACACCTGTGTCCCCAGCCCTGAGTGGCCCTCAGAGATGCCATTTGTCATTCCCCAGCTCTCAGTGGTGGATGTAGGGTCTCGTGTGGCCCAAGCTGGCCTTGAACTTCTGATCCTTCTGCCTCGACTTTGCAAGTGCTGGGATTACAGCTGTGTACCAGCACCGGTTTATGTGATGCAGAGGGATGCAGCTCAGGGCTCTGTGCATGCCAGGCAAATGCTCTACCAACTGAGCCACACACCCCTCCATATTTGTGCTTTTCAGATGAAAAGATTGGGGTTCAGGGATGTCTAGAAGCTTGACTGGGGTCTCCGACCCCTTCCTCCCTGTCCTGTGAATGAGGACCGTGCACTAACCACAGAGCCCTCTGGACTCAACTCTGGTTTTCCAGGAAGTCACCCCTGTTTGTCACCCACTGCCTTTCTATACGGCTTCTGGGAGCTGTGGACACTTGGAAAAGCTCAGGGGCTCTGACTGGAGAAACCAGCTATGTGGGTGGGGACGGTGACTCCAGCTATCTGCCTCGGCTGACCTCTCCTCTCTGACAGGACAGAAATGGGAAGCCTGGGACATCAGATGGGGACCGTGGAAGCAGGAAGAAACAGGAAGGCTGGCCTTTGGCTGCCTTAGCTTCCCCAGGCTTCTGTTCCAGTCCCTGAAGCATGCTGGGAGTCTTGGGTTCTCACCATTGGCATATGGGTTCCCAGGCTTCTTATTGGTCATGACCCGGGCTGTGGCATTATTAACCTGTCCAGGAGAGAGAGAGAGAGAGTGAGTGAGTGGGTCAGCTTCATGGCAGGCCCTCAGCCACCCTGGTTTTACCCTTGGGGTATAGCCTCTGGGGAGGAAGGCCACCGAGGCTCCTAAGCTGCTATCTAGCTGGGTCCAGGACGCTGGCCCAGACTGGCGCTTTTCACAAAGCAGTTCCAGTAAACAGAGCCCAACCCTGCTGGAAAGCACAGGCCCTTGGAGCTGGTCCTAGGCCCGCTAGCAGGCCAGGCTCCGTGATGTTCTCTTCCAGGCAGTTGCCAAGGCCCTCCTTGTATGTGCAGAATGGCTACTCCTATCACCATGGGCAAGCAACTCTTTTCCTGGGGTAGGGTCTTTGACCTCTCTCTGCAGCGTGGAACTTTCTGATGGGGCCACTGGGTGCAAGGTTGAGTAAGGGAAGCATTAGAAAGACAGAACCCAGGGGCTAGGCCCTGTTTTCCAGATATGTAAGGCCTAGCCAGATTGCCTGGGGCAGGGGCAATGACACAGGGATGTGAGGGAGGCAGGAATGAACCGGGCAGTGCCTGAGGACGTCTGGGCCACACGCATCCTCTACACGTCTATGTGTGAGCCTGGGCAGAGGTCTCAGAGCCACCGGGCACTGGACTGGGTCGGGGTGTCAGAGTCCCTCCAGTGCTACAGTTCTAGGACCCCTGGGGCGGGGAGCCCGGCTCTGGACCCCGAAGCCACACTGAGGAACCAACAAGGAGGAAAGGGGCAGAAATGGGGTGTCTGAGGGCCCCTCCCAACTCTGCTCACTGCTAGCCCCCCCCCCCACTTCCACCACTTCTATTCAACAAGGCTGAGGCCGCCTGCTGGGAGGACCCTCTTTGTCAGGGACAGGCAGGGCTGCCTATAGCCCTGGAGACCACCTGGCCTCACAGGTTTTCTGGAGCCCCCTGAGTGTGGATGGGGACAGGCCTCTTCCAGGAGGAAAGAACGGAAGGAGGTCGGGAGGTGGAGATCTCAGAGGGAACTTTAAGCCTCTACTGGCCAGGGCGACAGGTGCTAGGCTCTGGCTAAGAGCTGATGGTCGGGAGGTCGGGCTCAGGGCAGCCCTCCTCCAGTCAGAGCCCCCTGGTGGGCTCTTTGTAGGATGGGCAGCAGCCACCAGGCTGGTGGGGGGCCCAGGGGTGGGGCATGCTGTCCAGGACCTCCCTGCCCTGCTGCGCCGCACACTTATCTGAGCACCTCAATTTTCCGTCCCTCTACGATCGTCCCATTCAGCTTCTCCCGGGCTCGGTCAGCATCTGAGCTAGTTTCAAAAGTTACAAACCCAAAACCCTGTGAGCAGAGGAGGACAGACAGGAGAAGACAGGATGAGAAAAGGGAAGGAGAGGAGGGGGAAGGGGAGCGGGAGGGAGAGAGAGGGGGCAAGTCAGGTGAGTGAAGGAGAGCCCCCAGTGTCGGAAGTCTGTGTGGGTGCCAGCACTAGGAGACGGCCCCAGGCAAGAGCAGGGGCTGAGCCCAGCCTGAGCCCACCACGTCTGACGCGTCCCAGGAGGACAGGTCAAAGAGATGCTAACCTGGCCAGGGGCCAAGTCCGCCACTGTAACCCCACCTTGGGGTGAGGGGCTGAGACTGGGCTCCACGGGGACCAGCACCCCCACCTTTCCTCTGGGAGTCCAGGGTGTGTGTGTGGGTCTTCCTGGAGAGGGGAGCAGAGCTTTTCTCGGATGGGTGCCCTCCCGATCTACAGACTCTGCAGGCCCTCCCACAAGCCTCGAGGGTTGTGAGTGGTTGGGTGGGCTTGGGGACCCAGGCCCAGGGCTGGGGGCAGTGGGGCTCTGGGGTGCAAGCAGGAGGTCCTGGCAGCCCGAAGGAGGAGAAGCAGCCTGGCAGCAACAACAACAGCTGGGGGCGGGGGGCAGAAGAGCAGGGAGTACAAGCACCCGTGTGGCTCAGGGGTCCTCGGGCGGGCGGGCGGGCGGGCGAGCGGGCGGGCGCGAAGCTCTCCAGGAAGGAAACGCACATTTCACACGTTAGCCTGGCGGGCCCTACAGCTGGCGCGCAGTAATGGTGGCGGCCTCTGTGCGGCACCCACCTTGGAGCCCCGCTCGTTAAAAATGATCTCCACGTCTAAAATTTTCCCGAATTGCTGCAGAGACAGAGAGAGGAGGGGCGGGAGACAGGGGAGGGGTTACGACAGCAGCAGCCTTACCCATTTCACTCCCAAGACGCCACCAGGCTCGGGGAAGGACGACCCCAGGGGCGCCCTCCCCCTCTTCCTCTGGAGGCCTTTGTCTTCCTTAAGGAACGCGTGTCATAGCACCAGGGTCCCCCTGGGCCACGGCCACAGCAGGGAGGGAATGGCCAAGGTATCAGTGCCATCCTTAATCTGCGGAGAGGCCTTTGCCTGAATGGGCTTGTGGAGAAGGGGAGGGTCATGTGCTGGGGCCAGGAAATGGCAGCTGAGGTGACAGATCAGGACCCTTGACTAGGATAAGGGACCTTCAGGCCCCTCTGAGTGGGGTACAGGGTCAGAGTTGGCAAGTGGGAGATGTTAGAGTGAAGGACCAGGGACCAGGGTGGGGGCACTGATCCTTATACTGGTGACTCCTGGGACCCAGTACTGTTCGCCCCTGTGCTGTGGAAAAGGCTTGTGTGTCGGAACCCAGGTCTCCTGCCGGTACAGGGTGTGCTGCCAGCCAGGATACATTGCTCCGGCTCTGGCTGATCCCTTCCAGCCCCATAGCTAGCCTGGAGTCTCCATGGTCAGCCTCGTCTCCCTCAGTGAGCCCACATCTCCACACCACACCAGCGAGGGCCTTAGCCCACAGCCTCCTGGGCTAGCAACTGACGGGGCCTCTTCTCACCTTGCACATTCCTGACACAGAGCAAGAGTGCCCGGAGGGCCAGGGGCCAGGTAGCTATAGGGCCCTGTCTGCAGGTTCTGAGAAGAGGGGAACCTTTTACCTCATTCTATATGGACCCAGAAACATGACACTGGGCTTCTACTTGTCTGTTAGGACCCCCAGGAGTAGGTACAGGGTAAGGGCCCTGGTCAGTGATTGTCTGTAGTGGCAGCTGCTTAATGCAAGCGGCCCAGGCTCAGAGAGGTCCAGAGTCCCCTGAAACTCCGGTCAAGAGGGCTCAGTAACCTCCATCTGACAGTTCCGAATCATGCCTGTCCCACTGATCCAGTGAGAGCCACCCCAAGATGAGGAGTGCAATTCTAGGGTCACACTAGCGCTGCTCAGAGGCACCCTGCACTGCCCTGTGCATGGCTGCTGTGTAAGAAAGGCTGAGCAGAGGCCGAGGCTCAGGGCCCAAGCCGCTAGCTGTGTGGTAGAAACGGAACGGATGCTGGGCAGAGACAGAGGAGTTGAGGCAAGGGTGGAGACAGAAAGAAGGAACAGAGGCACACTGCATGGTCCTTTGGAGCCAGGGCAAGCCCAGGAGCTCAGGAAGCTGCCCCCTATCCTCCGGTCTTCTCCTCCACGGCAGCCCCACCACCCACAGACACCAGCACTTGTCTTGGAGACCAGATCCAAGGCAAGCCTCCAGGGCAGCCTGGTATGGGGTTTCGAGGGTACCACCTTCTCTGGAGCCCAGCAACGCAAAATCTAGGGCCACACCCAGAGGACTTGGGAAGGGCACCGCTTGGTTCCAATACATTGTATTTGCAAGTCTCCCCTCCCCTCGGGAGCCAGGACACAAGCCTGGAAGAGGAGAACCTTGTCCCTAAACACACAGGAGAGGCTGCAGCTGTGTGAGGCCAGGAGGCCAGGCTGTCCCTCCAAGTACCTTCTGGGGAGCATAAATCTGCCTCAAGGTAGGCTGTTGGGGCACACGGGACTTTATGGGAGTGGTGGACAGATACCTGGCAGAGAACCAGGTGATCACACGAAGCTTAGGAGGCAGCCCTTACCAAACCCCTACCCTAAGCTTGGGTTCCCCTCCTTGTGCTCTGCCAAGAGATGGAGGGGAGAGCTGACTGGAACCAGATAAGAAGAATACAAGGACCCTACCTCCTCCTGGCACACACACTCTGCAATGGTGGGGTGGAGACAGAGAAGCAGGGGTGCGCACACTCACCCCGAACATTTGCCGCAGGTCGGGGTCCCTGAACCGGAAGGGGATGTTGGAGACATGTAGTCGTTTGGGCTGCTGCTTCTCCGTGGGGTCAGAAGGGTGGAGCTGCTGGCTGTCCGTCTGTGCTGCCTCGTCCGCTTGCTGTGGAGAGAAGACGAGGTCGTAAGGCGGCCCTGTGGACTGCGTGAGCCCATCCTCTCTCTATCCCAGCCACCCCTGGGCCAGCGATCCCTAAGAGAACTCCGGGAGACAGTTCTCAAGGTTCAAATGGCAACCAAGGCCTCACCTTTCCTGTTCTGGTGAGCCTGTGAGACCACATCTCTCCTGTCAGAGCCGGCTCAGGCCTCCTTGGCCAGGTCTTCTACGAGCTCCCTCAATGCGACCCTCTGCGGAGTTCTACCCTCAGTGGCTTCTTAGCCCAATACTACTGTTGCTCTCAAAGAAGTTCTGGGAGTGAGGGCCCTTCTGGGGTCAGAATCGGATTGGCTTCACAACCGGCTGCCTGGGTACAGTTATCCGCAAGGTGTTGCTATGCCATGCCATGGACTTCCAAGGCTCCTTCCGACCCTGGTCATGCTGCTTCACTCAACCCCCGGGGACCGCCCTCATTGTTAGGGCTGGTCTCACACAGTCTGTCCTCATTAGACTAAACACTGGCTGGCAGAAACCGTGAAAGTTTCAGGTTTTAATCCCACCACCCTATAGCTTGTGTAGGAGAACTGGGAGCCCAGAGGAAGCATGCCTGAGGCTCGGCCCGTGTAGACATCTTCAGGGAGGCTGGCCTTCAGTCTGACTCACTCTCAGCTTCATCTGCAGCAGAAGGACAGACTGGCCAGCAAGCACTTCCTCAGCACTGGCTGGTGAGTGGGTATCTGGACCAAGACGGTGGAGTTCACCTCCTGGATGCCCAGGCCTGAGGTCCTCATGTTCACAGCCAGGTCACACACTGGTCAGTCTACCTAGTTCTTCACTCATCCCCAAGGCCTTGGTGTCCAGGATAGGAGCTGAGGTGGCACACAGGGGGTGGGCGCCCCGGCTCCCACCCTAGGGTTCCTTTTTACTACTGCCCGTTCTCCCCGTGGGACTGAGCTCAGCTACATGGTAACACTAGGCTGAGAACACACCTTCTAATGGCTTTTTTCCAATCCCAATGCCCTCTGGCCCCAATGGTTTTGAGGGATCACTTCCAAAATACATCCACTGAACTCAGGCTTTCTGGGCATAGGTGGAGGTACTGGATGGTACAGAGGTAAGTGTCAGTCACTGTGGTTCCCATTGTGGCCCAAGGAGCAGAAGCAGCTGATGGGCAGCTGATGGGAGAGACACAGCGCTCCTTTCCCACGGGCTTCCAGGAAGTGCGGGTGTTCTCAGGCTATTTCAGGGTAGACTCTATTCCAGGAATGCTGATAGTATGGGTCTCCTGGAAGCGGACAGTCAGCAAGGCTGTGCCCAAGGCTACTGTGCCTGGGTCTGTGCTGTAGCTGAAAAAGATGGAGCCCGAATGGACAGTATCCCCCAGACCCACCGTGTCTAAGAGGTAAGGGGTGGGCCTCTGGGCTCCACTTGGAGTGGCTCCCTGGCCTTCCCTGTCTCCTTTATGGAGAGGCAAACTATTCCCTTAGGTTCCCGTGTTCAGCCAGGCTTCAGGCAGCAAGTGCCCTAGGTGACCAGAGCAGAAGGCCCAGGTACCAGCTGGGGTGGCGTTGGGAGGCCTGTGGGGCTGCAGAATTTACATCCAAACGTGCTGCAGATGCATCTCTGCCTTGCAAACACAGGGAGGTTGATACACGGCACAGCTATGGGCGTGGGAGCCCCTGTTCCGTCCCCCCACTCCTGTGGACAGCCCCACGTCTGTCTCGGCAACCAGCCCCCCATGTCTGACCAATTTTGGTGGTGTGTCTTCGGGCCCCATGCTGGAGCTGTAGGTATGGCACCCTCCACCCCAGTGCCTCTGAGAGGCAGCGGGTGGTGAGAAGTCTCAGGCTTGGCAAGCCGGGAGGGAAGCTATTGCTTGGGGCTTGCTAGCTCTACCCAGAAGTGCAGTGAGGGGGCTGGGCTTGGGCAGGAAGACGGAGGAAGACGGAGCAGCTACGGTGGACAGGAAGGTGCACGTCTGTTCTGTTCTGTTCTGCACCAGGTCCACCTCTGTGGGGCGACACAGGGCAGCAGGCTGCTCTGCAGGAGCTGACTGGCTCTCCAGGGTGCTCCCGGAGGAGTCTGACTCTTCACTGCTGTCCTCCTTGCTCTCAGCGCTGGTGCAGAAAGTGAATGCTGGCTAGACTCCGAAGGGACAACTGGATCCCTGGACAAAGGCAAAACTGCCCAGGCAGCCTGGGTGTTTGAGGTATGAACTCCACACTCTGTCATGGCAGGTATGGTTCCCCTTTTCCCCGTGGAAGCCACATAGCAGGCAGCTGCAGGTGTCTACTAATTAAGTCATCTTCGTCTTGGATTGGAGGAATCCAGCCTCGTTAGGCGTCTGCAATGCTAGCTTCTGACCAGCAGAGGGCAGCAATGAGCACTCCCAGGTGGCCGCTGTTGCTCAGGAATCCCTTTCTAAGCAAGCTGGCCAGAGTGTGTGTGTGTGTGTGTGTGGGGGGGGGGGGGGGTAAGGGGGAGGCACAAGGCTGCACTGCTGAAGCCCGGGTGTCGGGGCCTCTTTGTTTGCCCCGTCCTACTCAGTGGTGTACAGAGGCAAGTAAATGGGCTCAGCGCCTATAAAATTGTAAGGTGCGTAGAGAAACCTCTTAGTATGATTGCATACCTCTGGTCCTGAGCAGGGGCAAGGCCTTCCTACCATTTACCACAGTGGTGTAGGTGGCCTAGCTGACCCTTCCTTCTGAGAAGTGGGTCTGCCCGCCTTCCCTCCCTCCTCCTCCTTTCTCTCCCTCCTTTTCTCCCCTCCCAGTCTCCGATTGCAGTCCTCAGATGCAGAGAAGAAATAGGCACCATAGGCCCCCAACCTCTCCCAGGATGCTGGTGGCCTTGCTCTGGTGACTTTCCAGTACCGTGTCATAGTCCAGTCATCACAGACCCTTCTGCTTTCCCATCTTGACCCATTCAAGGCTGGGTGCCAGCTCCTGGGGCTAAGGCAAAGTCAAGAAGGCTGGCTCTGTTGTTTGGGTCTGTCAAGCTGTGCACAGAGGAACGAGATGTCGCCTGGGAAGGATGAGCGGAGGGGTTCTGGGAGGTCCCTGGGAGGGCAGTTGAAGGACCTGGCCACCCCATTACTGGTCCGGAGCTGAGCTTGGCTAAGGCCGCTGGAATTCCGCTCTGCAGCCTCTCTATTCCTCCTGCTCCCTCGGGGTATCCGAGAGAAGACCCAGCCACTCCGTGGACAGCCAGCGGGCTTGGGAGGAGGGGCTCTCTGCACGTGGCCTGAGGTGTCTTTCTTCTCTGAATGTTTTCCCGAACCCCAGACCGCTTCAGCTTGGATGTTGAACGTCACGCCATGCCTCTGCTGGCTGAGCACACATCTGCAGTATTCGCAGCTGACTAGCGGCACTGACTGGTCCCGGTGAGGCTGATGAGCTGTCCCACTGGTGGCCCGGCTCAGGGGCTCATACCTTTTAACCTTCTTTCCTTTTCAGCTCATGTGCCTACTCTGCTCTGCCATTGGGCAGCCAAGGAGGCAGGGACCCAAGGCTTCCCCTCCTGATGGAAGAAGCCTCATTATCCCCCACACCCAGCAACAACTACTGCCTGCCCTGTCCTGGTGTTTTCCAGGTGTATACCAGACTTTCCAAGAGCTCCCGTCCAGTGTAAGGAATGGGTGTGAGCCCTCTGGGCTTCCAACCCTGGCACTCATGTGACCTTGAGTGAATGAATGAGGGCTTGAGGGGGGGCTTCCTCTACCTGTGAGCTGGACCCTCTGTATGCCGTAGAGCTCACTGTAGCCCTAGATGATGATGACACTCAGCACTTTGTGTTGCCTATGGCAGGTGGACCTGGATGGTGAGAGCTGAGAGACCCTGAATCCATGTGGCCTGAGGTGTCTTTCTTCTCTGGAAAGCTCAGGGATCTCCAGCCTTCCTGCCGGGATCACAGGTGGGGTTCTCAGAAGGGACCTCCAGATGATGGGACCCCAAATAGCGGTCTCCTGTGTGGTAATGAGCAGCTTTCTTGGGAATGACCACGGGCGAAAGTCACTGGGATTAAGGGCAAAACTGTTGAAATGGGCCTAAGGATTTCTGAGGATCCTGGTTGCTGAAGCTGTTGGGAGTAACAGATGGTTGATGGACTGGGTCCCTCAGGGTCAGCCATCCCTCTGTTACTCAGGGTCTTTGGGCATCTTGTCTGGGAGTGGGTTGTCAGGAAGAGTCCTGAGCTGGCAGTAATAGGGGTCCCCAATTCTGAGATGGGAACGCTCCTAAGTGGGAAACCTGGATACAGCAGGTTCAGGCCCTGTCCCAAAACAAAGAAAGCCTTTCTGAGCCAAGGTTCAGGATACATGTCTCTGAGGGAATGGGGGACAAGAGGAGGCAGGTATACCAGCTACCGGGCCACTACTCCTCCTGTATCACCCTTGGCTTGGGAAAGGATTGTCCTTTTAGAGCTGACTTAGTGGTGAATGGGGACCAATGCTCCTCATCAGCAGAAGGAAATCTCTTGGGGGAGGGGGGCACCTATTGTGTGTGTGTCCACAAGGTACGTGGGATGATGGTGCACACACATCCTGGGAGCAAGGGTGGGCGTGGGGAAGGCACCAGGCCACTTGGAGGCCATGTCCTGGGAACTCAAGGGAGGTCCTGAGCCAGGTGGGAGAAGCTAGGTCTAGCCTCAAGCTCTGAGTGCAACTTGCCTGCCGTCCTGGTGACCCTCGATCCCAATCTCAGGCTGCTTAGGGAAATAACCCAGAGAAGGCCAGAGTGAGTGGAAAGAGTCCTCCAAATGTCGACATGATAGATTGGTGACACTGGACCTGGCCAGCAGAGGCTGGCTTTGCTACGCGTCGGGCAGCTCCTCTGAGGGAGGGGCTGAGCAGCACCTGGATTCTTAGAACGAGCACACCCGTCCTCCACTGAGCCCCCTCCCAAGGTGGGTAGCTCTGCTCACATGAGTGTCCCAAGGCCAGAGAGCAAGGCCCTCAGGCACCTGTCGTTTTTTGGAGGGGGGCATCGCTCAGTGTCCTCAATGTCTTCTTGCTAGGCTGATACCTTCTACCCTCCCAGGTCAGAGTGGCAGCTTTGCCCTCATGGTGACCCTGACACCCTTATAGGACCCGAACACTCCAGCAGAAAGCAGAATGGTCCAGGGTGCGTGTCCCTCAGGGCTCTGATGTTCTCTGGCACAGGCATATCCCTCGGGAAACATTTGGGTACCAAGTCTCAAAACTCAGTTTGCTCTGGGTGCTCGCACACAGCCAGTCCTCTCCCCATCCCCCAGCCCCAGCTTCCTGACATCTCTGCCTTTGACGAGAAGAACCCAAAGGACAGGGCTGGTCACACCCTCTCTGCACCGCAGAACTGCTCGGAGCCTGGCACTCAGCCTGTGTGATGCAGGGCAGAGAAGTTGACTCAGATCCTGGTAGTTGTGTCTGTCTGGTAGCCGCGAGGTGTCCAGAGGCCTCGGTGCTGGCTTCTGTTGTTGAATTATAAAGCTGTCTGTCCTCTCCTCATGTCATCTGCGACACTGACCTGCTTTCGACCAGGAGAAGCCCCGTGGCTCACGAGAGATCCCCCCCCCCCCCGCCCCGTCGTTTGTCTGCTAACTATGGAAGAAGAACTGGGCCACGTGGCTGTAACTTATCTATGGTGAACCTCTTTAACTCTGGGGTCACCCGTCTATCTATCATGAGCATGTAGAGGCTATGTGTGGACCCTGGTGACTTGGAGTCAGACCTCCAATTCTATAATCCAGGGGTTTGGTCTTTTCAGTCTGTGACCCACAGCTGGAAGAATCCTGGTGGCTGGGAGAGGGGGCGTCAGATGTCCTAACTGGAGTGGGGCTTCTGCTGGCTTCTGGGTAGACTCAGGCAGGTAGTGCTGGCGAAGGAAGGAAGAGCACTGGCTGCTGGGCACGGAGCAAGGTCAGGTGCAGCCCAGGTACAGGTAGGTCGGGCAGGGGGCAGGTGGAGGAGGCCCCTGCCCGTGCACAGAGGGCAGCGTTTGGGTCTGTACGGTGTCTGTGGAGCCAGGCTGGATGCGGTAAGGACCACAGCTGGAAGCCCCCTGGGGAGACGCCAGGGTGGTGCCACTCTGCCTGGGTCGAGCAGAGAGAGCTGGCCTCCTGCCCAGGCCCTGCCAGCCAGCAGCCGGCTGCTGGGACGGAGCCAGCAGGGATGGGTGGATGAACCCAAAGCCCCGGAGCGAGGAGGGGAAGGCCCACAGGGAACGTAATGGGAAGAGCCGGAGAGGCCTGAGCAGCTGTAGCAGCAGCCAGGGCCTGGGAGGGGGCTTCAGGACAGAGCCCGGGAGAGGGCTGCGGGACAGAGCCCACCCAGGCGGCTCTGTGTTCCCACTCCTTTCTCCATGAGGAAATCTGAGAAGTGCAGCGCTCAGCACTTTCGCCTCCGAGCTGCATTACAACCGCGTAATTGAAGCTATCTGATTGGAGGGCAGCCAAGCAGGTAGATTACAAGTGATTAGAAATGATAGGGGGCCTGCAACCCAAGACAGCTCCACAGCTGCCCACCGTTCACTGCCCACCCTTGCTTTCTTCTGAGACCCTAGGCAGCCCACGCCTCTGGCCCCTACCTCCCCTTAACGGGACATCCACAGCCATCACCACCACACTTCCCACCTCTCACACGAGGTGAGAGTCTGCCTGAAGCCGGAGACAGCTGGGGTGAGTGAAGTCACTACCCCACCCTGCGGTTCCTTGGTGGCACTTGCTCACTGAAGGGACTCGGTGTCAGATGTGGAGTTCCTGAAGTCTGGGGCCGGAGGCAGGCTTACTGGGGTGGGGATCTCTGGGGTAGATGCCCAACAATGAAGTCTGGCCCTCTTTATGTATCCAGAGGCCCTTTCTAGAAAGTTCTACTGAGCCAGCATGTACTGGGGACACTCTGCCCCACAGTTCTGGGCTGGCCAGTGTGGGAAGGGTCTCTTACCGGCACTGTCTGGGTCCCAGCGATGGGCTGTGTGCTGGCCTCCGTGCCTGGCTGCTCAGGGTGCGTCTGTGCTGGTGTGTAGAGGGTCATGCCGTGCTCTGGGGGGACTGGGGTCTGGCCAGAGTAGTCCTGTGTTGGGTGTGGTGGAGGCGGGGCATATTCAGCTGGGATTCCATTCTGAGGTGGAGGAGGGTACTGGGCAGGGGGGTAGGGCTGGGCCATCGCTTCAGGCGGAGCCGTGGCGTCCTGATTGCCCTGTAGGTAGAGAGAGCACAGCCCGGGTTAGAATCTCTTGAAGCCTGTGAGGGATGCTGCCTTTCAATTCAGTCTCTGATTTCCACACACTGCTTCCCATGGCATCTCCCAGGTCCTCAGGATGGGGACCCCTGGAAGAGCTGCAGGAGGTGCCAGGCTAGAGGTCCCAGCGTGAGACACTCTTGGCTGTGACCACTTGTACTTGCTGCACATGACCACACGACTTCAGAATTCTGCTTTCCCACCTCGATTTTAAAACAGTCATCTTCTGTCAAGACCATTGCAGACTCACGTGCTGCTCCAGGAATCAACCCAGATTGATCTTCACACTCTCCACCTGGTGTCCCCGAACAACAGTGACCACCGAAAACCAGCATTCAAGGAGCACCCCCTTTCCCCGGCCACCAAGCCTCTTCCCGAATGGGGCTCCAAGCCTTGGTTTCCCACTACACGGGGTGGCTTCCTAGTTCACCTTGATGAACAGGAGCAGAACACACCCCTTCAGTGACAGGCAGCATCACGACAGGATGATCGCTATAGCCAGAAGGTCTCTGAGATCTCACTAAGATTCTTTCCTGCCCCCTTGAAAGCCTGCAGCCCAGAGAAGTGATGAACACCCCCTCGATGCTGACCCCCAACCCCAGTACCCCCCCCCCCCCCACACGCACAGTGACACTCAAAGCTGGTGCCTGGGTCCTCAGTGTCAGCATCACCATGGAGCCTGCTAGCTGAGGACGCGGGTCTGGGCCCCGCCCCATGCCTCTTGGGCACTTGTGAGGAAAACTCATTACAAGCAGATAAGCAGCTCAGCGAGGAGCCCTTCCTTCAGCCCGAGGCTTCCGTCCTGCAGAGCCAGGTGCAGGCAGAGCTGGAGAGGGAGGAGACTGGTTTACCCTGTGCTCTGCTGCTGCGGGACTTAGTCCCCGCATCGTCCCCTCCGGGCCGGCAATGCCGTCACTCTTCCTTGTGTGGCCACAGAGGTCCATCACCTGAGAGGTCAGGTAGTGTCTCCCATTGGAGCAGACCCCCAAGGACACATCAGCAAGAATTCATGTCCTTGCTGAGTGACTCGGATAAGGCGTGGAAGGGGAAAGACGGGCTGCCTCCTCCCACTCATGCTCGTCCAACATGGACTCCCCTGTGGCCCACAGTACGGGGCACTTCATGTAGTGAGAACCTACTTAAGGGTGGGCACGAGGTGGCGGGGAGGTATTGGTGGGCTCGCAGGAGTCTCTCTCGTTTCCTGCTGTGTCTGCCCGACTCTTTGCCAGTTGCATGACTGACCTCCCAGCCTGGCTGTGTCCACCTCAGCCTCGGGGTAGCAGCAGGCAAAGTTTCAGCCAGCAGGGCTCTCTCCAGTATCCTCTGTTCCCCATAGCCGACCCCACGTGCCTCAATGTCCATCCTCACTGACAAGAGAGCCTCCCCCTTCAGCGCACACTGGGCCTTATTCTTGCCCACACACATCATTAGGCTTCCCTTTTACTCTCCAAGTAGCTGCTTTTTTTCTTTCTTTTTTTTTTTTCATCTGGGGTGTGCCAGGTCCAAGCTGGGGCTGGGTTACTTTGGGAAGCAAGAACAGGCCTGCTTCACCAGGCTTGCTGAAGGCCACTGTGGTCCAGATGCTTGATCCACTGTGATGGCGCTCAAGGGGCACCCAAATGTGAAGTGTCTACAGGGCCTGGCACAACCCTGTCTGTCTGGTCACTAGCCATGAGTGTTAGCCTTGCTCTGCTCCCTAGAGCACCCAGGGCCAGCCACCCTAGAACAGATTCACCAAGCTGATGATAGTCTCAGGCACCCAAGTCCTCCTCTCCCCTCCTTTTCTTCTCTGTCATTTTCTCCCACTCCCCCTCTCCCTCAGCCACGCTGCCTGGCCCCTTCTCTGTCTATGCAGAAGCTCACAACTGGGGCAGTGTGTAAGCTCTGAAGAAAGAGGTATACCTCGCACCGCCTCCTCTTCTCCCCACCCCCCACTCGTTTTCACACCTGGACACAGCAAATCCCCTTGCTGGAGATTCCCAACTCATTGCTCCATAGTAGCTAGGTCTAGAAATCATGTCACCCCCTGTTAACAGACATGCTGGCATTCAAAATGGGCAAGCGGCTCACGGATGGGGGTGTTTGCTGGAGGTCTGGGGAGAGATGGGAATGCTGGGCGGGGCTGGAGAGCATCTAGCACCCAGGATGGCCAAGGGGGAATGGCAGGATAGAGCAGGAGGCCTAAGGGTGTAGAAGGTGAGGGGGAGGCAGGGAGGGGCCTGTCAGCGGCCTGGCGGACGCCAGGGAGATCAATTCCCCTGTAAATATTTGATGAGAACCTTCACTAACTGATATGG
The DNA here is from genome assembly GCF_049852395.1 of Peromyscus maniculatus bairdii. NCBI lineage: Eukaryota > Metazoa > Chordata > Mammalia > Rodentia > Cricetidae > Peromyscus > Peromyscus maniculatus. Next base: position 106,227,085 of record NC_134859.1, read on the forward strand.
CTGGCTTCACCGCTCCTCTCTCCACTCCTCCCGGGTGGCTTTGGCTGTGAGTCACTTCAGCTGCCTGGGGTGGGGCCCCGACTTGGGCATCTTTTTAAAGCCCTTGAGTGATGTAGTTGGGTCTGAGGGCCACTTGGGACCACAGCCATCCTCAGCACGAGGAGGTGGAAATGTACAACAGGGAGGCATCACCCGGTTACACCCATTTACTCTGCATCCCCTGGTCCCGGGTACCACGGTGACCATCTGCAGATGGTGAGACCTTATGCCCCGGGGAGACCAGAGCCACCTGGTGGCTTCGGGCTTCAGGCAGTCATCACTGTGTCTCCCAAGATCTGAACTCTGTCGCTGCCCTCTCCTCAAGGGTCCTCCTGGGACAGGGTGCAGTTCTCCACGAAGGGCAGTGGCCTGTCGTCTCTACCTCCACCTGCTCAGCTGTTAAGTGTGGAAACAACCATCTACCATGTATGTGGATTACATGAGGCTATGTACGTCCACGCGCTTAGCAGAATTCCACTCGCCTCCCATGGCTGTACAGTTTGGTTTCCCGGTAATGTCCCATTGGACCTGCTGTCCTGAAAGCCTTTCCATCCTGGGACACACATCCCTCTCCCTTTGCTTGATAACTCAGCATTCAGCCTGCACCCCAGTATTCAGGCCGCAGTGACAGCTCCACTGGTCTACACTCCATAGCCCCCCAGCAACTCCAACTCTGCCTTCATGAACCCAGAATCCAACCACTTAGACCAAGTCAGGGCTTCCACTCTGCCTTGTCCCTCCAGACTTCCTGCTTCTGTTCTAGCCCCTACCGTCTGTTCCCCGTGAAAGCCCAAGTCGTCACAGCACCTCGAATTCCTGCTCATAGTCTTTGTCCCCTCTATCTATCCTCTGGCTTGTTTTGTTCAGACGCAAATGTCCCTGCTGCTCCGTGCACATCTAGCTCCCGGCTCAGGTCACTCGCTCTTTCCTCAGACCTCTGGGGTGCTCTCATGTTCTCAGTACTGAATTCTCAGGGAGGCCTTTGTAACTCAGGGTCCCTGGTTGATACTCACCATTCCTTGACCCACATTCTCCTCATCAGGGAGCCTGCACCCAGATGTTTATCATCTGGAGTCACTGTGTGTCCCCTGCCCCGTAGGATGTAGTCTCAGGGGGACAGGCACGATGTCTGCCTTGCTGCCCTGACTCTCCGGTGTCACAGACCCATGTGCCACGCAGGTAAACGGTGACAAAGAGGTGTCAGTGAGGAAAGAACAGATTTAAGGGGAAGAAAAGGGGTGTCTGTGTAGACACAGTCACCCACTGACTTATCTCTGTGAAGTGCTCAGAGTTCTTGCCCAGAAGATGGCCCCAGGTGTCACCTTCCTCTAATGGTCAGGAAGCCCTAGCTTAGGACCATGAAGCTTGCTCAGCACCTTTAGGACTCAGGATTTTGGGGGACTTCACTGGAAGCCTCCACTCCCACTTTGTAGCACCAGCGCAGGATCCTCACTGTCTCCCCCATGACAGATACCACAGCGGCCATGTTTACAGAAGGGTCAAAGTGTACAGAGTGGGGACTGTGTCAGAGATCTGTCACCTGCATGGCTTCTGAAGACTGGGTGTGAGACTGGGAGGATTTGTAGGTGGAATAGGGCATCCTGTGGAGGTCAGCTGGACCCGGATGGACTCAACTCATTGCAGCAATCCAGGGACATCCTAAACAGCTCCAGGTGAGCAGGCTCACGTCACTGGCTGGAAACTGGCTCCATGACAGAAGCCCCCAGAGCTGGGGCTTTGTGAGGAGAAAGGGTATCCCAGGTCAGGCATTCATCAGCACATTTGGAATAGCTCCCTCAGCTCATACCACAGGCACATCCCAGTGCTGACCCGGGGCTTGATGCTGGGGAAGATAAATGACACCAACTGTGGTGTCTACAACACCTGGACTGATGTTGTGATTTTTAATTAAAAAAATTTATTATTATTGTGTGTATACATGAAGTGGATGGGGGTGTGCACACCACAGCATGCATATGGAGTATGTCAGTTCTCTCCTTCCACCTTTATGTGGATTCTGGGAGGGAGCTCAGGTCATCAGGCTTTTGTGACTAGGGCCTTTACTCTCTGAGCCTTCTGGTCCACCCTCAGTGTTTTGAAATGATTTGATTCCAGCAGTATTTGTGGGAATCCTCCTTGAAGGTGGGGGTCTGACATGAGTCTGTGTCCTTGAGGGATCTCTGGTCCAGGGGTATGCTGTTCCAGACAGTGCCGTGAAAGCTGGATGGTGGGGTCTCCAGGGAGCCTCTGTCCACCCCTGAAGGACTCAGGGTGATGCACAGAGAGCTGGAACTGGCTTGGGTGTGGGAAGAAGGCAGGGGGTTGGGCTACAAGTATCTTGTGTCTGCCTCACCAGACCCTGTGGATCCTTTCCTGCCTTGAGCTCTGAAAGACAGGTGTACCTCGTCCTCTGGCTTCCAGGTAGTTGAGGTGGTGGGGCGGTCAGTCTGGGTGGGACACTTTCCCCCCCGGCCTCCTCTCATGGAAGTCCTTCTCTGAGTCTCCCTCCTTCATTGTTTCTTCCTCTAGCGGCCAGTCCTAGGCCCCCACACTGTCCCTGGTGGTCCTTCTATGTGCGCCCTAGACTCACCAGGAGTGAGAGGGCTACCTGCACTTCTTGGGTCCTAGTGACACAATGGAATGTAAGGGTCCCTCTGCTCTGGGATGAGAAGACCTTGTAGCTAACTGCCAATCCCAGCAGCTTGGCCCGGGCACTTGCATTTGGATGGCCATGCCTTTGAATCTGGACCCCAAGCACTGGCCCATCACCTCCATAGCTGGATGGGCCTTTTTTGGTTCCTAGCTGTGGAATGGGACAATGACTTGTCCCCCGTAAGGGCCCTTTATCTGCAGGGTTTGTGGCTAAGGAGGCTGCGGTCTATGTTTGCATTGCTGGCCCGGCTTCCCCAGCCCGTGTCCTGCTGTCCGCATGTAGGGTGCCAGGCAAGGGAAGGTGCTCAGGGTGTGTGCTGATGGAGCGGACAGAAAGTTGGAGGGCTGACAGCCGCTGGAGCCGCTCCCCAGACAGCTGGCCACTTGCCCTCTGCAGCCCTGCTGGCTCTCTCTGCTCTCAGGCCCTCCAGGACAATTAAGATAATTGCTCTCGGATTCCTCACCCCTGGAGAGAGGGTGCTGCCTGCCCAAGGTCCACTGGCCATGCTCTTGGTGGGGGGTGGGCACCGGGCCATTTCTCCCCAACCCTGGGCAAAGCCTGCTCTAGGCCAGCGAAAAAGGCAGCACCGGGGAGCCACGGCCTCATCACCAAACTGCTACAAGGGTCACTGTCCTGTGTTACTTACGTCCCCTAAGATTGATCCCCACTGCATGTCTGTGCCTGCAGAAGCACGGCCCCGCCTGGCCACCTACTACTCATTTAATCCACATGGTGGCTTGAGGGAGTGGACACTGGGGCCAGAGGCATGTGGTCAGGGAGCAAGAGACTCCCCATTCCCAGCCCCACCCCCACCGTATTGGCCATGGGAATGGGGTCATGCATATCTGGGGGGCTGATGAGAAGAGGGGCTTGGGGCTGGGTCCTACCACGAGAGGAACTAGCATGGGACGGTAAGATGTCAGCCTTCCAAACCCCAGAAAGAGGCGAGGGCAGAGAGCGCCCCACGTGGGGCAGGTGCTGCGGCTGTAGGATGACATGTCAAAGGGCCGAACTGGAGGTGCCTGCTCTGAACTTCCCTGACCTACCCAAGCCTTTGAACAATTCAGGGTCTGCGAGGCAGGCTGGCTGCCCGGGGGGGGGCTAACCACCAGCAAGCGGGTGCTCTGGGTTCTAGTCTGGGTGCCGTGACTCATTCGGGTGTTATGATGGTTGACTGGTTTGACTGACCTAGGAGACACCCCAGGCATGTCTGTGAGGGTGTTTCCAGGGACATTTCACTGAGGAAGGAAGACCCATGCTGAATGTGGGCGACGCCATTCCTTAGGCTGGTGTCCTGAACTGAGCGAAAAGGAGAAAGAGGACTGGGCAACATTCATCTTCACTTCCCGATGGCAGATGCAATGTGTCCAACCACCTCACGCTCCTGCTGCCATGCCTTCCCATGATGCACTAGGCCCTCAAACTGTGCCCCAAATAAACCTTTCCATACTAAGGTTGATTTTTTCTTGTCACAGTAACAGGAAAATTAATTAAAACCAATGACAGCTTTCTGCTCTCCCCAGCGTGGAAGCAGGGATGAACCTGCCCCAGGCCCCACCCGAAGGGGGCACTCATGTGGGGCTGGGCCCATCTCTCCGGGCACCAGGCATTTGTGCACCACTGTCTCTGAGCAAATTGAATACTACTTCAGTTCCCAAACCTTCCGATAGAAGTTGACAATAAGAGACCCAGCCCAACCTGTCACTGCCAGTGAGGGGGTTCCTTCGGCCATACCACTCACATAGCTGAAATCTTCTCCCCAGAAACTTTTGGCATACATCCAGGTCTACACAAAGATCACAAATTTGTCCTCCATAGATCGAACCTCTGATGAGCAGAAGAATCTATCTAGCACAGCATTACCCTGTTCTTTGCATAGATCCAGAAGTTGAATATCGCCCCCTAGCGCTCAGGCGAAGAATTGCAGGTAAATGGAACCTGACAGGTATCTGGTCCAGATCTCTGAATCCACACCTAGCATCTCCAGAAAGTGGTGGTAGTGCCTACGCCAGGGCACTGTCTCTTGCCCTGGGCTGAGAGTCATATCTCTTCTTGATGCCCACCTGTAGAGGGGGAAGCTCAGAGGTGCAGTCCATGTGTGCTCAATGGTCCTGGTTAAGAGCAGATGTAGGCCTTTAGGGGCTACTGGATGTGATGTGACAAGGAACAAGAAAACTGATGCCTAGAGAGGTCAAGGAGCAGAAGCAGGTGGTAGGGTAAAGCAGAAGCTAGAAAATCTTAGGGGTGACATTCCTATTTTCTTTTCTCATTCAAATGGCACATTACAAAACAGTACAATTTTAGGGACAAAGAAAAGGTTATCTAAGAGGTATGGATATGCTGATGTCCAGGGAAGACACCCGGCAGCCATGGGCACCATCCCTGGTGAGCCCATGTCAGAGGTCTGCCTGTGTCCCTGTTGCCACACTGCTGGGTTGCCATGGCTCTGGAGAAGGCATCCTATTGTGATCACGGGGCTCCAGGCAGGATTGGCAGAGTAAGCTTGCTGCCAGGGGACTCGCGTTCCTAGATCCCAGGATCTTTGAGCAGAGAAGGGGCTGAGCTCATCGGTCTGTTCCCTCACAAGTGTTGGTGCAGCACTGTTGTCCTGTACCAACCAGACAGCGAGTGGTGGTGCAACACTGCTCTCCACACGCGTTCCACGTTCCACTTGGTGCCGGGCCCCTGGTGCCTGGAGGACAGCAGTAAGCTGAGGTTTGCCCAGGCAGTGGTCACCTGGGCATATGCCCAACAAGCATGAAGAAACCGGAGCTGCACCACCCCACTGGGGCGTACCAATAACCTCTCTTCTGGGGCGGAGGGTGGAGGTGGTGGTGGCTGCCCTTAACACTGGGACCTCCTGTGTGGCCCCATGACAGCAGGATGCTCCTGCATCAGCACCATACATCCCTTTGGTGACTCACACAAGGGTTCCCTGAGGAACAGGCAGGGATGCTGTTTTCCTCTGGGTATGGAAATGAGCCTCAGCGGGATGCTGGAGGGACTGAAGAGGTACCAGGGCTCAGCTTGGCCTTCAGCTGGAGGTGGCTGGTAGAAGGGGAGGTGGGAGGCCTAAGAGGCCACAGCCTGCGCTCTCTCCCAGGCTCTTGCATTCTGCCTCAGTTGCTTCCTTAGCACAGAAGCAAGCTACCTCTGCGGCTCACAGTCTGTGCTGGTTAGTTTTTGTCAACTTGACACTAACTGGAGTCACTTGGGAAGAGGGGACCTCAACTGAGGGACTGCTTCCATTGGACTGATCTACGGGAATGTATGTGAGGTGTTTCCTTTTGTTTTTTAAAATTTGCATTTTCTTTCTTTCTTTCCTTTTTTTTTTGGTTTTTCGAGACAGGGTTTCTCTGTGTAGCTTTGCGCCTTTCCTGGAACTCACTTGGTAATCCAGGCTGGCCTTGAACTCACAGAGATCCGCCTGCCTCTGTCTCCCGAGTGCTGGGATTAAAGGCTTGCGCCACCACCACCCGGCCGCATTTTCTTAATTGCTAAATGATGTATGAGGGCCCAGCCTACCATGGGTGATACCATACCCGGGGAGGTGGTCCTGGATTGTACAAGAAAGCAGACCGAGGAAGCCAGGAGGAGCAAGCCAGTGAGTAGTGTTCCTCCTTGGCCTCTGCTTCAGGTCCTGCTTCCAGGTTCCTGTTTAAGTTCCTGTCTTGGCTTCCCTCTGTGATGGACTGTAACCTGTATGCCGAAGCAAACTAGAACATGGGTCTTGATTCCATGTCTCAAGGCTCCAGTGGTACTAGATGGAGGAGGTCCCATGGAGAGGAGGCCATCCTGGGTGGCCAAGAGAGCCAAGAGGCGGCAGAGGTAGGTAGATCAGTGAGTCCTGGAGACTGAGGACAGGGGGAGACACCTGCCCCTCCCTTCCATTCAGCGTTCCCCAGATGCCCCTTTCTAGAGTAAACTAGCCATCAGGACCTACACAGACCTCCTTTTCTGGTTTGCAGGAGGCACCCCGAGGATCAGAGTGTGCAGATGTCCCATAGGCCACCATGCCAAGGTGAAGAAGTACAAGCATCAGCAATGTTTAGGTCCAAGGTACTGAGACTTAGCTTCAAAGAACAATAGGGCCCATGCAAGGGCCTGGGGGGGGGGTAGGGATCCTTTTCAGCTGGAGCCTTTAGAATGTTCTAGAACCTCAGCCGTTGAGGATGGAGCTCTGGAACAGGAGACTCTGAGTTCAAGGGCTTGTGCCCCCACCCCACACTCAGGCATGCAGCAGGTGCTCAGGACAGGCTGATGGTGACCATTGACTGTGGTGGCAACCATTGGTTGAGTAAGAACGCACGGGTTTCAGCACTGAGTCAGGTTATAATAACATGGACACCTTTAAACACAGAGCAGTCCCCTGAATTAGCATTTTCCATATTAGTATAGACACTCTGAGTAGGCAGGTTTCTTGCCCAAAATACACACAGCCAATATATGGTCAACCTAGGATTTTAAACCAGGCCTGCTTGATTCTGACACCTGACTCTACTTGATAGGTATGGACCACTGTTCAAATATGAATAAGAGGGTGGACCCTCTGTGTCCTCAGGTTTCTGCTCTGTGGATGTCCTGGCTGAGAATCGCTAGGGCTGTATGTATCAGGAAGACAGTGGTGTGCTGGGAAACATTTAAGATGAGCTTGGAGGACGTCACTCTGCCATAACGTCTGCCCATTTCCCTGGTGTAAATGCTTTGGTATGACCACTTCACGCTGCCAGTATGAAGTCACTCAAGGTGCCCAATAGGTCAGACTTCCAAGTCACATGTTCTCCCCTCCTCTCCAGTCTACCCTGTCCCAACAGCCCACTTAGTATCATTAATTAGGGCTGTGGGACCCACTGTCACACCACATATTACTTTGTCAAGGGCTCATTTATGTCTCATCTTCTCCATGAAGGCTTCAGAGCCCATGTTGACCACGTCCCAGAGGACCCCGGTATAATGAAGGTCTTCCTTTGTCTCTGGAACCTGGAGGGACTTGGGCTGACCTAGGCAGAGCCTCACTCAGTGGCCAGGCCCTGGAGTCCACTGTCACTCAGCAGATTAACTTACCACTTGCTGTCATCAAGGAGAACCGGAGGCCCCTGCTGCCTTCACTCTGCTGGACCCTGCTTCCGACTCCTCTCCTTTCTTTCTGCGCCACACTTTTGGGGTTCCTAGGAGGCCTCGGGGATCTCACGGTGTTATAGAGGTCAGTGGGTGGGTGGTGGACTGAGTTACTCACTGGGTGGGTGATGGGTCTTCTGCAAACCCAAGGCTGTGTGTGGAGCCTGCTCAGCAGGTCCCAGGGGTGTCCAGCTTTGCACGGGGCCCGTGCACACTCGTCTCCGGACACAGTTCCCTGCAGCATGCTGAGCACTCCCCCTCAGCCCAAGCTCGGCCCGGGTTGGGTGGCCCCTCTGGCTCTGGTCTCCTTGCTGCGCAGGACCTCTGTGCCTTGGCTCGTTTCCTTGCCAGACCTGAGGTCACATCAGGACGTGTCCAAAGGGGCCGAGCACCTGTGAGGTAGCATGTTCTACGTGTGCCACCTGTTTCATGGTCCTGTGTGCACAGTGTGTTCCATGTGCATACTCCACGGGCCCAGGTGCACTGCATGTTGTATGGGTTCCATGTGACTATGAGTCCCATGGGTGCTGTGTGTTCTGCGGGCTTGGTGTGTTCCATAGGTTCAGTGTGCACCGGGGTTTCACGTATATCTCATTTTCTCTGGGATGAATGCACACTCCATGTGTCATGGACTCTATACACACTGCCTCTATCACAGGCTCCATGTGTCCTGTGTGCTTCCTGGGCTAAGTATGCATTGCCTGTCTCATGGGCTGCATGTACCCTGCATGCTCCATGGGCACTGTGCAGTCTTGGGCACAGAACTCAGGAGGTCTGCACTCTGGGAAATGCCCTGTTTACATCATTATCGGCTGCATCTCCACTCATGTGTACAGGGACGAGTGTGACCTGAGTCTCATCTTCAGTGTCTTCCCACCACCCACAGTCACCTCAGCACCTTCTGGTTTTAATGTTCACTGGGCTGTAAATCCAGAGTGCTCCCGACCAGCCTGACATCTCTCAGCCTCGCCCTGGCATCCCACAGACCTGCTTTCTCTTCTAACTGTATTTCAATCTAATTGTTTCTCTTCATAATCTCACGAATTCTATTCTGTGATTTAAGGCCATTTTTCAGAGAGCTGGTGTACTTCAGCAGGTGCCAAGGGGGTTCCAGGAACAAGACGCCCTGGGAACTGCTGGCTCTGTTGGAGCCCTTTGCCCAGCTACTGACAGATGCCCAGGATAGAGGCTAGCCCCAGAAGAATCCTACCCCAATACCGACAGCCTCTCAGCCCAGCCCCTTTCTGCTTGGGGCTGGCATAGATCTCAGCTGAAAAGCCCTAGGCCAAGGGAAGGATTTTCGCACGATTAGGCGGTAATTCCTTCCAAGCTCATGGCATACCAATCACACGGAACGAAGCGCCATAAATCCCCTCTCCCCCAGCCTCACTGTCTTGCCTGGGGAAATGAGCCAGGAGCCAGAGCCATCTCGCTGATGGCTCTGGGAAGGCGGTGGCTAGGGCATGCAAAGACAGCCTTTACCCTTGACTGCCAACCAAGCCAATAGGGAGAAACTGTGCCCCTCCTCTGGGGCTCTGTAGGGTGTGAGACCACTGGGCTGGGGTGAGCACTGAGCCTGGGTGGGATCTCAGTAGGGCAGATGGTGTGTGAACAAGCGCCATGCCTGGGGTCAGCTAGGGAACCCAGCGAACTGGGCCAGTCCCTACCCCGGTAAGGAGACACCTCTATCCCTTTTCTGCAAGTCTCTCAGCAGTACCGAGTCTGACCTACAGCTCCCTCTGTGTGCACACCTACAGGTACTGCCATGGGGAATGGGTGCCAGACACGGGGCAGCTTCTCTCTGGGGACAGTCAAGGCCACGGTCAGCAGGTAATGGTGTCTGTGGCTGGTCTGACAGATTAAACTACCAGCCATGCCAGAGCAAGTGGACACGGAATCTGGAGTGGGGATTCGGGCTGGGGCCTTTCTTCCTGTCCCCTAAGAGAACACTGGGAGCAGGTGGCTGCCTACTCATCTTCCCACTGGCTTTCCCTCTGGTGGCTAAAAGACTCTCAAGAGGGCTGGCAAGAAGGAAGAAAAGGAGGTACGAGGCATACAAGGAAGGTCACAGCGTTGGGTACAGAGCACTCCTGACTCAAGACCTAAGAGAGTTTCTGGAAGAGCAGACCCCGTTCTCAAGGTGGCCCTCTTCACTATGGAGTCCTAGAGTGCTGGTCCCACAGAAGCTCTGTGCCCTGGTCCCCCTAACTTCCTAACACTGCTCAAGATGGGGCTCTGCCCGATTCACAGAGAGGTTCAGTGATGCTCCAGGGGTGGCGGGGGGTTCCACACCTGGCCCGAGTCACACGGCCATATGGTGAAGTGGCCAAGGTCAGTGCCTAGGACTCCAAGGCTGTGCCACACACACAGGGCTCTTTTCCCTTCAGGGAGGGTGACTGACCTTCACATGGGTTAGGGCATGACAGAAGCCAAGGGAAGCCGAGCCTTTGCCCATGCTCAGAGTGAAGAGGGCCAAGGTTCAGAGATACCTGTGGACCGTCAAGGCCTGGGGCTGGTGAAGGGAGCCAGGGGAATGTGCAGACATGTTGGGGGTGGAAAGATGAAAAACCAGAGGGGAGGTATCCACAGCCGAGCTCGCCAGTTCCCTGTACGCATCACGGCAGATGATCTCACAGTGCGTCCTGGCCCCCAACTGCACTTCAGTCCACTCCACCAAGAACCGTTTGCTGAAGCCCACCCCATGACAGAAAACAGTGCCTTCCAGTGTCCTGCCCACCCTGTGACAGCAAACAGTGCCTTCCAGTGTCCTGCCCACCCTGTGACAGCAAACAGTGCCTTCCAGTGTCCTGCCCACCCTGTGACAGCAAAGAGAGCCTTCCAGTGTCCTGTCCACCCTGTGACAGCAAACAGTGCCTTCCAGTGTCCTGTCCACCCCGTGACAGCAAACTGTGCCTTCCAGTGTCCTGTCCACCCTGTTACAGTGAAGAGAGCCACCCAGCATCCTGCCTACCCCTTCCCAGCCTCCCAGAGTCATGTCCTAGACAGCCCACAGAGATTCTCTGCTGAAGCCGCAGGCCTCCTCCAATCCTCCCCGACATTCTGGAGGCCGTGCAGCACCTCCTCTAGGAAGCCCTCCAAGCTCTCCCTCCCCACTGTCACCTCCACGTTGCATATTTTCCTCCTTGCTCCAGGCTTGCCAGGAAGGTGCAAACAAATGTGAGCGCCGGCAGACGACTGACCAGGGAACGCCAAGCCTGACTCAGGGTGAGGGTGACAAGAGCCAAAGCTCCCTCCCCGGAGAGGTAAATTAGAGGACAAAGTGAGGAGGGTCAGGTGAGAGGGCACAGAGAACCACCCGGTCCCTGGATCATGTTCTCCCAAGGTCCCTTGGCAGCTTGCTCTACACCCCAGGATGAGCCCTCTTCCAAGCACAGAGGCACCTTGCAGTTGTTCCCTGCACTCCCTTAGGGAATATTAGCATTATTAATTACCTGTGGTCTTCATTTAGCAAATGGAACAGGATATTAAGCATGGTGCCCAGGACATGAGGTTGGCCAGTGGGATGGAGGCAGGAGGGGGTACCGGCAGGAAGCTGGGCAAGCAGGACCTGCCTAGGAAGCAGCCCACAGTCTGTAGAGCAGCCCCGGTCCCTCCCACAATGCCCTCGGGCTCCCCGGATCCCCTTTCTAGCTACAGTGAGCCCTGGAAGGACACTGAAACAACAATTTGCAAAATGTAATTAGGAAGGGAAATTTCCTAGCAACGAAAATTATGTAACTCATCTCACAGCCAAACACCCACCCGCTGGATTTCGGTTTGAGAAGTTAGGGTCTATCTGATAACACCCCCGGTGGGCTCTTCTCGCCTAGGATGCACAGGAGTTGGGGATAGGGTTAGCGTCTCTGGGAGGGGAAGAGGGCACTTACGCACTTAGATATGCCTATGCCTTTTACGCACAGCACTGCGACACTGCTGGGACAGGGGGAGCTCTCCCTTCTGTGATGAGTTCAGTGGCACCCCCTTGACAAGAGCTCCCAGAAATGCAGATGTGCTGAGCTTGACCCACCCACTTGGACAGACCCGTGACTGCAGACCTGCCGCTGTGCTCACAAGCCACATGTGCCCAAGGTAGGGCTAGGACTCAGGCTCCCTGACCCTGCTGAGGCCACCCTGGTGCTGAGGTGACAGCGTGTGGCAGGGAGGAACTTCCATGAGGGGCTGAAGTAGAGAAGGGAGACGCTTTGGCCTCAGCCTGAGGAAGCATCTCTGAACAGATGATGGTGGCCATGGGTGGATGCTGGCATTTCCAGAGCAGAGGATAGCCTCCACCAAGGCTCAGAGAAATACAGGACCTGTGTTTGAGTCCATTGGGCAGTCCCAGGCACCCCCACTGTCAGACAGGGCTTGTGGGTGCCTGACAGGAGGCTGACCCTGACTAATCCTGTGGACAGTGAGGGTCTGGATGGGAAAATGCGTCACAGGTGAGTGGCCCTGTACAGCACTTGGATCCCTGGAGCCAAAGTGATTCTTTCCCCAGCCTGTGCCACACACGCCTTCAGCTCACGTCAGGTGCAAAGACCGAGGCAGCATGTGGACCCAGCAGTGTTCAGCTTGGGACTGAGTGAGATAAGGGTGGTGGTGACCTGTGGAGAAGAAGCCATGGCCGTTCTAGGTGCCCCCCAGCTGCCTGTCTTAAGTGGGGACACCCTGCTTTCAGCTGGCTCCCAAGGCCCATGGCTCATGGGCTTGAGCCCCTCCCACCAACAGGGTGGAGTTTCCAGGAGACGTCTGGGCAAAAGGCTTTCTGTAGGTATTATCCAAGGTAGCAGGGACCTGGGGGGAATGCCAGGGTCACGGTCCCTTCTCAACTCCGTACTGGTGCTCTATAGGGCTGTGCCCTGCCAGTGTCCTTAGCTGTTAGGCAATTATCCTCACACACCTACCTCTGCCCTTCCTCTCTCGTACCCAATGCTCCTGCTCTCCTCCTATGACCATGGCAGATAGATAGATGGAGATGCTGGGGCCAGAGGTATGCAGGATTGGAGGCCCTCCCACCTCAAGGCAGGATGGTGTCAGAGCTGGCAGCTTCGGGGCAGGGACAGGCTTCTTTTCCTGGTGTCAAACCCAAGACACCAAGTCTCTCTGCAGTTTGGGCCCCTTTGTCTCTGCTCGGAATGGCTACCAGCCAGGAGTGGAGGCTGCATCTGCCTCCTGCAAAGCCAGATGGGTGACGATAAGTAGCTTGCTCCCTGGGATCTGCCTGCTGCGGGTTTCTGCTGCCCCACAGCCAAGATTGAGTCTTAGCTCATCTTGCTCTCCTCAGAGTGGGCCTGGCAGTCCCTGCAGCATATGGACAGTTGGCACTGCCACCCTCCGCTGGCTCCCTGTGGGCTTCTGCAGCTGAGAGCAGTCTAGGCACAGTAGGGGTGTCACAGGGGTCATCCCATCCCAGACTGACAGCTGACTGGAACCTGGACTGCCGAGTTAAGATTGGGAACCAGCATGACAACTTGGGCTGGCATGGGCAATGGCTGGTACATGAGAAGGCAGAGGCCAGGGTCTGGTGAAGGCAGGAAGAGTCCGAGAAGACATAATCCTCACTAGGTCAGGGTGGGACCACCTGTGCTGAGGACATGGTGCTATTTTACGAGTTGAACTTGCCAGGCTCTCAAGACCCGACCCATCTTGTCTAAGCTCTGCTCACAAGGGGTAGGCTCGCCAGGTAAAAAGGGGTGAGAAGGTTCCAGAAAAGCACTGGGACCCTGTCATGCCTCCCAGGGGGAAGTGCGCTAATCCAGGGACCCCACAGATGCTGTGAGGGTAGCACCCCATGTCTGCAACCTCAAAGAGTCCTCAAGCAGGCAGGTGGGGCAGGGACCCAGGGGAGCTGGGATCCAGCTACGTCAGCTCTCATCTAGACCTGCTCTGTCCCTGTGAATTGGGCCAATGATTCCCAGGAGGCAGGAGACAGCTGCCTCAGGGAAGGCCTGTGCCATCGCAGACTGGAGCCAAGTGGATGATCCTCCACACGGGCACAGTCTGAGTCTGCAATGCCCCTTTGCACCCATGTGTTGAGGGCTTGGGTGTCAGCTCATGGAGCTAAGGTAGTGGAAAGTGGGGCCGAGTGAAAGGAAGTTAGGACACTGGAGACATGGCATGGGGGTGGCAGAGGGCTTCTTCCCTCTCCTTGCTACTCAGATGCCACAAGGTGAGCAGCTCTACCCGACACCCACTCCCTACCATGATGTCCTGCCTCACTCTAGACTCCCAAAACTACCTCAGAAGCCACGAGCCAAAATAAACATTTACCCATTAGAGTTGTTTGCCTCGAGTATTTTGTCACAGTGACAGGAAGCTGAGGAACACACACACTGATAAACAAGGTCCTTCCCTGGGGACTCAGGGTTGGCCACTCAGCCATGCACCTCCAAGCTCTGCACCGTCAGACGTCCCTGGTGTAACAGGGACCCGGGGCCTCCCTCTGGTCACCAGTGTGCCTGTGCTCTGCTCTGAACCCCGGTGAGGGCCCACACACGGCTCTGTGTTAGACATACACTTGGGCCCACACTGCACACTCCCTCAGGTCGCTAGGTGGAGGGTGGGGCAAGCCCCTCAGAACTGCTGACCCTGGTAGCCCTCACATTACCCCTCACACGTGCACACGCGCACACACACGCACACACACACACGCACGCGCACGCGCACGCACATGCACAATTGCATCATTCCGGTGCACACACGCCTCCTTGTCTGAACACACTTCAGTGCCACACCCCGCCGTCCCACCGGGCACACCTGCCCTTTACCTCCCCACTACCCCAGCAACTTCTAGGTCACAGGAGGCCCAGGCACCTCCTTCCGTCGTAGACAAGCCGCAGGCGCCTGGGCCCCCAGCATGAGAGGCATGGAGGAAGGCGACGGTTCTTTTCCCGTAGGCGCCTGGCTCATGAAGAGGCGAGTGTGGATCTAATCTTCAACTGATTAAATGTCCCTCATTAATGAGTTTCTTTAATTAATGAAGTTTTGGGGCCTGCTCCACTTGCTTCATCCCAGCCACACTGCCTCCTCAGCACAAAGCGGGGCCATTTCCTCCCGGGTAATTGAGGGAGCGGCGGCCATTCCTGCCGACGCTGCACTTTGCTGACTGCGCCTGTCAACTTGGGGCTGACAACTCCATTTTTAAACATTTTCTCTCCAGAAGCCACGCGCACATGCGTGCTGGCACACACCGATGGGGGCACATCCTAGACACCCTCCCACACGCCCCTCCTTAGTCACATGCCAGGCACACGCGTGCTCGTGCCCAAGGGAAGGTCTGTTTCACTGTGGCATGCGAGGCTCCTGCTGTGAGCCTGTGCTCACAGTGAGCAGGCCCCAGTCCTGCTTGGGGGCACGCACAGGCCCCTCTGCAGTACCAACAAGTGTTAGTCAGCTGTTTACACACCTGGGTAACGGGTCACTCTCACAGGGTACATGCATCTACACACACGTAGTCTCTAAGTGCACTGACCCCTGGGCACACAGGTACACACAATGTGTGCTCTCTTACTGGTCAGCCTCATTCTTGAACTCATGAACATTCCTACCACCTCATCCCAACTTGTATACCCCACTGAAGCCACACGTGTGCTCACCCCGAGGCCCCACAGACGTGCATATACCAGCTCACACCCCCCCCCAACACCCATTAACAATCTTATATAGGCACACTGCAACCAGCATCCACACTCAGGTCCATATTCAGTTCCTGGGGCAGTTCTGGAACTTACACCCTGCGATGTTCCTAACCCAGATAAGCAGCATTGCTTCAAGCCAGGGAACCACAAGTTACAGACATTAGAAGGCAGCATCATCCCAGTAGGAACAAAGCTTGCTATAGAAACCCAACATTCAGGTGATTAGAACCCCAAATGGCCCTGCTTGGTGGCTCTTCAGTCCCAGTGGGTGCTACCCTGCTGTGACTGGGCGCCCACTCTGAGCTCCAGGGCCTGGAAGGATGACATAGTCCCTTTGGTTAGTTACAAGGGGGTCTGAATTGAAAGCACGCATCTCCTGGTGACAAGGTGGGCTTCAGGAGTCACAGCTGTGAGGTCAGGGAAGAGGGCAAGCTCCTGGCCAGCCCTCCTGCAGATGGGCGCACAGCAACACTTGGCTGGGAACCGGACGGGCTAATTCTTTAGGACAGGAAAGGGCTTGTTAGAAACAACAGAAAACGGTGCCTGCAAACAGGGCCGAAACAGGACCCAACACCAGAAGCCAATCGTGAGACGACGATGTAGCAGCCAGACGACCTCCCTGCAGCAGTGACATGAGGCCGTGTGGGCCTCACCAACTTCCACCAGGCAAGGTGGGTCTCAGCGTCCCCACAGTCCACTGGGGAAACTGAGATCAAGAGCGGACAACCAGGTCTTCAAGTCCTCCCCCTTAGCTAAGTGGTGGTGCAGCTTTGAGCTCAGCTAGGGCTGCTTCCCAAGGCCCACCCCTCAATCCGTACCACTTCCAGACTGCTCCTAATACGAGTCCTGCCTGAGGGTCCTGCAGCTGCTAGCTCTGACCATCAATACATCCTGTTATCAGAATCCTCCTGCCTAGTACATCACAGACCACTCCCTACTCCTGAGTGGCACACATGGTTGCTGTCTGTACCTCACAGGTGAGAAAACCCAGCCTGTGAGAGTCATGGGACTCATCCACAGTCACAAAGCTCACACAAGGCCATTAGGAGCCCATCTCTGGGTCTATGACAATTCCCTTTCTCTACTCTGAGCCCAAGGGGCCCATGGTCAGCAGAAGACAAGACCAGGCCTTGGTGAACTCAGTGAAGACACATGGTGTCCCCTCAGGGAATTCTCAAAATACATCATCTGAAGGGGACAGCCACCCATCTATGTCCTCAGATGCTGCTTGGGGACCAGACATAGTCAGTCAACACTGAGTACCTGCTGCATAAGGTGAGCACCTATGGCATGCAGTCACCTCATCAACATTAGTTGCAAAGTACACAGTAGTTCAGGCAATGATGTAGTCTTTGCTTTTGCAGACAGGGAAACTGAGGCTCAAAGATATGGACAGTACTAAGATCCCACAGCCCATAGGGTGCATGGTAAACTTCATCCCACAGGCCTTTCCCCTTGGACCAATACCTCCTAAAGTTTGTGCCATGAAACTCCAGGCTTCTGGAAAATTCTAGAAAAAAAATCCATGACCTGGCTGGGAAGATGGCCAAAATGGTAACAAGCACAAGAATCTGAGTTTTGATCCCCAAAACCCACATAAAAGTTGGACAGAGCAGTACATGCCTGTAACTCCAGCATTGGGGAGCAGTGCACACAGGGGGATCCTGGGGTTTTGCTACCCAGCCTTTCTAGCCGAAAGTAAACTTCAGGTTCAGTAAGGGGCTGATGGAGAGTGTCAGAGGAGCGACAGCTGGCATGCACATGTGCCTGCATGAGTGAGCACATCTGCACGTGTATGCACCCATGCACACAATGCAGCACACACATGATTTCTCACACACAGTTACACACTTGCACACACGCCTGCTCATGTATACACACACACACACACACACACACACACACACACACACACACACACACATGTTCAGAGCCAAGCTTCCTGTGGAGTTGCACTGTGCTAAAAGGCCCAAGACATCTTGCTGTAAAGAAGTGTTTGACGGTGCAGATTCGATGTCACTGCCACCAGGACACTCTCATTACATTATCCAGCATCACTTTTTTTTTTTTTTTTTTTTTTTGCCAAAGGCACAGCAGACATCACCTTGGGGCAAGGGAGCTGGATGCCATGCTTGTCCCTTAAAGGGCACCTGGCTGTGGCTGACAAATAGTCCCTATCAGATTATGCTGAAGGCCTTTGCTGGGTGACAAAAAGGCTTAGTCCCTGCCTGGCAGTGACTCCTACCAAGAGCTGAGGGCCACAGGACGCAGCTAGGGACAGAAGCACCAAGGAATTTTGGATTGTGTGGCCAACTTCTGGGGAGATTCTGGACACCAAATGCAATGGCCATTTCCTGAGGACCAAAGTGGACAAAGCTTCGTACTAGAGAAGGGTCCAGGGCCCCAGCAGAGGGCTGCAGGTGATGAGGAAGGGATACACTGTGGCTCTCAGCAGCCATGGATGCAGGCAGAAGCGAGGTCATGACTCCGGGGTGGTGGTGGTGGTGCACTTTAGTGTCCCTAAGTGGGGCAGTATTGGGGATAAATAGGACAAGACTTGATCTTTCTAGAATATGGTAGGTGAATGGGTCACTTTATTCCTTAAGTAACTAGTCAGCAGAAATCAAAGGAGGAAGCTGGGCCTGGAAGCTGAAGTTATGGGGACTCAGCTGGCAACCAGGCAGGGAGTTTCATCAACTTGGAGGTACCTGGAGAAGAAAGAGGGCCACAGAAGGGTCAGAGGCAGGGAACCTGCCTGAAGGTCTTCAGGGGTCTCTCCCAGGCAACTAACTCAGAGGCTAACTACATCACAAGAAACAGGAGCCCGATTTCTCTTTCTATTGGCTCAGTGAGGGTGAGCAGGGTGCTTGAGGTCAAGTAGGAAATCGGCTGGTGAGAGGCAGGTGCTTGGGATAGGGATGAGCATTCAGAAGTCCAGAAGTCACAGCCAGAGTCAGGCGGGTCTAAGCCTCAGGTGTGTCTCCCCGCCCTGCCCAGTGCCACACACCAGCAGTATACGGACTGGATGTGTTGCTGTCGGTGACCAGACAGCAGGTGCCTAGAAGGGCATTCTGAGAGCCATTCTGTATCTGGACACTCCAGGGAGCTCCCAGACCTCAAGGGAGGGAGAGGAGGAGGAGAGTGGAGGGCTTGAATGAGGGCTGAGGCTGTGGACCACCTAGGGGCTTTCCAATGTCTTAGAGTTAAGGAAGGAAAGTTGAGCTGATTTCACCCTACGATGCTTTTTGAACTACAGTCTAGATCAAGGGAAATTAAACACTACCCCCTTTAACTGGGGCCATCCTAAAAACAAACCCTCACCGTAAATAAAAATATGGTTCACCACCTTGACACTTCCATTTAACAATCCCCTGTGTGACTCATTTGTAATTACTGCCTTCCCTGCCTGGGCCAGCTTCAGGACCCTCACTATATCATCCATCCCCAGGTGGGCAGTTGGCCCAGGAGCGCACAGGGACCAGCGGTATGGGGAGGCCAGGCCTGTCCAGAGAGGCGGATGGGGCTTGAATGTGGCTCATTATAATTGAGATTAAACTGGAAAAAAATCAATTTTTAATTGAATGCATTCTTTGAACAGGCCCCGCTGCCCATCACTGCCCACTAATGGAACTTTCTACTCTGGGCTGCCCTGCCTTGCATGACCAATCCCGCCCCCTCACTGGCCCCAGTGGGACTGACTCACCCAGTAGAGCGTCACCTCCTGGGCTGTAATGAAATTGCAAGCCATGGAGCCACTGAAGACCAGCCTTGGTGTGTGGGTGGGAAGGGCTGGCCGGGGGATGGCTTCACTTAGAGAGGGCCGGGAGGATTCCTCCACTCTGCAAGCCAAGTTCCTACGCCTCTGCACAGGTTCGCTTCTATGTCCAGATCTTGAACTGGACAATAATGAGGAGAGCCTGAGGGAGTGTGGGGACACTGGAGGAAAAAGAGCTGGTCTGACCCCTTTGTTCCACCCATGCAAGATAAATCGCACCCACCTCCTGGGGCTGGATTCCCAGCTGAAGGACAAGATCCTTGGTCCCTGACTCTTATTTTTGAGGTATGTGGACTTGAACCCAGGACTGCACGTGTGCTAGGCAAACTCCACCACTAAGACCAACCTCTTGTCTTCTAATGGCCACAGCTATCAAGAGAACTTCAGTACCCCGTCAGAATGTGGGTACGCCTGAACTACAGACAGTACCCTGTCAGAATGTGGGTACGCCTGAACTATAGACAGTACCCCGTCAGAATGTGGGTATGCCTGAACTACAGACAGTACCCCGTCAGGATGTGGGTATGCCTGAACTACAGACAGTACCCCATCAGAATGTGGGTACGCCTGAACTATAGACAGTACCCCGTCAGAATGTGGGTACGCCTGAACTACAGACAGTACTCCATCAGAATGTGGGTACGCCTGAACTACAGACAGTACACCCTCAGGATGTGGGTACGCCTGAACTACAGACAGTACCCCATCAGAATGTGGGTACGCCTGAACTACAGACAGTTGTACCACTGGGGGACAGGCAGCCCCACCACGGTCCTTGCCACCAGAGTCTGCTGCCTGCACAGGTAGGTCCAGCCTGAATGAGCCCTAATCCAGCCTGCCATGTTACATCAGCTGGCTGGAAGTCAGGCTTTGGTCTTTAGTCTCGGGGGGTCTTTTGTTTCCCTCACATCCATACCTTGGATTCTTTGAGCTCTACCCACCCTGCGTCCAGCTCCTGGGTGGGGCTACCTATAGAACAAGGTCCCTACAAACACAGTGTCACTTTCAGTGCCTGATGTGGGCTGGACTTCAGACACCAGAGACGGGCTCCTTCCTAGCAAGGGTACCTTTACTGTGGCCACAGATAACCTACTTAATTCTGAACTGATGAGACACCATGCACAGAGCCCCCTTGGGGGTGTGGACTTAGGGGATGTTGTCCTACCCAAGCCTCCTTGCCAGGACACTGCTCTGCACCTGACGGCCAGGCAGACTCCTGTAGAAAGGTGGGTGGCACTCACTGAGACCTCTCGCAAGAGGCACTAGCTCACCAAATGCCACCTCTCATTTTTCAGCCTTTGAGGATCCTAACATGATTGCCTTGCTCGTGCTGGGACACCCTGGCAGAGGGTGAGCTCCTCTCTAGCATCCCGTTCCTATTAACTGGCTGACATCTGGGTAGATGCCTATCCTTCCACTTGAAGATGGTCCATGAGGGGATGCCTAGGAGATCAGCAGGTGTCCTACAAGCAGCTCTGTCCATGGCATCCCTGCAGAGGTGAGTGATTTAAGAGCAGGTTAGGTACTGGCCACGGGGGTCCAGGCCTCTCCCTGGAGGCAGCCTTTATGTATGAGTGAGGGTGGGCTGTGGTGATCGGTAGCCTGGCCTTTTCCATCTTCAGTCTGGCTCTCTCAGTCACTCAGAGATGAGTCGGCAGAAGGGCCTGCTGTCAGTGCAGAGTCCAGAGACACCTGAAAACCAGACCGACCTGTCCCAACCCTATCTCCACTTCATTAAAAATGGCGGATATTGCAGGGAGGCTGTGGAGGGTGAGAGTGAGTGAGGTACCCATTGCAAGGTCCAGCAAGCCCCCTAATATCTTTCCCTTGGAAAGCAGAAGGCAGGCCACTGCCCTGTCACCAGGCCCCGAGTCTAAAGGAGACATGCCTACCTGAGTTTGCAGACATATAGTTGGCTCCCTTCTGAGCTAGGTGATAAGAATCCCCAATGATGCTCTGGAGAGGGGGTGTTCTTGGTAGGGACCACCACTGAGTGACAGCTGGGTCTTGGTGTCACATGTCCTGAGTCACTGAACCAACTAATGACAAGAACAAGCCTTGAGAAGGCCCAAGGCTGAATCTGTTGGGCAAATCTGAGACCACTGAGTTCCCATGGGGTCATGTTATAGGACCTATGTGACTCACACCCACGTGTCCACACATCTCTTGGGGGCTCATGGGAGTTCTGATTTAGTGGTGTGGGGTCAGCTAACCTTTTGCCCTCTACACAGGCTTACAGGGACCTCATACTCATCCCTCTATGGAGGGTCCCAAATGTGGCTACATATTGAAATCACCTGTGAAGATGAAAAAATGTCTGGGTCTCACCTCCAGAGGGTCTGCTGTCATTGGTTAGAGGGGCTGTGTGTGGAAGAAGTTCAGAACGGTGCTGCCCCCCCCCATGTTTTTCTTTTTATTCAGGGTCCCACTATGTAGCCATGGCTGCCCTAGAACTCACCATTTTGGACCAGGCTGGCCTCAAACTCACAGAGATCCCCCTGCCTCTGTCTCCTGAGCACTGGGATCAAAGGTGTGCGCTACCACGCCAGCAGAACAGGGAAGCAGCTTAGGTGACTTCTGGCTAAGCTGAGGCAGAAGCTTCTGGTGGGGAATTCTGTAGCTACTAGCCCCGACCTTCTTCCTGTTTCACACTTCCTGGATGCCATAGGATGGGGAGGGTTTCCTAGGCTCACAGCAGTCTGTTGGCGCCCTCACCAGTTGCTTGGGCTAGTTCTGGCCACCAGGTGCCTGCTTCGGTCCCTATAGCTAAGGCCAGCCATCCTGGGGCAGCTCTCCTGTCACTTTGTTCAGTGAACAAATGAGATATGAGGTAGACTGATGCCCGCAGTGGTGCCAGCCTGGGCTCCTGTAGGAAGCTGGGTAGCGTGCCAGCCTCCTTGAGCTAGACATCAGGGGTACCCTATGTCTGAATCTCCAAATGTCCTCTGGGGGCAACTGCCTGCTGCTAGGCTGAGAACTCATTCCTCAGTCCCTGTCCATACGGTTTATGCTGGGTTGGTCTCCTGCCAAACACAGGCAAGGTGAGCTCAGTGAAAGCCAGCCCCCCTTTTCACAGAGGCTAAGTGGTGGAAGCCCGGGAACCAGGCTGGGACAGTTTGAATCCTCTTGTCGGGGTTAGTGACATGGGCTGAGACCTTGTATGGCGCCCTGCTTCCAAGAAAAGCCATTTGGTTCCTAGGACAGCTGACATCCCTTGTGCCCGGCTTCAGGGCGGCTGAGGGGCTGATTGTGTGAGAGTGGGCAGCGCAGTGCTAGGTGCCTCAGCACAAGGACAAGGCCACATGCTGCAGTGACCCTCAAGTCTCAGTCCCACTTGAGGAGGTCTGTAGCCTCTTGCCTCCAGAGCAGACCCTGAACCCATCCACAGCAGGCCTGTCCCTGTGGCTTGCAGCCAGTTTGGCTGCAGGCTGGGATCATGCCATCCATAGAGGCTTTGTAGGGAAGACAGTGGCCCTCAGCTTCAGGCTTGACTCACGGGAAGGGAGTGGCTGGGCAAATGCCATGAGCAGAGTGGGGAAACGTGCCGCCTGACACTGGACATGGTGTCTCCTCCGGCTTTAGTAAAACAATCAGACTGGGCCTCCCTCTGGCTCCTGGGCACCGGGGAGCTGCATCCTTTACTCCGGGTGTTCAACACAGAACAAGCCTCTGGCTGTCCTAGGATTAGGTCTAGCCTGGGTTCTGGGCCCATGTGTGCCCCTGGGACACCGAGATCCTGATGCTGGCACTCTGCAATCCAAGGCCGCTCATTTCACTTACTGTCTTCACTGATCTCAGAAGCAAGATGCCCTAAGCCAGTGGTCACAGGTGGCCTGCCTTGCTTGCATTCATGGGTTGGGTAGAAATGAGGAGGTATTGGGTCTGGGCTGCAGGGTGGTATAGCCTTTCACGAAGGAAGTCAATTATTCCTGTCTCCCTCTGCAGGGGTCTTGGGTGAATTCATGATTCATGCCGAACCGAGCATCCCATCTTACAGAAGTAGAATGTGAGGCATTCAGAAGACAGACAACTGTCACCCCCAAAGCCTGAGAGTGGCTGGTCATGCCTTCACCGGGCACTCTGACTTTTCAGGGACTCCTCTAGGTGGACCAGGGCTGCCTGCGTAGGTTCCTGTCATCCTGGGGGCATATGGAAGAGTAGCCCTAAGGAGGTGGAGCTCCACTTTTTGCATGAAAACTTCATGGGGCCCCTCAGCGCAATCCAGAAGAGAGCAAGCCCAGGAGGGCACCAGTTGTCCACACTCTGGCTCTGGGCCCGCTGCCCTCACACATGTGTATCCATGTCCCACACCCCAAGACGACGGCTCGTCCCCGACTCTGACAAGCGCCTTCGATCCAGCCTCTCTCTCAATGCTAATGGCTGTCAACATGAAACAGAGGCTGTGAAGGGGAAGAAAATTACTCCCTGAAAAGGAATTGACTGATCCCCATCATTTCTCAAGGAATCACTGACCTGTGAATATTTCATTACCCAAAATGCCGCACCATCCATACAAAGCAGCCGCCGCTGCGGTACAGCCCCATGAGCACCGTCTGAGGTCGGGGTGGAGAGTGGACATGGTGGGAAAGCAGGCGTGGGGCAGGCGTGGCCTGTGTGGCTGGGGCTCAGGGGTAACCCAGAACAGGACATGTCCAGTGAGCTCAACCAGCGCTTGGGGAACCAGCCTGGTCTGTGTTCCACCGGCTCTCACTCTTCCAGGCTCTATCCAGACTTGCTTCCTCATCAATGGGAGCCCTGGAGAACCGAGACAGGTGCCTAGCGGGTGCCGACACGCATTAGGGGAGCCTCTAGGGTCCTGGGACAGTGCTGGCTAACACTCCCTGCCATGTCATGCTTGGAAGTGCCACGTGTCTCCTGAGCTATCAGTGATTCTCCCCGAGCCCCAGCTGCCTGCACCCCCGGCTCTCACATACTCAGCTCTTCTTGTTCGCAGGTGGGTCCACATCTAGATGATTCTAGGAGCTCGTGCTGCCCTGCTTCCTGCTGCTAGGCAGAGGTGACAGCCAAAGGGAGGGTGGGTGTGAACGCCATTGACCCCACAGCCAAGAGCAGGGCTCAGATCCTGCCTCTGCCCTGGCATCCCTCCTGCCCCTCGGAGCCCACAGGCCAATGGCTCTCACTGCCTCCGACATTCTGATCCTAAACCGAGGCTGATAATGGAGCCTCTCTATAGGTGGCTGAGTATGACATAAAGTGAGATCCAACTTCAGGGCCATCTTGGGGAGGGGTTCACTATGCAGGTGACCTGGTCAGAAGGCCCTGTCCCCAGTTCAGAGTTCAGAACTGCAGAGGCAGGAGAGAGCCTTCTTCACCAGGCTCCCTCAGTCTCCAGGGTTCCAAGAGGGCAGTCCTGAGGATGGAAAGGCTAAGACGAGCCTTCTAGGCTCAGCAGGCTCCTGAAGACAACAGAGGAAAGTCTGGGGCTTTCTATAGCGACTTCAAAGGGCTGGGAAAGAAATCCATTCAGAAACCCCTAACAATAAAACCTCCTTGCCCTGTGGGGCTTCAATTGGGTGGACTCCAAACTCTGGCTCTCTGGGGTTGTCACCGAACAATGACAGGGCACCCTGAATCTCAACATGGCGAGACCTCCCAGGAAGCCACACCAGCCGGCTGCTGGGGAACTGTGTGGGCTGCCTTATTGCTGGGCTACATTGGAGACGGTGTTTCCAAATTAGCCAGCTCCCTGGAAGGTGCCGGGCATTCATCTGGGGATTAGTAGAGCATGGGAGGTAGTGTCTCATGACCCTTCTCTGGCATGATGCAGCTGCAGGGATCTGGGATGCTTGCTCCTGCAGGATGGAAGGAGAGCACGCGCCCTCCCTACCCCAGCCCCTGACGACTCCTGGTGGCTTTCCTTGTCCTGAGGGATGAAGGGGTACTGGAGGCCAGCCAGGGCAGGGACTTAGCTACATGGAAATGCTTTGGGCAGTGAGGCGTGACACTGGGAAGCATGGCTTGGGGGATCTGTGGAAAATTCCTCCCCTAGGCCGTCGTCACAGCTGACAGCTGGGGGGGGGTGGAACTAGGTACCTTGGAAGACTAGGGGTGACCTGTGTAGTCATGCAGCTTTATTCAAGCCTTCTCCCCCACCAGACCCTGATTGGGGCTGGACAAAGGGGATTCACAGCCCCTGGAGATGGGGGCAGGATGGCAGCCACGTCTCAGGTGTGGTGCACAAACAGAGGACAGGGACAGAGGTGGGCGTAGCTTCCTCTCTGCAGTCTGGGGAAAGGCGACAGATTCTCCGTGCCTACCTAGGGCTCCGGTTAAGTGCTAGGGCAGGTGGGGTAGCTTTAGTTGGAGGAATCCAGAAGGGGCTCTTGGAACAGGAGTCCTTGGGAGAGGGACAGCCAGGTTGGTACTTCTGGTCACTATTACAGGCAGACATCTGACAGCGGTGGCTGGTCACTGGTCACAGTGGAATGCAGTTGTCACAACTTGTTTGCCCCTGGGCATGAGGTTCTGGCTGGTGTCTGAGGTGAGCCTGTCAGGGTGGGACATCCTGTACCAAGAAGTAGAGGGGATGGCTGTGTCCCTTAGGTACCAGACTCTGAGTGAGGCCTGGGGCAAGGTGTGAAGAATCCTGGGGAGGAAATCCAAGAGAAGGAGGCAGAGGGCTGAGTTCCTCCCAGGTCAGGGCGGTCAGGTGGAGGGCTTGAGCGGGTGAGTCAGGGAAGGGAGGCTGGTGTGGCCCGTATGGCTACACCCTGTGCCCTGGGCTCCCGAGGCAGCCAAGCCTCAGATCAAGTGTCTGCACCCTTTCTCCTGGCTGGCTTCTCTGCCCAGATGACTATCCTTTCGTGCCCCACAGCACCCTGGTACCTGTGTACCCATTTCTCAGGACAAGAGGTGGTCAGGTGGCTGCCCCTTCCAGGTGGCCAGGCCAGCTCTGAAGACCGGAGAGAGAGCAGCAGGAATGACAGTGAGTTAGCCGTGTCTGGAGGTGCAAGGTGGCGAGGCTCCTCTCTCCCCATTCCCATTTCCCTGGCAACCCGCGCCTGTCCTGCACGATCAATCAATCTCTAAGAGTGGAGGTAGGTAGGGCCGGGCAACTCTGAAAGACAGGAGGGCACTCGGAAGGGCAGCACCAGCGGTCTCTGAGGGCATCCTTAAGAATGAATCACTTCTAGTGGAATCTTGATATGGCCAAGGTTTGCTGGTTTGTGAGGCAGGCTAACCAGGACTTGCTCATATCTCGTAACCTCAGCCATGCCAGGGCGGGGGTACTTGGGCTCTCAGAACACTGGTTCTTGGTGTGGATTCTGGATTTGATCTCCACTCTGCACTCACACCAGGCATCTGACTCTGGCTGCTACTTCTGGGGTGAGGAGCGGGGGGAATTGTACAGGTGGATAAGACAACACCCTGGGCGAACTACAAAGCTCAACATCTCCTGGAATGATCACCCAGTGGGCAGGGGCCAGCAAAGCTCTGGAAAGAGACTGGGCCAAGACACACAGGCAATGGGCTGGGAGGGGCCTGGAAGGGGAGATGAGAAAGAGGGGAGTTTGGTGGGTCCTCATAGCCCCCCTTCATTCTACAGGGAGACAGAGAGAGATGGGGAGTCAGGAGAGACGGCCCTGGGGACCAGAGGACCCTGACCCAAATCCAGGGCAGCCATCTCAGACAGCCTGATGGGCAGGAGTCTAAAGTAGAAGAGTTGGAGGTGGGGGTGGGGTGAACTCCAGAGGGCACCATCTCTGCAGGGCTGGAAGCCATGTCCAGCTCACTACAGTGTGACACTGAGAAACCACTGATTCGGTTCAGCAAACATGGTGCCGCCTTCCAGATAAATCACAGTGTTGCACCAGGCAGCTACTGAGGAGAAGCTGGGCTGTGAGAGCCGCACGGGAGCAGGCTGGCTGCAAAGGAAGCAGGGAGGAGTTCTTCTAGGGAGGCCATGGCCAAGGGCCCTGTCCAGCCGGGTGCGGGATCAACTGAGAGAGTGTGCCTACCCTGCGAGCACCGCTACCCTGCCTGCGTCATCGCTGCCAGGGCCCTGCATCCTCGGCACTTTGCACAGTGGGGCAGAGACCAGAGAGCTGGGAGAGGCTGAGGGACCAGAGAGGCAGATGGGGAGGAGGATAGAGAAGGACGGCCCGGCTGCGTGAGAGTTCGGAGCCGGATGCTGCAGAGCGCATGGCAGAAACAGCAGCATGTCATGATGGGAGCAAGACAGGGCCAGGGGTGGAGCCGGTGAAGGAGTGCAGCCTGCAGCCGCCATCCAGAGGCTCCAAGTGCTTCCACCCCAGAGCAGGCTGGCCCCACCTGTGGGCCACCTCCTCCCTCTCTTCACCGGAAGTGGGCTGGCCCCAATGCAGTGCTTTCTCGAGGCTGGGTCAGGGGAGGCCTGTGGGTGCCTGGGTTCCTACACACCGGCTTTCCTTCCGCAGAGCAGGGAGCAGCTCTGCTCACTGCTGCCGTCTTGCCTTGCCTTTTACAAGGTTGGTTTTGGCCTTGCCTGACTCTGTCCCACGGGCCTTCCAGCATACACACCTGTAGATGCAAACCCTGGACTGGGGGGAGCAGAGCCAGAGAGAGGAGCCTTCAAGTTGGACTGGGGTTTTCAGGACAACCGCTGTGGTTCAAGTGCACAGGTCCTTGAGACTGACTTTGCCTAACTGTCCAGAGAAGCCAAGAGTTGCTCCAGGGTACTCAGCAGGCAGAATGCCTGGCTCCCCATATTTTCTACCCAGTGTGGGTGCCTCCCTGAAAAAGCTCTTCTTCCTTCCATACTCCTGCCTTGCCCGCTTCCTACTGTCTCTCCTGGGGATTGAACTCACAGCCTTGTACTTGCCAGCACTGTACTGCTGAACTGTAACTCCATACCTGCTTCCCCCTCCCAGTTTTAACTTTTTATTTTGAGACAGGCCCATTCTGGCCTTGAATTTGTGATCCTTCTGCCTCAGCCTCCCGAGGAGGCTACACAGACAGGACACACGTGGGGGAAGTGGAAGCCAGTGCAACCCCACAGCCCAGACTTCAGCACCCAGTTTCCACGTTCACACCTTGGTTCAGACAGTTTTACCTGGCTGGGGCAGGGGAGAGGCGTTACCAGTTGATGCTACCCAGCTCCCCTCCGGCTGCATGCACCCTTGCCCAAGCCCGATCTCAGGCTGCATGTTTGCACACAACACAGCCACTTCATGCTTCAATGACAACAGCTCACTTCAGCTGTCCTGGGAAGTCCGGCTTGGCCGTGGCGCCTCAGCAGCCACGGAAGATGGGCAGCACACCTAGATGGGATCTTTTCTACCTCACCTCCCTCACGATCCCTCCCCGCAGCCTGCAAAACTCTCGTGGCCCCAGTTCAATCTGCCTCAGGTCCTTTGGAGATGCTGTTCCCTGTACCTACTGCGCTGTTCCCTCAGCCTGTCCATAATCCATGCCTGAGTTACCTGGGGGATCAGTTGGTAGGTACGCCTGCTGTGCCTGAAAACCACATGAAAGGCGAACATGGGGCTGTAATACCAGCGCTGGGTGGGGGGTAGTGGGGTGGGGAGTTGTAGGGTAGGGGGGTGGGGGTAATGGGGTGGGGGGTAGTGGGGTGGGCAGAGGCGGCAGGAGCGCTAGGACCGCTAGCTTAGCTGTAGGTCCAGTGAGAGACTCTACCTCAAGGAATAAGGTGGAGAGTGACAGGGACCAATACACAGGCGCACACACCCATGTGCATCTAACACACACACACACACACACACACACACACACACACACACACACACACACACGAGTCACCTCAGAGGTGTTCTCCCAGACCCCTGTCTAAAGCTAGCATTATCTTCAGCCCCTGTATATTCATTGCTGAGGCGAACCGGCAAACATTTTCCTAGTTTACTTATCCCCGCATCCCAGGAGGTGATGGACATGAGGGTGGGGACCATGTTTCTCTTCTTCCCTGCCACATCACAGTGCCTGGTATGTAGCAGATATTTAATACACGGGAGGGCAGGGAGACAGGTGGACAGGGAGAGCCAAAGGCTTGCATTGAAGGGCTCATGCTGAGGAGGTCTGGCCTAGGTGCAGTGAGAGGATACTGGCGTAGCGCTCTGACCCTGTGCCTCTCTCACAGTGCGCTGTTCCTGCTGTCCCCATGCGGCTAGGAGACTGCAGTGGCATCGGCAGGCTACCCCACCGTCCTCGGTGCTCACAAGCCCTGGCACATGTCTACCCACCTGCTCTTGCTGTTGCAGCCTCCTGGACAGTGGCAAATGTGGCTCCACAAGGAAGAGTCTCAGAGTGCTTAGGGGTAGTACCAGGTCTTCCCCTGGGCGAGCATGAGCCCTATGTTGGCCCCCACACAGGCACACGGGTGTAGATGGGCCACTGTCCCTATGTCTTTCCCCAATACCCCTTAAATACCCCCAGTCCTTCTGACCCTAGAATTCCTCCACTCTTGGAGGTCCTGATGCAGGAAACCTGGCCTTCAGAGTCTAGGGAAGGATGCTGATGCTGGGTCAGGCATCTGAGGGGCTTGTAAAGCAGGTAGCAATGGGTATCTCTGCTTGGAGACCCTCTACACAGCAGCAGCTCCTGCTTGGGACTTATGGGAAGCAGCTAGCTGGGGCTCTGTGGTCCCTACCTTTCCTGTTCTCTACCTTAGAAAGACAATTTTCTGATCACCCAGGCCACCAAGTGGGGCTGTGGTTGCTAGGGAGTAGCCCAGACCCCACCGAAACCTGCCCCCAACCTCAAAGGGCCCTTTAACGTCTCAACACGTGTCTCCTTCCCCCTCTCCTTGGACAGCCTTAGCCAGCAAAAGGGCTGGGAACTGCTGGCTGGTGGGCAGGAAGCCAGTGGGCAGGGAGGGCCAGGGCAGCAGTCTCCACTCCATCAGACGGATACCTCGGAGCGAAGCCAGCATGAAATATTCATGCAGTAAATGGTGCAATTTTGTCTGCATTCAGCCAACTCCACGTATATTTCAGAATATTATGGAATGATAATGTCGTACCACGAGGCAGAGAGACCAGGAGGGCCGGAGCTCAGGGCAGGGGACACTCAGGGTGAAGATGAGGTGGGTGGAAAGAAGGACTGTGACCCTTAGGAGCAAAGGCAAGGAACAGCTAACAGTCTGAAAAGAGTGGGCATGGCATGAGGCGACATGGCAAGCTTCAGCGGCCTCATGGGTGGCAGGTAAGCCACAGGAGCTCTGAAGGCTCAGAGTTGTGCAACCACCCACTGTCCCCAGACACAGGCTCCCTGGATGTCCCACATCCTCATGGTAGAGGGGACAGGGCTGTTCCTGCCTCCTGCCTGCCTGCTTCTCTTCGTGGCCAGCCACAGCGCTCAGGTTTCGGCCCAAGGTCTTGGTGCCGATTCAGCAGGCACAGAGAAGCCCGACTCCTTGGGGAATTCCAGCAGGGGCTGTCTAGAGTCCCCAAAGGTGGATATGCCCTGGACTTCCTAGGCTTGTGTCATCCAGAGGGCGAGTCCTCCACTCAGAGTCCCTTGGACTCTGTCGTGATGACTGAGAATATGGGGGAGGGGCATAAAGAGAAGTTTCACGGGAGAGGGAGCGTCTGTCTCCTTTGTTGGACTCTGGGCTATTCCCTAGAGGTCTGGGTCACAGTCATCTGAGGCACAAAGAGGTCATTGGTGAAATAAATTATATTTGAGTCACTGACACTACATGTCTGTCCAGGGCTCTGGTTTGGGGGCTTCACTGAAGTCACCCTGATCATCAATCACTGCATTTGCCGAGCTGATGATCCCACCTTCTCAACAGTGGCCTCCCTAGATTCTGCCATTAGGAGAGGCCCTGCCTGGGGACTCCCCATCCCCAGAGGCATTGTCCCTAGAAGTCTGCCAGTGCCACAAGCCACCAAGAGCAGGAGAGCTTTCCCCTAGGCTGCTGGGCTGATGACCAGGTTCCCATGGCAACCCAGGGTCCTTCACTCTACAGCTGGGCAGGCTTAAGCACCACGGTCAGCTCCACCAGCAGAGGCCGTCTTGGCTGAGGCCAGACTTATTTGTGTAAATAAAGTTTTATGGGACCGCATCTGCGTGCACATCCTCATGTATGGTCTAGACAGTTTCCTGCAGCAACGGCTTCACCGAGGAGGTGGGTCAGAGAGCGGATGGCCTTGAAGCTATACACTGCTGTAGAGCCAGTAGGGAACTGGCTTGCCATCCCAGAGCTAGGCACAGGACCTCACCCGGCTTGCTTAGATCCTCATGGCTTCTGCAGATGGGACGGGCCTTCTGGGGATCCCTGAGAACACAGGGCACTTTGGAGGGAGCAGGGACTCCGTGCCCTTGGCTGGCTGTAGCTGTTCCACTGTGGTCACTGGGTGAGAATGAACTTCATCCCTGCAAACCACAGAGCCACACTGTCTGGTTCGCAGTCTCCCTGGCAAGGGTAGAGGCCCCTTTCTCTTCTGCCCATGTGGGCCAGGGAGGGGGAAGAGGGGGATGGAGGGCAGGTATCTTGGAGGGTCCCCAAGAGCCTTGTGCAAATAAATGCCTGCCTTCTCCTGCTCCTCTCTTCACGCCCAGCCTGGGTTTCTGTTCATGCTCTGTCTCTCTCTCAGCTTGGTCTGTCTGTCCCCACACTTTGTGCCTTCCTGGCCTTCAAGGCCAGCACCATCAGCACCTGGGCACTGTCCAGTCTGCAGCTGCCCCCTGCGGCACAGACACCAGGAGGCTGCTGGCTGCTGGCCTTCCTGCTTATGCTTGTCCAACCGATGCCCATCTCCCCCGCTGCCAATCCTGTCTCCGGGCTGAGAGGCCCCCATGCTCACTGCTCTCTCCTCACCCTTCCCACAAACACTAACTGTAATGGTCCTCTCATGGGGCCAAGCAGGATGTCTCAGGGCTCTGTGGAGAGAGGATTCAGAATCTGACCCAGACAGTGAGACTTGGCAGCCCACAGGGGCTTGGCATAGGGAGGGCTGGAGTGAAGCCGTGTGGGGCCAGGACTCTCAAGCACCTTCCAGCTGGGCTCTCTGAGCCTGAGCTGGCCCATCTCCCAGACCAAGGAAGCTGTTCTGTAGGAGACCACCACCCAGGGAACAGAAACTATGAGTGTGAACTCTCCTAGGTCCACAGTGTGTTCACTGCTATCCCTGAAAGTCAAAGGCAGCCAGGTGCGCCACACTCAATACATCGCACAGCAGTGTGGTAACATGAAGCACGCAGACAGTTTTCATATTTATTGTTGTTTGTGGAGACTGGAGAGGCTGGACCTGGGGATGGTTTCGTCCAGATGGGGGTGGAGGTGGGGAGAGCTGCATCTGCTGAGCTGTGCCCCACAAAGACGCATGCTGAAGGCCAACCCGAACGTCAGGATTAGCGCCTTTGGAGACATGGTCTTTTCACAGGTTACCAGGTTAAACTGAGGCTACTCTGATGACCTGCATCCAGTCTGTCTGTCCTATGAGAAAGAGGCTGGGGAGACAGCTCAGCGGACACCAGCATTTGCTCTGTAAGCACGACGACCTGAGTTTGAATCCCTAGCACCTGAGTAAGAAGAGTTGTGCACGCTTGTGATCCCAGCAACTGGGTGGGGGATCAGACAGATCCCGAGAGCTTGCTGGCCGCTTAGCCTGGCTGAAAAGGTGAACTTCCAGTCCACTGAGAGACCCTGTGCCAAGTTGATAAGGCAGACAGCGACAGGGGAGGCTACCTGAAGTCTTCCTCTGGCTTCCGCATATATGTGCACCGTGTGTGCACCTGTATATACATGTGTTGACCGTATGTCACCTACAGAACAAAAGGCAGGAGGACAGCAACATCCCTGGACAGCCTTCCGGGGCACAGGGAGGAGAAGCCTCAGGAGGCATGCTCCCTGCATCATGGCTTGTCCTCCCACCCCAAGGCCACAGGCCTGTGGTCTAAAGCTCCAGCCTGGAGCTGTCCAGGACAGCCGCGTAATCATTTGCTTCCTGACCCAGGCGGACCTGCATCCTGCACCCCCAGTCCCTCCACTGTGAAATGAGGATGCCCGTGTCCATGCTCGGTCTGCAGTGAGGACCAGTGACATGGACAGCACAGAGGGTGTGGGCAGGCTGGCCCTCCTCGCCTCCCCTCACACTGCAGATCCTGTACGAGCTCACAGCGCTCCTGTGGGACAAGCACACCCATCTGGAGCCCCAGTAAAGAGTATGATGAGATGAGAGAAGAGATAGCCTGGTATGGATGCCTGAGTGAGGTCAGCAGAGGCTAGCAGCCAAGCTCAGGGCCACTATTTTCTGGCAGGAAAAATTAGTTATAAATGAATAAAAAGCTCTTGGGCTGGGCAGGGTTAGAGACTTTTAGGGCAGGAGTATGGTTCATGGAATCATTTAGGAACTGCTGGGGACCTGGGCAGCCACTGAAGCCATGCTGGGCCCCTGGAGTGGGCATCCGGGCATCTGAAGCAAACACTTTGTGTAAACAGTTCTGACAATGGAAGAGTCTCTCTCCATTTTCCTATATACAGAAGCTGTGTGGGGCTTCTGGGCCTGCTGGGTTTACAGGGAACCTTTGTAGAGAAATACATCCCAGGGCAAAGGCACTGAGTATAGGCCCGAGTTCATAGAAGCAAGCTCTATCCCAGTAGAAGACTGGCTGGGAGACAGGCAAGAGCCAGCAGCAGCCAGGGGTCCAGAGTCCCACACACTGACATAGACATGTGAGAGGTAGCATTTCCCAGAGAGCAGGAGCAACCTCCACACCACATAGGTGAACTTGGTTCAGGCAAACAGAAGCCATGCTGAGCTGGCTCAGGCACAGGCCCTGGGCCTTCACTTCTCCAACATTTAGGCTGACAGTAATTCTATCCCACAAGTTGAGTTTCCATAGCATTATACATCCGCTCCCTGTCACCTGGGAGGCTGGAAGGCTGGCCTCCCCCATAGCACTGAGCAACGGCAGCCGGCCAGGAGATGGTGGGCCACTCTGTGCCAGGCTGACATGTGACCAAAGGACATGAGGGCTTCTAGGGGATGAAACGAGGGGTAGTGTAAGGTGCATAGCAAGGCTTTGTGTGTGTGTGCATGCACGCATGTGTGCTAAGGTAATCATTACACACTCATGGCCAGGCTAGAGGCCACTTGGAGTTCAAGGCACAGCAAAGTTACACAACTGAGGTCACGTGGGAGCCAGAGGGCATCTCTGTTGGAGGTGGGAGTCTGGGTGGGATTTACAGGGTTAGGATGCAGATGGCATTGCTAGGTAACCTGACAAAACACAGACAGCACCAGGACTGGGTGAGCTGAGCCGGGGACCTGGACCTCTGCTCATCCAGGGGCAGAAGAGCGGGAGGATGTGAAGCAGTGTCAGGAAGGTCTTCCTCCTGACTCCCCAGAAAGGACAGGCATGGCGGTCAGAGGTGACAGAGGAGAGATGTGGGTAGGCTGCACAGGGGTTGGTCATTGTCACAGACCCCCAACTCTACCCATGGGCATACACTCCTCAGGACATTTCTACATGATCTCAAGAGACTGCTCATGTGTTCATGGGCCCAATGAGAGACATCAAGTAGAATAAGGAGAAGCAGTGGGTAGAGGGAGACCCTTGCTGCCTCCAAACACTTACACACGGAGACAGGGGTGTGCCCAGGCCACCAGGCACCATTACAGGGGCACACACATGCTCATGCATGTGTCGTATGGATTGGTTATTCGCATTCACTACAGAGAGAGCTCTCTGTCACTCACACTTGTGACTACATGCTCACAGACGCCACATCCCTTCACACCTAAAGAGGGGCTGACGTTATGTCCAAGGGCATGGTGGGTAATGTGTGTGTGTTCCCATGTGCATTCAGGGACCCCCACCAGTGAGGCTGAGAAAACAGAGAAGGTAAAAGAGAAAAGACATTTGCCTATTCACACACCCCACCCCCTGGCTGGGACAGTGTCCCTAGAGACCCCAGGAGTTCTCCTGAGGCTCACAGCCAGGAAGCAGCTGTGGTTTTCTGGGCGGGCTCTCACAGTACTCAGGTGTAAAGGGCAGGATAGACATAGCATCTACGGCTGTCCAACTGTTTGGTGTCCACCACCCATTGACTCTAAAGCCAGGCTAGGGCAACCAGGGACCCTGCTCCCATACAGTCCACATGTCACTTCTCTAGCAGACTCTGAGGAAGAAAGGAGATTCCAGCACAGTTGGGAAGGCACTCCCATCCTTTTGACGGTATCTCACGGGCAGGGCATACCAGGCCAGTCAACGGTCTCTCTTGCTGGAATCTGCAGGCTAGAGGCATGAGCCCCTCTGCAGTGAGCTGGGCGGCAGTGGGCCAGAGGACACAGTCTAGCTACAATGAGGTCACTCAGCTGGGTGTTCGGGGCAGCTCCCAGAATGCCTAGGAGCTAGCCAAGGAACGAGGAGGACAGTGGCCAGAAAAAGTCGGACCACAGAGGCAAGAAACCCAGATGTTCCCAGAGACCACAGGCTGAGGGAGAGGCGAGGCAGAGGGGAAAGTCTGTACTTTGCTGGGAGTACCCTGTTCATGGAGCCCCGATCGAGGCCTGGAGAGACCTCACGGCTTCTCTATGACACGTGTCCCATCAGACCCTCCCAGGGAACTGCACCAGCACTTGAAGTGACCTCACACAGTGTATCCTCCTACGATGCAGCACCTTTGGGGGTGCCTGGAGGCCCCTTTCCTGTAGCTGACAGCTAATGTCCTCCTGGCTGTCCCCATTGCCAGGCCTCTCTAAGTGACAACCACACTCTGAGGGGACCAGGGCTGTCTGCAACTTCAAACTCTAAGTGATGGAAGGAGCCTGTGGGGCCACAGAAGGATCCTCCTGGAAGAGGGTAAGAAGCAGCCTTAGAACCCACAGGTCAGAACACTGTATGCCCTCCTCTCCTACTGCCCCACTGAGACCCGGGAGTTATGAAGGGGGCAGATCTGGGGCTAAAGCTCCCTGTGACCTCCACTCTCACTGAAGGGGCTGCACAGCCCCAGTGTACCTTGCCGAGCCAGACATAATGGGGCATTAGAAGGGAATTGAATTTCCCCTTAATTACAATGGCCCACAGATATTGTTTAATTTGTAATCTGGAGTTAATGTGGTTTTCCTCTCCTGCAATCATGGGGCTGCCTGCGCACGCATGGTCCCTTCCACACAGACGGGCACCTGCACGGGGCTGACCTCCACGTGGCTGTCCCTGACGGTGAAGTGCTGGGCTCCTGCCCCGCCTCTGGCCAAGCCCACCTCACAGAGACACTCACGTGTCACATGCGCACACATGCATGAACCAGCCTAATAGGCAGGCAGGAGCATAATTTTTCCTCTAATTACATATTCAGCACTTCTGAGAAAATGAGATTTTAGTAATTCAATTGGACTGAGAAGCGGGGCTATAATAAAATGAAATTTGTAACAATCGTGCAGTTAAATTAGTTAAATGGAGAGGAAGGAGCTGTAGAAAATTGACCCCTCGATCTCCTAAGGACTAATCAGACATTTGAACCGAGTTGTGCTAACAAAGCCCTCGGGTGTTGCAGGGTGGTGAGGGTGGGAGGCAGAGCAGGGCTGGGGGCGGGGCTGGGGGCTGCAGGCAGCAGGTGGAGGAGGAGGGGACTGGCTGGCTGGGGCCTGGCAGGAAAGCGAAACCCAGGCCAGTTGGGAAAATGCAGGTGGCCGGGTGGAAAAAGCCAACCGCCTACGTTCCTTTCCAATGGAGTTATTCTCTACAGCATCCCTGGGGTGCCACCTTGAGAGGGACATCACCTTGACAGTTCCCTGATGCTGCCAAAGTTGCAGGGTTTCCCAAACACAGAGGCTTCAGTGGGAGGAGAGGGAGGCAGGTCCTTCCTGGCCTGCCCACTGTGGCCCCTTTCCCATCTCACCTGGACTATCTCGGTCTGGATAGAGCACTGCTAAACTTGGGATCCCATTGCGAGCCCCTGCCCTGCCCTGAACTGGGAGAGTGGTTTCGTGTGAGTGGCGAGGCATCAAGGCTGGGTGACCCTGGCCTCGGTGCCAGGGTGGGGACGGTAGGGAATTGGAGGGTCAGGATAGGAGATGTTAACGCCAAACCTTGGGAACTGTGAGTCCCAGAAACAAGGCTTGAGGGATGCTCTAGCAAAGCAGGTCCAAGGCTGGAGAATGGAGCTGCTGGGCCCCTCACCAACCTTGCCAACCCCTAGCCAGACCATTTGTCTTGCAGAAATGCCACCATTTTAAGTTTGAATTCGAGCGCAGCTTTGAACAGACAAGAAGGAGGCCACTAAGGCCCAGCTATTCAATGCCCACACACAGGGATGGGATCCATACTATCTAGGTGGGGAGGACTCTAAGAAAGGCCCTGGCCAGGCCCCTGCCTACCAGCTCCCTGACCATTACAGAGCACTTGTCTCTGTCAAGATGGCCAGATGCAGAACAGGACCCTTGCTGAGCCCTTGTCTGCCGGGAGCTCTG
Source organism: Peromyscus maniculatus bairdii (assembly GCF_049852395.1). NCBI lineage: Eukaryota > Metazoa > Chordata > Mammalia > Rodentia > Cricetidae > Peromyscus > Peromyscus maniculatus. Next base: position 106,264,684 of record NC_134859.1, read on the forward strand.
GGCATCTCTGGGCCAGATGGTGTCCAGACAAGCCTGCTGGAATCCACCCCTCTTGGGCCTTCCCTGGCCCTTCTGCTGAGCCATGCAAACAGCAAGGGCTGGCTCCAAGGCATGCAAGTGGGGGCCCCCTGTCCCGAGGCCCAAGCATACGGTGCATTCTAGAAAGTCAGCAGAAGCGACTTCCTGCTCCCCTCAGCTGCTGGGCTGCCTCCACTCGGCAGCTCCAATTGAGACAGCGGGGAAATCAATACAGAAGCTGCAGGTGTTGGCATCAGGACTCGCTCTGTGTCTGGAAAGAGTGAAATGGGGAATTGAGACTGGGCATGAGGAAGGGGACAGAACAGCCCAGGAAGATACTGGAAGCTCTAAGAGCCGGAAGCAAAGCAGGGCAGTGAGAAGGGACTCAGCTGAACTCTTGGGAGGCCTTCTGTCCAGCCTGCAAGCACTGGGCAGTTGCTGAGGATCAAGATGGAGGCCACAGGGCTGGCATACCAAGCCCTCGGAGGCTCCTCCACTGGCAGCATCAGTTTCCGAAGCCTAGTGGGGGCGGCTGCAGGATGCAGGGCCTTGAGTGCCTGTGGGAAGGGCCGACCTGGTCAACAAAAACACAACTACAGGCTCCTTGTGGGAGGCCAGGCATTAGGTGCAAGGTGTGTGTGTGTGTGTGTGTGTGTGTGTGTGTGTGTGTGTGTGTGTGTGTGACACAGGGGACTACAGGGGAAGGCGCAGGACCTCAGTTAACACTTGGCAGACTGAGAACCCAAGAGGCCTCCTCTAAGCCTTATCAAGAAGATCCCTTCTGGATTTCTAGTGTTCATGGATGATTAGTGGGGAGGGCCTCAAAGGTCTAGCTTCAGAGGGCACAGGAAACAGAGACCGAGGAAGAGAAATTAGGGAGTTCACCCAGAACCTCTCTCATCCCACTGCCTGCTGCATCAGAGTCACCCAAGGGACCCAGCGTCTCATACATCTCTCTCCCCTTAGTGCCAGGAACAAAACGAACCTCGGAACAGCGTCTGCAGCCTGAAGACAGGACCACACCCTCACTCTGGAGCCAAGAGGAAAGGAGTGCCCAGAGCTAGCCAACAGAAGTGGAGCAGATCAGAGAGGCAGCCAGAGGGGAGGGGACCAGGCCACCCTCTCCCACCAGCTTCCACCGCGCAGGCTAAAGGGAGCCATCCAAACATTTATCCCCATTTCATTTTCCAAAAGGGGAGCAGAGGGAAAGCACAGCAAGAGAGGGAGAGAGGAGAAAACTCCAAGTTTCTCATTTGAAAGTTAATTAGTCTAATTAGGTCTAATTAAGAGCCCCCACACAAAGCAACTCAGGAATGAACCGCCCGTCTCCTGTCTCCTTCAAGCTCTCATTTTAGACTGAGCTCCAGGAAAGGATGGAAGGGAGCTGGCGAAGGTGGGTGGGCGGTGGGATGCCCTCCCTTGTGGGGGAGCAGGCAGGGATTCCACTGAAGCATGGCACTGGGATGTCCCCCAATCCCCTTTCCCAGGATGCATGAGGAAGCCCTTCTGTATCCATTTTCAAATTGCTCGCATTTTCTGCCTGCATGCCCCCTGGTCCCCTGGAGGGGTTCTAGCTTCTAGAGTGGGATCCTAGCTCCTTGGGCATAGGGACACAGACTGTCGGAAGCTGCTGAACCCTGCTCAAGGGACAGGAGGCTTGTGTACAGGATCTGTCCTGTCCCCCAGGTCCTGCAGGCTTCAGAGTTAGGTATGGGCAGGTTATTGGGGGCTAAGTTCCACTTTGGAGTCCTGGTACCCACTTGGAATACCTCCAGGGAAGCTGTCTGCATTGGAGGCAACTTCTATGGGAAATAATGTTGGGGTGTATGTCCAGATTCCTGACTGTTGGGGGCCCAGGTGGTCCCATGGGTTCCTTTTGGTTTCCCTTGGGCAGAACTAGAGGAAGGGTTCTGTGAAGGCAGCTCGGTTTATCAGCTAACCTGCCACTGTAAGTCTGGAGTGAGGGCAGGGGAGGCTCTCACAGGGTACCCTGCGTTCTCAGCTTCAACAGTGGTAGACACCCCGAGGGCTGCAGCTCCAAGAGAGGAGGGTTCTTGTCTGCGGCAGGGCTGGTAATGGGGAGGGTCAGACCTGCTGAGGACCACCACGCATCAGGTTCTGTGTTGGGCATCCTCTCACGCTGAGGATTGTGGCATTGGCCCTAGGTTTGCAGACAGGGAAACTGAGGCTCACAGAAGTGGAGTGAGATGAACCCAGGTGTGCCAGGTGCATAAACTCTCCCATAGCCCAGAGCAGGACACAGAAGACTCAGCTCCAAGTAGATGTTGGGGGAAGGGCCTCTCTTCTGAGTTCCTGGGTTCCTGCCTCAGCCAGGCTTTCCCTGGGAGTACTCAGGCAGGCCCAAAGAGGGGTCAACACTCAGGAGAGAAGGTCAGGGCAGGTGCCAGGGGAGCCTATCACAGCTGCTGGCAGTCCCAGAGTTCTGACTCAGGCAGGCAGAGACCAGCAGAGCAGGGACCAGAAGGGCTGGAGGGCTGGCTTCTAAACCAAGATCAAAAGAATTAAAGTAGGCTTAGCTCTGAGTCAGGGATGAAGGATGGCCACCCACAGGAGTCGAAGGCAGCCGGGAGGGAGTCAGGGGTCCCCAGGGAGGGCAGAGGTAAAGGCTGGGCACCCCAGCGCAGGTGTCTGGAGAAGCATGCCACACCCATGTGTACATGGGGCAGGAAGCAGGAGCTCATCCCTCACTGATGCCTGCTCAGGGGGAGCCTAGGCTACCCCTGAGCAAAGCTGGTGAGTAAATGTTAATGCTGGACTTAAAGAGAAGCACTTTGAGGGAACAGCTGAGAAACTTCTAGGGTGAAAAATGTTCTAAAAACAGGTTTGCAGGACCAGAGGTTCAACTTTACTAACTTCTTAAGTTAGTAATTGTACACTGTCCAGTGGGTGAATTTTATGACATGGGAATTACACCTCAGCATATCCACTAACAGAAAGGGGAAGAGATGGAGTCTGGGTCTTCCTCGAGCTTAGAGACATCCTTGGGAACCGGCCACACGAGAATGGGGTAGTGGTAGAGGGTAAACTTGAGTGGCAGGCATTGGGAAGTACGTGGTACAAAATCTTGAGAGGTGGCTTTCCCGTCCCCCTTCCCTGGGGTCTGCATCCAGCTCTGTGGTCCGGCAGATCCACTGCTCTCTAGTCTCTCAGGTCTGTGGGCCATAGAACTCTTCGTGGCCAGCTTGTTCATGGGACAGAGTGTGAGCCCGATTTACAAACAAGGAAGGCAGACATTCTCTGGACTCTTCTTATCTCTCATCTTTACTGCTTCCCCCACAGGGCTCATAGCCAGATCAGGGTCTGCCAGAGAGGGAGGGACCCTACAGTTGCACCAATTCCTCTTTCAGTTTCTAAGCCTAGCCCTCCTCATTAGCTCTGGAGTCCCTTCGGTCCCAGCTCCATCCAGGGTCCACTCTGGCAGTCATAACCTTCTGAGAGGACATCCAGCTCTCACCAAAAGCTCCAGAGTATTCGTAGGGGAAGAGGTAAGAGATGGGATGCTCTCACCAAGCTGAAATTCTTCCTTCCACTTTACCTGTAAGAGAGTGTCTGGCTCCCAGGGGACAACTGGCCCCCTGTGTGGGAGTGGCTAGGGATAGAAGCTGTCCAAGGCAGGGGCATGGGGTCCAGGGCTTCCACTGCATACTTCTACTCTCAGATGAAATCCTTGCCATCAACTTGGAAACAGCAACATTCCACTGCTTCCGCCTGAGTGTTGGTTTAAACTGTTAATTTGCCAAATGGAAATAGTTAAGACAAATTACACATCCTGCGACCCGATTTTTTTTGTGATTGATTTCTCTTCATTTAACAAAGATGAGGAGAGGCCAGAGTTTGTCCAGCTTGACCTGTTCTGGCTTGGGGATGACAGCTCTGTCCTTTATCCCCACACTACCAACAAGGAAGCGGCCTTGCTCCCAGTGACCACAAAGAAACTGAGGTGCAGGGTGGAGAAGGCCTTGGGCCGCTGAGCAGGTGTGGGGCCGACAGGACCGCGGTGCTGTGCCTTGCTCTTCCCACCTGGCCATAGTGTTCAGGACTCACACTAGGGTCCTGGCTGTGGACCACAGAGGGCTCTGGTCACATTATGTAGGGAGGCTCTGCCCTGTGGTCCTGGGACATGGACAAGAAAGGTGGCCAGGCAGACTCTAAGCCCATGGCCTCCTAAACCAGCTGAGTTCTGTAGAGTACAGCCATTTGCCAGCTTCCCTCCCAGCTTGCTCTGTCCTCCTGTGAGGCTTACAGGTCCAGAGGCTCAGAACCTAACTGGGTTGTGTGGACAGCGTTGGCTTACCCCTCTGGGTGGCAACCACGGCAGCGCTAGGCTTGCTTTGGTCCTCTCGTTGCAGACAGCCTTGCAGCAGTGGTGCAGATGCAGCCAGCACAGGCACACACACACACACACACACACACACACACACACACACACACACACACACACACACACACACACACACCAGTCCACGGGACCAAGACACCTTCCTAAAGGCCCCACAGGCCCGGCCCCACACCTGGAGAGTAGTTTTGTTCATGGGTCCAGGTCTGTGGGAGCAGCTGGTCTCTGCCAAGGGACAGAAGCAGCAGTCACTGGTGCCCACAGACATTAGGGATAAGTAGCCTCTTCTGCTTGGACCCAGGACACACGCTGGTGAGCCACAATCAGCCTGCCACCGGGGTTTTTCCTTTCACACACTCCAAGCAGGGGTGAAGACTGAAAACGGCCTAGCAGCAAAGATCCCAGGTTGGGGAAGGGTAGGGCCATCCTTCACGGGGCCAGGTTCTTTCCCTCTCCAGCCTCTCTCAACCGCTGGATGCAAGATGGGCCTCAGGGCCAGCAGATCTTTCCTCAGGGCCCATCCGAGGACCATCCGAGTGAAGAGAGCACACCCAGGCCACGATGGAGAAGCCCTGCTGCCTCCCAATCTGCAGTCTCTCTCTGAGGGAGGGGTCACTCACTGCAGCATTCCAGAACGGCACGGGAAAGGAGGCCCCAACGGACGACTCCGTTTATAAGAACCGCGCAGAACAGGTAGAGCCACGGGCAAAGCGACGGGCAGGGGCTGCAGGGCTGGGACGATGGCTCCTGACAGGTCTGGTGCTGAAGATGTTTAAGGATGAGACAGTAGGGATGGCTGCACAGCTGAATGCTGTGGAACTGCATGCTTCATATGGGTGCGTTTTATAATATGTGAGTTATATCCCAATAAAAACCCCCACAGATATAAATTATCCAAAGGGAAAGAGAGGAGGGTAGGGGAGAAATGAGCTGCTGTTTCCCCACAGAACACTTCATCCACTGGGCCTGGAGTCCCAGTGGGACCGTGAAAGAACCCGGCCGACCTTTTCCACCTACGCCACTCAGGGGCTTCCCATAGCCTTAGCCATGAGGTGGTGGCTCCAGGTGCCACTCGTCACACACATGCGCACCAACACACACCTCACCCAACTACTGCCGGGCACCCACGATGGCTACAGAGATTCTCAACCAGCTCTGGGATTTCTGTCCTGCTTCCTGGGTTGTTAAAAAGAACTCAGATTCTCCTGTGTATGTGGAGGGGGTGCCCTCCCAGGGAATCTAGAAAAGATCTCTCCCTCCTTCCCTCCCTCCCCCCCTCTCTCGGCACACATAGCTGGAAGATGGGGACCCCGCTACATAGTCACTGCTTCCCCACGAACCACACAGCCATGCACTGTCTGAGGCCCTTGGGAAATCAGCAGTGAGCAAAACAGATAAGTCCTTCCCTTTCAATAGAGGGCTGGGCCAAGCAAGTGAGTTAACTGTTCTATGTTGGATATCCATAAATGCAATGATGAACTACGAAGCCTAAGCAAGGTGATAGAGCAAAGCCTTGCAGGGCTCGGACAGGTGTGGGAGGGACTGCGGAGAGGCAGGCACGGCAGGTCATGTCCCCTGCTCTACCTCAGCCCGCCCTGCCCCAGCACTCCTTACCAGTCCCCCTCCACCTGGTCTCCACCTTGGGGCTGTCTGGTCTTTTGGTCTTAGAGGCCTTCCCAGGGGATGCAGGGTGAGCTGATGGCTCTTCCTGTGACTTCTCTGTACCCATGAGGCATCATGGGGAGGCTACCTGTCATCAGGCCCCATCTGGCCCCAGCCAGGAGCCAGTGAGAGAGACTTGGGATACTGGGCCTGGGCATGGATTCCCCAAGAGCAAGGGAGCCAAGTATTGGCTTTCTTTGCCTAGCTTCCTCACACATGAGCTCTAGAGTATGCTGGCTTTGGGTCTTATAGGGATGATGGAACGGAGATCCAGGATGGGGGCCCAAGAGAGTCGCACAGGTCCAGGACAGATATCTATAGAGAAAAGTAGATAGAGATCTGAAGCTTCTCCCAGAAGAGCACACGTTTGTTCATAGCTGGCCAGGTCCTTGCTCTGTCCCAGCCATCAGGCCAGAGGAAGTGGCTGGAGGAAAAGGTCATGACCTGTGTGTGCCCCACCAGGAATGCACAGCCCAGCCTGGCACCATGATGGAGCTTCCACACACTGTGTATCAGCACCATCATGATGGGACCACCCATTCAACATCCTCCTCCACACAGGCCAGCCACTACACAGTGCAAGTACATCCTGTTCTGTCCCTTTCTGCCCTCTGTCTCGTGAGCCAAGCTTCATGACTTTGCCTTAAGCCTTTGCCCTGCTGATCCCTGGTTCAGTTTTCCAGCCCCTTTCCCATATAATTCCCCTACCTGTGGTTCCGATCCTGACATCCCTGTTCAAAGGTCTCTGTGCCCCTCTACTGCCCAATTTCTCAGCCTAGACTCCAAAAACACTCTGGTCAGCAGTTTCTCCTTCCTTGCACCTCAGGGTGCCAGGCACTCCAGGATCTGCCCACTGAATGCAGTCATTTTCTTTCTATAGAAATTGCTTCCTTTATCTGGGATAATGCAGCCATAGATTCTGGGCCCCCTCATCAGCCATGGCAGAGCATAACCTCAGACGTCTCCTTGGATCCCTACAGATGGTAAACCTCATCCTGCTAGTCTGAGCCCTGTTTGGTGGTGGCCACCAGCCTCACGTGGCTGCTGAGCACTGGGCCTGTGGGTGGTGGGATCTGAGACACGCTGTGAGTGAAGAACACGCTGTGGATTTGAAAGTCTGATCATGGAAGGATGTTATATGTCTCAACCATGTTTACATCAACTCTGCTGCAGCAACAGGACAAAGGATCCGGCTGAAGGAAATACAGCATTAGAATGCCCCCATTGGCTCGCTCTGCTTTTGTGGATGTGGCTACTAGGAAACCTGTCATCATGGCTGGCTCAAGCCAACGTTGGCAGACTATTGTTTATTTTTTCTTTCTTTCTTTCTTTCTTTTTTTTTTTGGTTTTACTCCGTAGCCAGAGGCTGGTCTCAAACTCATAGTGATCCTCCGGCCTCAGCTTCTCAAGTGCTGAGATTGCAGGTGTGAGGTACTATGTCCAGCTGGGATTTTTTTTTTCAATGAAGGGCTTGTCTACGCATGATCTTTGCATGGCTCTGGGGCAGCTCCAGGAGGCTCTGCAGACAGTATGTGAGCCAACACAGGGCCTTTCCAGGCATTTGGTTCATGACCCTGAGCCCCATGTTAGACCACACTATCCAGACCTTGAAGTGTATTAATTAGCAATATTTATATTTTTAAAAGGGGTGGGATGAGAGGCCAGCTAGAGTAGCCAACCTTTTGTTTACCAAATACAGACATTAGGGAAATGGACAACAGCTATATGTCACTTAACTAAACAGGATTCCCCCACAAACCATCATGCAATGGCTTTTGGGGGAAAAAAAGACTTTCCTTATTTCCTTATTTTCCCATAGGGGAGAGTGGAAACAGCCACAGGCTGTCACAGGAAGCTGTCAGCAAAACTAGCCCAGACTTGTCTAAGATCAGCAGTCACAGAGGGGATCTCAGAGTCCCTAGGCTCTTCAGTGTCATGGCCCACCAGGCCCCCGCTGGATGGTAACTCTATCACGGAAGGACCCTAAGGATCTTCCCGGCCCATAGACCACACTCTATGGAGCCTCCAAGAGTTTCACTACCTCAAAGATTTGCCTAGTGGATTAACCGTGAGATCTGCATGATGACTGCAAACTCAAAACACAGCCCATTCAGATGGAAATGTTCAAAGCTGGCTACAAACACAAGTGTGGAAGCTACCATGAGGGAGGAACGCCCCTCGCCCCTCACTTCCCTCATCCTGCCCCTCACAGTACCTGCTGAGGTTAGCAAAGCTGGGGTGTGTGGGGTTAAAGGAAGCATCTCGCCTGCTTTTTCGGTACCTGGGTGCTAGATAATTTCAACTTCCCTACTGCTTGGCTCTATTTTTCTGTGGGTCAGTCTCTGCTGGAGACCTCACCCTTCACAGGCAACCAGATCACGGTTGTCATTGCAAATTGTGTGTGGCTGGGTAGGAAGGCCTATTTCCTTTGACATACATCTGTGTGTGTGAGTGTGTGTGTGTTTATGCCCACACTTGTTCCTATGCACATGTGTGAGTGTGCATATGCCACAGCGTGTGTGTGGAGGTCAGAAGGCAACCATCAGTTGCTGCTCTCTGCCTTTCTACCTTCTTTGAGACAGTGGCGGCTCTTCACCCCTGCGTTAGCCAGGTAGCCTGTCCCGGGAGCTTCCACCAAGTATCCCGTATCTCCTTAGGGACACACTGGGACTATGGCTGTTCATGCTATTGCGACCAGCTTTTATGAGAGTTCTGGGGATCTGAACTCGGGGTGTCAGGCGTTACACGGCAAGTACTTTTTACCCACTCGGCCACTTTCCCAGCCCTGACACCGAGACCTCCGTTAAGCCCCCACCCAGCCGTCCCACACCTGTTAGTTAGACTTCTTAGTCCCCTTCACATGCTCTGGCTAGGCAGAGACGATACGGCACAGCTGGGGGGGGGCACAAAGCTCTCTCTGCTGACCTGATGTACCCAGCTGGGCAGCACTGACTTATGCCTTTCATTTAGGGATAAGTCGGGGAGCCCTGGGACACCCAAAGGAAGGGGTTTGTTTGCCTCTCCTGATCTCTAATATGGGCCTTTTCCACTATGCTTCATCTTACTGCTGGAGATGGGACGAGCCTCCGACCATACCCCTTTTGGTGATGGTTTCTGAGTGCCATCCTTGGGCCCCTCCCAACACTGGACACAGAGCTTTGTGCACACCATGTGCTGATGCACAGTGTACCCACTAAGATGAAGGAAGCCACAGAAATGGCACCTCAGTTACCTTCAACTCAGAAGTGTCATTGGCCGCAGCCATCTACTCCTCATATTTGTGTTTATGTTGCTCATTTCCTTTGGGGTCCCCTTCATATGACAGTTAAGAAGTTCCACATACTTATCTGTACCAGGGCATAAGGGAAATGAAGAAGAGCTCATACACACGCATAATACACAACCACATAGTCATACACACACACACACACACACACACACACACACATACACACACACACACACACACACACACATGCACAGAGATACACACACACCTTATTTAGCACAGGACTTGGCTCAAGGTATAGGCAGTATCTGGGTACATGAACGTGTGTATTGGAACAACAGACTCAATTGTCCACCTGCTGCAATGAGCCTGTGTATCCAAGCAAGATGTGCCTCCCCCGCCACCACCACATAGCTGCCCCATAGACTCTGGACCTCAGCTTTGAGCTTCCTGAACTCACAGAGCCAACCTGTAGCACCATGCTCCCCCATCCCACCACCCAGCAATTTCACCCCGTTTTCAGCTCTTCCCCAGCCTTCCAGCTACTCCCAGAACACCTGTCTCTCTCTGGTCCCTTAGTTATCCTCCCCAGCAGCATGAGAGCTCCTGTAGGCGGGGATGGTCATTGACCTGGGTTCAACTTGGGTGTGCTGAGTGGACAGACAGATGTCTGAATGTCACCTGACTGGGAGCACCTGCCATTCATGGGTCAGCGTCCCTGCTCTTTAGAAAGGCCTGACACCCTGTTAATAAGAGTTTAGGGAAGATGCTGTGGGGCCTGGCAATTGCTAGGAGACCACTGTGGTACCAGCTCTTGGGAAGATGGACCCTCCTTCTGGGGCACTCCGGCTGCAGACAAGTAGTGAACAGCCTCTTGTCTCCCCAGGGTGTTCCAGAGACCAGCAGACACAACACTGAGTCCACTTCCTCCTGCTCATCTGCCTGTCTCCCCACTGCTACCTTGGACAAGTGTGCTGGGACCAGGCTCACCATAATTCAGAAGCCAGGCTTGCTACTGCCACACTAGGTGACATCCTGATAAAACTGCACGTCTGGACTGGGAGGGAGGCTTGGGCTGAGGGCAAGTGTGGGCGGGGGTGGCAGACAGTAGATCCGAGCTTCACAGCTCTCTGGGCAAGAGGATGTAAAATTCTACCTCAGAGGCTAGAGGCACACAGATGCCTCAGCAGGCAAGGAGACTATCAGCTGGCTCCTTCTCTCTCCTTCCCCACTGGGGTGGGTTTGACCAGGTCTCCACAGTCAAGGTGGAGCAGGTACATGCATGTCGCCTGGGGACTAGTTTTTGGTGTTGCACTGTGTCTGTGACTCCAGGACGTGCAGTTGGGCACCTTTCATCCCCAGCTCTAGACCTGGACTGACTGCAGACCTAGAATGGACATATCTTGATGGGTGGACATTGGCCATGGCAACAACATAATTCTGTGTACAAACATGGGCCACAGCAATGGCATAACTCAGTGTGTGGACGTTGGCCATGGCAATAATGTTCCTTGACACACTCTGCCTTCTCTTTAGTCTATTCCCCAAGCCATCAGAGACCCCAGGGTTGTGAGGGCACAAGAACTCATCTAGGGACCAGGCATTGCTCACTTCCTCTCAGTGGCTCAACTCTGCTGCACCTGGTGGGTATTTCACAGCCTGCCGGCAGGCTAGGCCCAGCTGTTACCACAGATCCCTGGATCTGGAGCTGAGTTGAGCAGTTCAGTCTCCTGTTCAAGATTGATCTGCACCTGTGTTTCCTTCCAGAGCTGGCCTTGCACCTCTGGAGGCATCCTAGATGCCAAAGACCACGACCCAGCCACACTGATGACAAAAAACATCAGATCTATTTCCATCACGCTTGGTACAGTCTTCTCCTAACAGAACCCCACAACCACCTGGTAGATGGGTGGGCCAGACAGGGGGCTGGCTACAGCAGGATGGTGATGAGGTGGCGTGGAAATCTTCTAGGAGTAGAGGAGAGTGTAGAAGAGAAGCAGAGAGAAATGAACATGGAAGAGGAGAGAAGGGAGACAGAGAAAGAGGGTGATGGAGGTGGGCAGAGAGGCTTGGAAACAAGGAAGCAAAGGGTGGGGGAGGCACACCAGCCGGAGCTTCGGAACAGAGCGAAGAGAAGAAGGAGGCAGAGTATCCGTCCCCTGTAGAGAATGTCCCAGCCCTGCTCATGGAACCAGCTCCCGGGATACCACACTGCCAGGAACTACGGTCTCCTCACCCGAGGGGCCGTCTGCCTCGGGCCCTGGTGCCGTCTGGCCTGGCCCAAGCTGGATGCCAAGGGCTGCAGGCACTTCCTCAGAGCTGGACAGAGGCCACAGCCATTCTCCCACTCTTACCACATCCGCTGCCCTCTCCCCAGGAACCCGATATTCTGCTTGGAGCCACCTTCGGTTTGCTGTCCCTAGGGTCAGAGGACGGGACAGAAGGGCACGCGGACTGGAATCTCATCCTTCACCTCCTCCAAGGATGGTGGCCAGCCCTCTCCGTGTTTCGGTGCCATGGGGCAGGCACGCTGCTTCCCTGACTCACTGTTGATGCAGGGGTTGGGGATGTCCGTCAACGACTTGAACCTTAGCCTCCCTAGCCATAATGATGGAATCAGAAAACGCTACAGAGCCTGTCTAAAGCAGGCAACCAGTCTCCACCTCTCCACAGGCCTGTGGTTGCCAGGGTGAGCCCCATCCGTGAGGGATATGGTATAGGAAATGATGCAGGACATGCCCCGCTGCATGAGAGCCTGCCCTTCACCTCTGGGTACACACCTCGTGGGCACATGGAGGCCCAGGCCTGCTGGAGTCTGCAGTGTGATCCTACGCGCTGAGCTGCTCTGTTTCCCCTTGGCTACCACCCCCAGCTGTGGCAGGTCCTATGTCTACTATCCATATTTATCCTAGTCCAGCCAGCCAGGACCCCCTGCTTCATACTCGGAGAACCCCATCACTCCACAAAATGAAGAGTCACTCAAGATCTTAAAATCCTAAGGCAGGCTACTTCAACTTCCCCCAGCTTTTAGCATCTTTGGGCATCCAGTTAAGGGCAGATCCAGCTTAGAGACCCACAAGAGATTCCAGAAAGAGTTCATGCCACCAGAAGCTCAGGCTGACGTGTCTTCTGTCCTGTGCACAGCTGAGAGAGCATCTGGGAAGGGAGGACACGTCCCGAATTCCAGTGTTCATCAGAAAGTGAGACGGACTCAGCTGTGGCTCTGGAGTCAGGGTGCCGGGCCAGAATCCAGGCTCTGCTGTTCAGCGGCTTTACAGTTTAGTGTGTGAACTACCTGCTTCTTGCCTCAGTTTCCCCAAATTGTTAAATGTTTCCATAACGTATGCATAGGGTTTGCCTGCAGCAGGTTCTGGAACAAGCGTGAGCCTATAAGGCATGAAAACTGAAGAGGGACCCGCAGACCTGACGCAGTCACTGCAGTTACCAGCAGCACTGGGGTAAAGCCGTGTTGTGATTTTGAACGGACGTGTCAAGGCCAGGCAGCTAAGACATAGTGCTTTGTCCCTATGGATCTCAGGGTGTGAGGACACAGAGTCTAGGTAACTTCTTTAGGTTGGTATCTTTAGGTTAATTTTAGTCTGGTATATTTTTAATTTGGTATAATATCTTTGGTTTATCTTTATCTGGTTTAATCTTTAGTCTGGTTAATATCTTTAGGATAATTTGGGGGGCCGTGGCCCCATCCACACACCAGATCTGAATGGCAATGTCCCCTTGAAGACATGGCAGACAGGTGTCTGCCCCGTGCCTTCTTTCTAATCAGCCGTGGGGTCCTCACCAGAGACCCACTGTGAGCAGATGTGTGTCTGGTGGGGTTTCCTGAGTCACACTAGGTCTACGGGTGACATGCTAACAGCCAGGGAACAGAGACTGAACACCAGGAATGTGCGGAAGAGGTAAGAAGCGGCGTTATGTTTGCTACAGTAATTAATCCTTATTAAAAATTGCTGTGATTAGCAGTGTTCTTACCTCAGAGCAAAGAGAGGATGGGTATAAGTAAGAACGCAGCTGCCTAATGAATCTCAAAACAGGCCCTAGGATCCCCAAGTCCCTCTGTGCAACTTTGGGCTCCGCTCCTGGGGGAACACGCTGTTATCAACAACTCCAGGAAGCTGACTGCAGACCCCAGGCTGGAAGGAAGCTTCTGGGGCTGGCAGCATTTTCCATGGCAGTGGAAGCTCCCTGGGGTTTTACCTTGGCGAAGTACATGCATGCAGTTACATCAACAGAACTCAGGACACATCCTTCAGGGCGCTGGACCCTCACCTCTCCATGGATCTCCCAGGCTCCCCTAACCCCTTCCCTGCATACCCCCCCCAACCCTTCTGCTCTTCCCCCTACCTGACAACGCATCTTTCTCCCCATGAACAATTTACCGTCTTGGTAGTCGGGTGGCTTGTTAAGATCCCCTTTTATAGGACGCTGTAGTTTAATAATAAGGCAGTGACTGACAAGCTCCCATTTTGTGAGCTGGGACTTTTTCGAACCTCATCTCTGAAAGCCGCTTCTGCAAAGGCCGTGAGACCCCATGGGAGTCCAGATGATGTTTTGGAGTTTTTCCATGAGATCCCCCTTGCCCTCAAAGATCACCATGATCAGCCCGATCGCCTGCTAGGGACAATACACCAGGGGCCAGAGACTCAGAGTCCCTAAGGGGGAACAGACCCCCAGAGGGACCTTATGAGGCAGCTCTGAAGTGTGCCAGGACCTCACGGCACGACAGACTCCTGTAGTGATCCCTTACGGGGCTCCTGGGGCAGACCAGGAAAGACAGGGGTGGAAGCCTGGGACCACTCACCAACCAGAGCCCAACCCAGATGGGCCCACCCTAGTGTCGGGTGAGCCCAAGTCATTTTGGTTAGAATTCTAAAAAGTGCCATCACCACTGCAGAGAGGAGAGACTGACATACGATAACAGAACCTTGTGACGAATTGCAGAATCGTGTGTCTCTGAGGGGACATGGCCTCATCATCCGCCCCCCTACCTAGGGTCTAGCAGCTCACAGAAGGTAAGGGTTAATGCTGCTGCTGTAAAAGAATGGGATTCCATCGGTCGAGGTTTTATTTCCTAAATTTCCAAGTCGGAAGACTATAGGTTTCGAAAGCCGGCCTGTTTAAAAGCTGCATCTTAATGCGCCTCCAACTACGTCTCTTGTCTTGCTTGATTTCACGTCTTCTGCTTCTGATGTTAAATGTGCTGTTTAGACTCAACACACTGCTGGCATATGGCACCGGCGTTTGCGCGCAGCGGACCCGCAGCCCCCACAAAGGGCTGGGGGAGGGGCCTGCTCCCATCTCTACAAGTCCAGCCAGGTGCAGCCCCAAGGTCCCTTCTCATACACCCCTCCCTTCGGGAGATTAAGAGACCATCTCACTCTGAAGGTGGCCTGGGACTAGCTGGGTCCCAAGCTGAACGCCACTGCTTGTTTTATAATGGTCCTGAACCACCAGAACTATGTGTGTTCCCATAAAATGGTGCACCCATAAGCGCCAGGAACGGTCTAGACCCATGCCGACGCACCGGGCTGTCTGCCCCTGCAGAATAGCTGCGGATGGGCAAAGGAAACAGGGGTGCTTCTGAGCCTGGTGCAGTGGGCACGCAGTGGCTGTCCCAGGAGGGGTCTGCTCACACCGACAGCATCTGTGGCAGGGAGAGCCCATCTGAAGTCCTCTTGATCTCTTGCTGCCCCCATGGAAAGCTGCAAATGACCAGTCAGGGTGCTTTACCAAGCCCTAGAGGACTCAGGTTATCTACGCTGCAAGCCTTGCTGGTGGGTTTACGTCCACCAAAAGCATAGATTTGACCCATCAAGAAGCTCTGGGCCATACTTCATCCTAACTCAGCTCTTGTGTCTTGAGGTGGGAGAACTATGTGCCCGAAGAAGACACAGGTTCAGAGAGGTGAGGCCATTTGCCCAAGACAGCAAACCCGTAAGCCATGGACTGGCCTTCAGGACTACTCCAAACCTTTCCCTCACCCTCTGATCCCGGCATCTTGCTGCTAGGGGGTACCCAGGCTACCACTGCCCGTGACAGCTGGGCGTGAGGGGGAGGAACGACCCTTGAACTTCCAAGTGGTCGCATCTGACAGATAGAAACACAGGTTGTAACAGAGACCTGGTTACAAAGACTCCAAGTGACCCCAGTGTTTATGGGAACTCAGAGGGGTTGGAAAGCCGCCCTGTGAGGACCACCCTCACTGAGGCCTGTGACTGGGAATGACTAATGATGAACGGCAATGTGGGGAGCTGGCCGGGGGTCTGCGGCTGCCAGTGCCTCTTGTATGACATCCCAGAAGCCTCACATGTCACAGGTGGTCCTAGGAAGGTGAGACCAAGGGCCTAGGGCTCTGGAAAGAGGCCGCCTTCTGTCTCTCCCTTTGGCAATCCTTAGTGCGCAGATAAGGGACCCTAGTAGAGGGGTGGCCCAAGTGCCCAGCAGCCCAGGACTTACTGCCCTGGGCCAGGTTCTGGGGGCCCATCTTGGTCATGTCCATGTTTCCTCCTACACCACTTCCTGGAGAGTTCATGGAGGGGCATGACAGATACAAGTTTTCCCCTCCCCCAACGGCTAGCCTCAGTCTCCATAAAATCTCCAGTGGAGGCCAAGAAACACACCTCTCCATTTCCTGTCGGTTGCGCGCCCGCTGCTGTTTTTTTCCTAGCCTAATACTGACTCTGACCCCCAAAAGCTTCTTGTGTGGTTACCCTGTCCCTCTACCTCTTACATATACCCCACTTCTGAAGACGGTCTTATGGGAACCCTCTAACTGGGCTGAGTCAAGGAGCAGAGACAGGAAGCCAGCCGGAAGTTCTTGGTACCCCATGCCTCCCCCACAAAGCTACCCACCCATGTGGTTATACCAGAGGGCCAAGTGTGAATCCACCACAGGGCAGGCCCCAGTGCATGGGGAGAAAGGGCCTGCCAGAGGTGTGGGCAGACCGGGTGAGTGAGGCCAGGGTACCGCAGCCTCAGGACAGCTGTGGCCAAGCTGGTGCCCCAAATGTATAACCTGGAGGGCCTGGGGGAGCCCAGGGAATCCCCTCTCCATCCCCAGCGCAGGCCTGGGGCCCGCACTGATTCCGCATTGGGTGGGATCGCAGGACCCCGCCCCCTGCGCCTCCGGCCAGCTGGCAGGCGGAAGCTGAGGTTCTGCGCGCACCTCCCTAGGGGGCATTCTGGGGATGTAGGGGCTCCTAACCGCTTGGTTTGCTGTCCCCCAACGCCTGCCAGCCCGAGATTCCTGAGCAGCCCAGCAGACTGAAAAAGTCCAGTACAAGCCCCCTCCCGAGGCTAGCTTCAGGGCCTAGCTTCTCTGTCCCACTAGGCAGGTGGCCCGCCTCCCTAGAGGCCCGGCGCGCGGTCCGCGCTGCAGCACAGCCGGGCTCCCCAGCCGCCACCTCCCCGCGGCCCCTGGGCTTGCGCGTCGCGGCCGAGGAAGGAGCCTGGCGACCAGTCCCTGAGTCCCCCGCGTCTCGGCGCAAAGTTCCCCAAAGTAACCGGGTGTCCAGAACCCCTGTGTCCTCCCCTTGGGCTTCCCTCGAGACTCCGCCCGCCGCCCCCTCCCGCGCCTTTGAAAAAGTTGCGAGTGACGCCCCAAACTCCAGCCGGCCCCCCGACCCGTCACCGCGCGCTCCCCAGGCTCCCCCATGCTCCTCTGCCACTCAGGGGCGCAGTTCCCCCAACCCTAGCCCGGGCGCCATGACGTGAGGAGAGCCGCGGGGCCACCAGCCGTGGCGCGGAGGCGGCCAAGTGCGGGGCGTGGGCGGCGGCGCGGGGCGCACGTGCGCGGGGCCGGGGGGCGCTCGGGCCGGGGGTGCTTACCTGTTGGAGGTAGAGGAAAGCGGGCGGGCAGGGCACGGAGTGCGGGAGCATGCTGCCGGAGTTGGACAGCAGGAGGCAGCCCGAGTTCGCCATGGAGCACAGCATGGGGCGGCAGGGGGGCGCCCGGCGGCCGAGGCGGCTCTGCGCTCGCTGCGTCCCTCGGTGTGTGCGCGCACCCTGCCTCCCGGGCGCCCTCCCGGTCTCTCCTCCTCCGGGCCTCCCCTCCCCCGCGTGGCGCTCGTTAAGAGGGAGGCATGGAAAGGGGAGCGGCGCGCCTCTGCCGGGGGCTGCCCCTGTCCGGGCGGGGAGGCCGGAGAGAGCGCGCGAGAAGATGGGAAGAGGATGGATGCGATGTGCGAGAGGATGGATGTGGGCAGAGGGAAGCCAGTCACTTTGGAGCCACCGGAGCCCTGTCTGCAAAGAGTGGTGCGTGTGCGTGTGTGAGTGTGCGCGTGTGCGCGCGTGTGTAGCGGTGGGAGGGGGAGTCCCTGGCGTACTCCAACATCAAACGGAGCCCCGCGCTCGGGGGAGAGAACCCGGCCGACGGCACCACCGCCGGTCCCGCACTTAACCCCTCGGCCGCCGGCCTCCGCCGGGCCGCCAGCCTAGCCCCCTCCCGCGGGCCCTGCGCTCCCCTCCTCCGCCTGCGCGCAGCCTCTGCTCCGGGCGGCGGTAGGGTCTAGGACCTTCTTGGCCCCTGCTGGTCTAGGCTGCGGCGGGGAGGAGAGTCTCTGCGGCCCACCGACCGGAAGGCGCTCGTTCTGCCTGCGTTCGGAGAAGCGCCTCTCCTGAGGGAGGCCGGCTCCGCGGCGGGGAAGTCGGTGATGTAATGAGGGCATCTACGCAGAGGCTTCCGTGCTGGGAAGGCTTTTCCAGCTGCTCAGTGACCAGAAGCCCAGCCAGAGCCCCCGAGAATCTCTCTTGCCCCTCTGCTGGCCTCCAGGCCCCCCACGAGACACCTCAGCAGCCTGCCGCAGGCTCATGATCCTGTGGATACTTAGTATGGGGGTGGGCCACAAGGAACAGTGGCCATCGGGTTACCCTCCCTGCGCCATGTCAGACGTGCTGAATTTGGTGTTCACACTCCAAGTCTCAGAGCACACAGCACCCACCTTCCAGCCTCAGGCAATGCTAAACAGAGGCCTTGATTTGCCCCTCACACCACCACCGCAGCCTGCCTGCATACATCTGCAGCTTTCCAGCCACATGTATCCGGGCCTGCCTTCCTCACACTCAGTTTTACCAAGACAAGCCACAGGTGAGCTTGGCTGAGAGTGAGCTAGCCCCCACCTGCCACTGTGAAAGGTAGCCCCCCAAGGGACACCTGCCCAGCCTCACACTCTGCTTACACACGCCACCTCCGAGAAAGGGCACACCCAGGCACGCAGTACTGCTATGGAACTCAGCTGCCCTACCCAAGCTCTGCGCTTGGAAGATGGCAGGCCCGGTAGTTTAAGTGGGGTCCTCCTACGCACTGTGTGAGCTCAGTGACGTTTGTTGTCACTCTCAAATGAAGGTTGGTTGGTTGTCGCTCCTACTGTGTTGCGTATGGAGTGGGGACCATGAAGAGGTGTCAGAAGATGCATGGCTGAGTGTGGCCTGCCTCCAGCCACCACCTGGGAAGTGACATTGTAAGGGAGCAGGTGGACATGTGCAACTGAGATGGCCTCTGGTCTCAGGGATCCCTGCCCCCACACTCACAACTCAACAGCCTGGGATTGACCTTCCCCTGAGAAGGAAGCACAGGCGACTCGTGGTTCCTACTCTTCTCCCTTCTCCTTGCAGTTCTCTGGTATGCTGCTGGGGTGGAACAGGCAGAAGGTGGGTTACGGGCTTTCGCGGCCAGCCTTGCCTTCCACGAGGGATAGGTTCTAGACAGTGGTATCTGTAAGCTGAGCCCTTGGAGGCTGACCTGCCAGTGCAGTGCCCAGAGTGGGTTTAGCTATACTAGCTCGATATTCCTGCCCACTTCCTGCCCCTCTCCCCGTCCTGCTGTCTTGCTGTCCTGTTAGACACCTGTGTGTCCTCTCACAGTGGCCTTTTCCGTAGAGAGAACTTGGGCAGCCCGGTGGTGTTTACTCTAACTCGGTGCTCCAGACAGATCATCGTGCAGCCGCTGTCCCGGGTTAGGAGCTACTGAGATTAAGTTCTCCTTCCTGGAGTGAGCGCACCTCTAATAGGGAAACCAAATCTGCAGCCTCACATGCTGAGAGCACCAGGCCAGGGGAGCCTGTCTAGACAAATGCCTCCACCAGCCACCTCATCACATGCAGGCTCCCTGGGAGAAGTGAAAAAGAATTAGAAGGAAATCTTCAGAAAAAGAGTTGGAACAGTGTGTCTGGCTTATTTCTTGGGACAAGGGCTGTGTGCCTGCCGCTTGTCATACCATGCTCTGGAAGTGTCATGTCACTTCCAAAACAAGCCAGTTACCGAATTCCACAGAGCCCATTCTAAGGGGGGTTATCGCTGAGTCTCTTGGGCCTGCCCACACAGACCTCACAGGCCAGAATCACTCTTCTCACCTGCACCCGGTACCGGAGAGTGGGCCTCTGCATTGGCCTGGGCTGTGTTACATTCTCCATGCCCCCAAGATTCTTGACCATTCTCCTGCACTCCTGGGGCCTTGTGGACCAGGGTGTGTGGCCCTGAGTAATGGGTGAGGAAGGCCAATTCACCAGCCACTTGCTAGGCTAGGCTGCCCCCACTTTTTCTTGGGTTGAAGGGAGGCTGCGAGCTGGGAAGAGCTGTCAATCCAGTGAGAATATTCACTACTTAAAAAAAGATCCAGGGGAAAAAAAATATCCCATTCGCCCTGAATCTGAGAAGGGCCTTGTTAGGGAGGCTCGAACTGAGCTGTAATTATTTCTACGCTCCTGGGCACCGCTATAAATATCAGGCAAGGGAGGCACCTCAAAAGGTTTGGGTGGCTTGGCTCTGAGCTCTCCTGGCTCCCTCCTGCCCCATCCTGTACCACCTTCCCCAGCAGGGCCTGGCTGGCTGCATGAGCTGCATCTTCCTACAATGTGTAGCACTTGCCTGTGCCACCATCTCTGGACCCATATTCCTTCACTAGACACTGTCTCTCAGGTGTCTACCTTGGTGGAGTGCCTTTGTCAGTTAGTGTCTGGTGGCATTTTGTCTCTGTTTTTTTTTTTTTTTCTTTAGCAAAAGGTAGGCCAATGGGTTCTGTGGCTAAATGATGGAAAACTGAGTGCCTGTTGTCTTCCCAATCTTTGGGAGCTTCTAAGGATTCCTGTGGTACCTCCAGGTGAGAAGAGAAAGCCTTACCACCCCTGAGGGACAAGCAGTGGGGTCCCAGCTGTCATGCCTCTCTCTTCACTTCTGAATGCCCAGTCTGACCGTCCCCAGGCTCTCCCTATGCAAGGAGGACAGTGTGGAGTTTGGCAGGAGTGTCCCAAAGCAAGGGGTGAGCTCACAGTCTCGGGTTGCAGTCGGACTCCATCATGACAAGTCAAGCCATCATCTAGAAGTGGACTGAGCTTCCCGTGTGCTCTGCAGATCTAGGTCTTCCTGCCCCAACCCTGAACTTCCTGGCACAGGCTTGGACATGAGCAGTGGGGATTGAGGCAGAGTGGGCAAATCGATCATCCCCAGGGGAGTGGGCCAGGATGGCGTGGCTCAGAGCAGGGTTGTACAATGAGATGCACAAGGAACCTTTAGATATGTGACTCCCACCTGAGTCCTGCATCACCAGTGGGATATTTTCCCAGGGGAAATTAGCATCACAATTTGGCATTGAAGGGAAAGAGTTAAGAGTCAGGGGGAAACCTTGGTTGGATTCCAGGCTGTTCCTGGTTTCTTGGAGCAGACATCTCAGGAGTGTGTCAGGTTGGGAAGTTCTTGGGCTCTTTTTAAAACATAAAAATGACTCTGGTTCCTGCAGGTGGCAGCCCCATAGTGTGGGAGTCGGGGACTGTATGTGTTTTTATCCTGGTAGGTGGACTTCCAATTCTAGAAGGGCAGAGGAGCCTCTGCAGAGAGAGGCATGGGCACGCGAAGCAAATGACCCGAGATGTCCAGCCCAGCATTGACTGCCGAGGCCACACTGAAGGCGTCCAGCAGAGGGCCCACTCACACAGGCTCAAAGTTTCTTTCTCAGAAGGCCTTTGAGGAGGGGCTTCTGGGGGGGGGGGCTCCTTACTTCTGGGCCTCTCTGCCTCTCTCTATCAAGGAGTCCAGAGCACACAGAGGGGACAAAGACAGGCCCGGTGCAGTCTGCTGTAGTCAGCACCCACCTTTCAGCTCAGCGGGGGGTCCCCCACCTAGTGACACCATCCCCTTGCCTCATCAGAGACTGCAGCAAAAGTAAAAACCCGCGTGCAAAGGGAGTTTATTTATCTGTTTAATTAAGAGGCGTTTGCCAGCCACATTCGGCTCCATCCGTCTCACTTACAACCACGTCCCAACAAAATTAAACATAATAAATACTGGGAGACTGAAAGCAAAGGGCACACTCGAGATATATGGGAAAAGCCAGAAGTTGCACAGGGTTGCAGTTATAGGGACATCTTTCTTTTGCAAGTGTCCCTCCCCTCAGGGGCCCAGGAGCCAGAGGGCTGTTCCCAGAGAAAGGGCTGCGGGTGCCTCTGCTTTTCCCACTCGGCATTGTTACCAAGCTTTCTTTATTGTAAGCGAGACCCCAGGCCTTCTCCCTTTCCTGCTCCTGCAGAAGGACTGAGCTCAGGGCACAGCCAGGAGACTGTGGAAGTGGCAGTCCCGTGGCGCAGTGCCTCAGGACTAGGAGGGCCAGAGGCCTTGGCAGCAGCAGCTTTGACCAACTCCTCGGGGTTTCCTGCTGCATCTGGGCCCCGCATGCCTGAAGAGGCAGTTGGCAGAGCCGGAGCAGAGGTTTGGAGAAAAAAAACAAACCGAAACCCAAACCTTTGGTTTTCTGTGCTAGCTGTGGTTAAGCCTCCATTCAGAAACTGGCTCCAGAATCTCACAGGAGCTGGGAGCGTAAGCTGGCCTGTGGACACGGTTTTTACTTCCATTTCAGACAGAAGGATAGGCTGTGCTGTTTGCTAAAACTTCCCAGGAGCAGTAGCTGCAGAAGAGGCGAGGAAGGCCTGCCGCTATGATGGCAAAGGGTAACAATGCCTCCCGTTTGTTCCACTCTTCCCTGACTTTTCAAAGTGCCTGACCACAGCCCATCTCCCCATACTGTTGCAAGTTGTAACGAGGCCCACTTACTGTATGACACTCTTAGAATCAGAAGTGCAGAGTCCACACAACCCGTGAGAGGCAGAGTCCAGACTGGAAAACCAGACTCCAGGCTCTGGGAATCGACTGTGCTGTTTGGCATGTGCCCTTCTGCAAATATCCTCATCATTAGCCCTTGGCTCTCTCTCCTAACGGGATCAACCCTCAACTAAATCTGTTAATGGAACAGTCATTTGCAATAGTCCAGGCATCTACTAATCGTGCTGTGGCTCGGGCTGTGCGGCAATTATCTCCAATGTCTGCTTTCTCATTAGGCAGGAGGTCGCAAGAACCCAGTGGGCTGCTGAACCCTGTGATGAAGCCATCGAGAGAAACTGCCATTGGCCTGAGATGCCTTTTTACATGCAGAGCTGCTGGCCCATCAGCCAGGCATCCTTACCGCACTCGGAGCTTTACCCATCACCCTGGACCCCACCCTTGCACATCACCTTGGTGTCTTGATGTCGAGACCACAAATGACCCCAGAAAAACGTCCTGGGAATTATGAAAAGCTATCTGTCGGCTCTAACTCAATGAAATGAAATGCCCTGCGATGGCAGATGCCTGGTCCAGCTGGAGCTGAGGGAAACTTGTGCTCACATCACAACAGGGGTCTTTTGCAGGCTACTGATGTCCAGGACATTAGTGTGAGTTGTAAAACTCATGCCCCCAGAGCTCAGCCTGGGCCACTCAAGTTGTCTTGTCAACCCCACTGCAGCAAGGATGCTTCATAAGCAGCATCTGCCTCTTCTCAAGGGTTCTTCATCCCCCTGCCAGCCTGGAATCGGGGGAGGAGTTACCAGGAGGCACGGGGAGACAGGGCTGCAAGGGAATTTGGGGCCTCCGTCACTCAGTCCCTTGCCTTCTGACCAGAAGGCACCGAAGCCTTTTGGGACAGGTGCAGCCTCCTGTTTGTTTCCTTGAAGTGCTCTATGGTAGGGGCCCCTGATGCCCCTGGGGAGCCCACTCAGGTTTTCATCACCATGACTGTCAAGGAAGTGTGCCTTGTATCTTAATTTTATTCAGATGGTGAAGGCCTTGAAGGAGTAATAAGGGGGAACTGAAGCCACTGCCACCCGCCTCTAACTCCCAGGAGATGCCTGGGTCACCCACCGGGACAGGTGGAGCAAGGCTCTGCATGGAAGGGAGAGGCCGAGCAAACACACCAGCAGCACTAAGCAGTGGGCGGGTTGCCTGCGGGGTGGGTACCAAGCGCAGGGCTGGAATTCGGGAAGCTCCAATGCAGGGGCTGAGGTTCCTCAAGGAAGCAGAGCACGTGTGGTGAAGCCGTGAACTTGCAGGAGGGGGTCAGGGCTTCCTCTTTCACCAGCAGGTCTGGTGCAGCTCTGGAGAGGGGCAGCCAGGCTCCTCTCTGCACCTGACTCTACAAGGCGGACATGGGAGGTCAATGGTCTTTCTACCTTGCCATATATATATTTAAATCTTACTCCATAGAGAAACTAGTGACCCTTTTCTTCATTGTTGAGGGAGGAGAGGCCAAAAATGACAAACGCAACCATTATCCCAGGGGGTCCCTGTGCCAAGGGTCATGGAAGCTAGGTCCCTCAACTGAACAGATAAGAATGAAATAGATGAGCCTTCTGCCTACAGACTACAGCCGGCACTCATCCAGGTAAGCAGCCACTCCGTGGCTTCCAGAAGCAGAATGCAAGGGGGCTGGCACCATGTTCTTCCCCTACCATTTGTGCCCCCTGAAGCCAGAGCAGCAGCTCATTAAAAGCTCATTAGGAGCCCACAGCACACGAAGGTCCAGGGAGGCAACAGTGTCCTGTCAAAGTGTGCGGCCCCTGGAGAGGCTGGTGCACCGTGTCAGGCAGGCCAAGCCAAGCTGCAGAAGGAGCAGGGTGACAGAGCTGTGACAGGCCAGGGAGGGGCAGAAGGCTCTTCCAATGGAGCCTTCCTAGGAGCTGAGCTTGTCTCGGGACTCAGGGGTAGGGACAGTCTCTGCTGGCAGACGTCAAAGATGCTAACCCACACTCTCTTCACACCTCTAAGGTAATGGCTCAAATATGAGCTCCTGTCACAGGCCTTGGGAGAAAGGGTAAGGGCTGTCAGGGTTGGGGTGGAGACAGGCAGGACTCAGCCAGCGTCAGCCTTGTGTGGTAGCTGAAGACACAGCATGGAAGATCTGAGAAGAGCCACCACCTGTGAGCACAATGTGAGGGAAAAGGGGGCCATGAGTGAAGACATGACCCTTTAGGGACCCGATGCTTGCCAGGGAACAGGGTAGTGGCGTATTCTTGGTGGGATTGAGGGACAGAATTTTCAGTTAGGTACAACGCTATGCCCTGCTGACTTTCCTCTGTTCCCTCCTCCATCCTGGGGAGAAACCCCCTCCCCACCTTTGATCTACGTTAGCACTGGGGTCCAGCACTGTTTTGGCACTAACACAGTTCCCAGTGCCAAGGCACGGGGTTTCTGAGAATTCACTGGCAAGGAGGTTTAGGGGAAGCTGGAGCCGGCTGCAGCTGCAAGCCCTGGGCTGCTCTCCACAGCTCCCGCCCTTTCCTCCCGCCGAGAGTTGCCGCATTAGGTTTGGGGAGCCGTCTGTTCCTTTTCTTACTTCCCTGGGATGCTGTGACTTTTGATTTCTGCTTGATTAATATACAGCCAACAGACACTGTATTTAAGGAGGTTCTAATTCTCTCAGGTCACCAAACTCGGGAGCAGCAAAGCCGTGAGGAGCCAGCCCCGCAATAGATCAAACACTGGGACCTTCAAATCACTCCTTGGCCCAATTTTTCATCGCTGCTGCCTTCTGATAACCCTTACAGCCGGAAGCCAATCTCCCTGCTTTTCTGGGGGTGGGCTCAGGGGCTGGATGTGGATGTCTGTGGCTGAAACCCTCCTGGCAGCCACATGGCAAGCCGGAAGCACACAGTATTCCAGCCCAGCAATAGTGAGCCTTTCATCACCAAAGACAACCAGTCAGATCCTGGGGTGCCTGCACCCTAGACTTCCGGGGCCAGACAAGGAATTTGTAAATGAATCTCTCTGGTTGGTGGGAGATGGGCAGTGGCTGGCCCTGCTGATTGCCACAGCTTACCAAAACATCTTCCCAGTCATGCCAGGACCCTGCACCTTGTGCCCATTCTCTGTTTCTAGAACCAAGTGTCTCCTCTGACCCACTCTGAGGCCTCCCTGAGAAGAAACATGATGCTTTCAGGTGGGGCTGCTTCTCTGCAAATCTTTGGTGCCACAGCTCCTAATCTTTTTCTTTTTCCATTTGTCTTCTAGCAGTGTCTTGGGAAGGCAAATAAATGCTCTGGTTAGCACTTGGGGGTTCCCTTGCCTGGTGGGGAGCAGGGGTAAGGAAGCTTGTGTGAATACTGTTTCCTCTGAAGCATCTTTTATAGACCCAGTCCATTTTGCAATATTGGGAGAGATCACAGAGCAGTACAATGTGGGAAGACTACACTCAGCTTGTAAATTACATCCCAGCTGGGGGCGGGGGATGCGCCTGTTAACCAAGAACCTGGTGTGCAAAGTGCAAAGTGACTGCTGAGGAGCAGGATCCTCAAGGATCCGGCTCTGATCAATTCTCCCTGCCACTAGCTCACCACAGAGATGTCTGCAGAGAAGTTTGAAGGAAGCCTGGCTACTCCTTCCCGGGTCCAATCCTGACTCCTGTTGTATTTATTTTCTTTCTATTAAGCCCCACTGGACTACCTCCCTCTATCCACTTAAAATATCATCTATAGATTTTCAAATTATTGCTACACTTTCCAAGAGAAGGCCGCAGTGGTTAAAAATTAACAGCAAATTTATAGGAATTCCATATGGCAATTACAGAATTATAATGAAGTGGCTGCCACTTGGCCGAGTGTGGGTAATTGGAAATCCACGCTGGGAGACTAGAATCTTTACGGTATTGGGATTGTATTTTTGAGAGTAAATGCTGTGGAGAGGGTCAATGGACCCTTGAGCTGGCCAAGTTCTTCTTTAGAGAAAAGCATGGCCAGTTCATTGCCCGCTTTGAAACAATGGGGGACGGTATCCTTTCACTGGCCCACAGAATGGCAGCTGGAAGCCATGGGGTGTGTTTAGATCTAGAGGGATCTTGGGGCTGCTCAAGCTTGTTCTGGAGAAGGCAGGAGGATGGAAGGAAGAAGGACCATTAACCATAGAAAAAGCAAGGTATGGTGCACACGGCATCAGGCCAAAACCTGCAAAGAGGTGAAGCCCATGTTTTCCCTACCCCATGGACAACTGCATCCCCAAACTGGGTGGAAAAACAAACAGATTTTTATCATGAAGATGTCACACAGCACCCTTTCTGCTGTTCTCATGATGGCAGCTGTGGGCTTTGGGTGACTCTCTGTACCTCCTCAGGACTCCAGTGGCTAAGATGGTGTAAAGAGAAGTCTTGGGAGCGGGAGAGATGACTCAGTAGTTAAGATCACTGACTGCTCTTCCAGATGACTTGGGTTTGGTTTTCAGAATCTACATAGTGGCTCACAACTGCCTGTAGCTCCAGTTCCAAGGGATCTGATGCCCTCTTCTGACTTCTTGAGCTCTAGGCATGCATGTGGTACACATATGAATGCATGGATCCACACAAATACATAAGGTAAAGAGATTAATCTTTTAAAAGGAGAAGTCTTATTTGGAGAAAAAAAGATTTTCCCGAAAGTCAGGGACAAACTCCAGGAATGGTCTTTAGACCCAGTGCAGTCTGACATGGGAGCCACTGGCTACTGAAAAAACAGCTTTCAGGGAGAGGCTGGGAGAGGTCTCAGCAGGTAATAGTGCTTCTGAGAAAGCTTGAGGACCTGAATTCAAATCCCCAGAACCCACATAACAAGCTAGGTTTGGTTGCCTGCATGTCTATAACCTCAACAGTGTGGAGGGAAGAGACAGGAGGATCACTGGGACTTGCTGAGTGCCAACCTAGCCCCAGGTTTGGCAAGAGACCCTGTCTGAAGGGAGTGAGTTGGAGTGTCCTAGGAGCAGGACATCTAACATCCTCCTCCAGCATCTGAGTGCATGCACAGATGTGTGTACCCACACACTCATGTGTGCATGCAACACACACACACACACACACACACACACACACACACACACACACACACCACACACACCAAGGGCAATGATCCATGTGGGGGAAACAAAGGTTGGCATTTGAAGAAAGAATAAAACAGTGTGTACGTCAACTACACGTGGCTGATGATAGTTTGGAAGCTCTGGGTCTCATTGAGTGCATGATAGAAATGGTTTAACCACTTTTAAAAAATGTTGTTACTGACAAGTTAAGATACACACGAGCTGTTTGTATTGGGCCTCAGCTGAGTGACATGGGGCCTCTGTGTGGGCACAGTGCTTCCCACTCACCCTGTCTCCTCCGCTCATTGTCCTCACCATTGCCAGTCTCAGCCTGGCCACTGGCTACCCCTCCAAGGACTGAACAGCTAACAGGTTCTTCTCATGATGGGGCCTGTGATGGTGGATGGGCACTGACTGGACCTCCAGGGCCCAGCAACAGGATTCGTTCCATTTAGATCTGTCTCCTCTGCTTGGGCTCTGTTTGCTTCTCCGAGTCCTGGTCTCTATGTCTTATCAGGAGTGTGGTGCAGGCAGGGGCTGAGGTCATGGGGGGTGTTCCTGCCTCTCAGCCTCCTAGCAAACAGTGCCCATGTGGGTGAGTTCCTCCACACATGGCTCCCATGGGGGCTTATTGAGTCTCCTGGAGTAGAGTGTGAGGCCCTGCAAACTCCATTCCAGTGCCACAGAGCATGGAATAATAGCCGCAATAACAATGCTTTGGGCAAATGGGATCCCAGGCACCAAGAGCATCTACAGACTCATTCTATATCCAACAACCCTCTGGAGGCAAGTGGTGGAGTGTATGTTTAAGTGCATGTGCTTGTGCATGCGTGTGAGTGTGTGTGTGTGTGCAAGTGCACAAGTGTGCACACTCATGTTATCTTACCATTTCCTAAGTAGAGGTTCTTAAATCCTGACTGCCTAGGAGCATCCCACATACAAAGTGGGACCCGAGACTTGGGGTTTAGGTTGTCAGAACGCCTACCTGAAGAATAGAAGCAGAGCTGAGCCTGTCCTGTCCTAAGCTTGACTGAAGAACATACAAATCCACGAGTCCCTGCCTTCCACCATCCACCCATCAGTTCCTCCCAGCCCTTTCATCAGTCCAAAGGGGAGCCTCTTCAGCCTAGATTCACACTCTCTCTTTCTAGGACCAGTGTAACTCTGGGCAGGGATTCCACACCTTCTCCCTTCTCCCTTTATAAGAGCAGGACAGTACCACCTACCTTCATACCAAGTCCCCATTCCATAGACAAAGGTGTTGGCATGCAGTAATGCTCAATTACTCATGTTAATTAATTCAACAAATATATATGAAGTGCCTCTCAGTGCCAGGCTTTGTTCTGGGTCCCTCCTCTCTGCAGTGGGCCAGTGACACAGCCAATGAAACCTCCTTTTCTTCCACCTGGCCAGACTGAATTCTCCGTTCGTCTCCCAGGCCTTGGTATAGATAGTACAGTTAACTCTCAATTATCTATGCAAATGGAGTGGAACATTCCACTGATAATTCGGAAAGAGCAGCAAGTCCACAAATAATTCTTATTTGAATTTGGAATGCATTATGCTTATTTTTGTGTTGGATTTACCTTTCTAATTACTGTTTGTTCTGGCTTTTGCTCAAACTGGGTTGCATTCTCAGAACCCAGGCTGCTAGGCAGGGAGGAGTGTACCCTAGAAACACACCAGGAAGAAACCAGTCCCAGACCCTGTGTCCTCCTGCACTCCGAGAGCACAAGGGCAGCAGTGGACACTGGGGATTGTTACTGACAGCTATTTTCACAGCTCCTTAAAGCTGCTGCCCAGGAGGGTGGCTAGGTACCGGTGGCCAAAGCAGAGAAGCAACACTGGCTTCTCAGGGGAAGGGTGACATCAGGGTTAGGATGTACAGCTCTGCCTTGGAGCTGCTTACACTCTGTCTTATTGCCTTTCGACCTATGTCCTTCTGTCTTCCGGTGAGGCTGTGTGGCCATCACTCTCTACCCCTTCTCCCAGGTACTCCCAGGACCAAACCAGCACACAGGTATTTCTTTCCACAGACGTCTCCTCCATGAGTTTGGAGGTCGGGACACCTATAAGACCCTCTGCCCTTCTAGGAAAGAATGCTTATGGACCATGTGCAGCCAGCAAGTGATGTTGAGGGAGGAGGATGCTTAGGAGGGACTCAGGAAAGACTTCCAGCACACAGCTTCAGTGCTGCCAGATCATGGGAGTACATTTACATACATGACTTTGCTGTGGCTCACACAACCCTGTGAGACAGACAGCTCAGGAAAGTCAAGGAACTTTCCAGAACTCATTGACCAGTTCTCTGGTCACTCTGGTATGATTTTTAGGAGTTCTAGGGGCCATCGTGCCTTTGAGGTTTCCAGCGCCTGTCTACCACTTCCCAGTGGCAGACTACAGAG
This sequence comes from Peromyscus maniculatus bairdii, assembly GCF_049852395.1. Taxonomy (NCBI): domain Eukaryota; kingdom Metazoa; phylum Chordata; class Mammalia; order Rodentia; family Cricetidae; genus Peromyscus; species Peromyscus maniculatus. The sequence goes on from NC_134859.1 coordinate 106,294,487, forward strand.
CCTTTCTCGTGAAGATGCTGAGCGTGAGATGCCAGAATCAGTCTACAACAAAGCATCGAGATGTTGAATGGAGCTTGTTGCAGTGTGGGAAGGAAGAGGCCAGGAGTCAGTGGAGCAGATGCCACACAGAAAAGGGTCCAACTGTAGGGATAGGGTGGGGAGCCAGGCACATACTGAGGGGTCTGGCATCTCAATTGGCCTTCTTCTCTAAAGTGAAAAAGGGCCACCAGGAAAGGTAACTGGTGACCCAGGCTGCACCTGAGCCTTGCTCACTCTGGGGACCCGATCTTCCCTAGCGCTCACTCACCCCAGCCTTCCCACAGCAGGTGGGGAAGTTGACTCAGGAGAGCAAGGATGGCTGGGAACCCTTGGTCCTTCTACACATTGCCACACAGTGTGAGCTTCAGGTCAGAGCACTCTCACCAGGGAGGGAAATTAGCTTAACTAGGATTCAAGGAAGAGGGGAGGCCAGCCATCTGGATGGCCTGAACCCAACAGTAGCCTTAGAGAATCCAACGACCTCTGTGGTAGGAACAGACAACCTTCAACAGACTGGTTTGGTCCAAGTTCAGGAAGTAATTACATGTGCTCATAAATAAGTCTCTAATGCTTTAATTAAACTGAAATAAAAGTAAAGCTCCAATCCCTCGATCTCACGAGCCACATTTCCAAGGGCCCAACCATCACATGTGGCTGTGGCTAGTGGACTGGGACTAAAGGAAAACATCACCACAGTTGCAGAAGGTTCTAGTGCATAACCTTACTCCCAAGCTTAGCATGGTCCTGTGTTTCTATCGCAAGGAGGTACACAGCCTCCCCAGCTGCTGTCCAAGGCCCAAGGAAATGACAGATGGCCAAGGCAGAGTGCACAAGTCATAAACAAAGTGGCCTCAAGGTTTTGTCAAAGCTGCCAGGCTGCAGAGAAGGGAAAGGGACAATACAAGTCCTGGGAGAGCTGTGAGCTTGCAGGTCTACCACCGCCTGCCACAGCCAATCCCAACAATCAGAGGAAGCCCCCCCCCAACTCCAAAGCCCCTGATCCATTGACTGGCATAGTCCTCATCAGTCATTCCATGTGACTGACACATATAACCTAAAAGCAATAGAAGAAAAGACACAAGATCCACAGAGGCAAGGTAGGAGCCAGCCCAGAACAGAGATGAGGGCAGGGGTACAAAAGAGTGATGGCACCAGCCAGAAGAAACTGGGGACTTCATACAGCCGGCTTCTTGTAGGCCAGGGAAGGGCTGTGGGGGTGGACCTTGGCAGACAAGGTCTAGAGGTTTTTCACAGACCATGTCCATGGGGAGTTGCTGAAGCCAAGAGAGCTTTGCTGGGCTGGCAGAAGCCCGTGTCTGAGCTCAATCATAAAAACAAAAGAGAACACTGCACACTGGGCAAATCCTTGCTGGGGAAGGAGATAAAACCTGGTAGAAAAACTGACCTGGTGGGCAGGTCTGACATCTCGGACCCCTCCAGTCTGCAGCTCACTGTACTGGGTTACATGAGGAAACCAGGGCGAGAGGAGAAATCCCAGCCTCCACCTCCTGGATCCTGGAGCTTTTCGGAGGTTGGTGAGGCTGGCCACACCACTTCACTCAGGATGGGGTCATCCCATCCTGAGTCTTCATTGGTCTCAACCTACCCTACATCACTCTGATGTTCCCAAGTTCCCCTTCTCTCATTAGCTCCTTAGGTATTTTCCTTTTAAGCATGACCCACACACACACCCATACACACACACACACACACACACACACACACACACACACACACACACACACACACAAACAAAAGCAAAAGTGATGTGTAAGATTTCTTTATCCAATTAAATTGCAAACTGAGTCATGTGGAGGTGTAGGCACTATCCACATCAACCCATGCTCCCCAGAGTGCTTGGAACCGTCTGCCAAGTGGGACAGAACGAGCCATTCTTGGCTTTAGATGGGATTCTGGTGACCTTTAACAGGGCATGTGCGGGAGATGCAGCAGGTGAGGGAGGTGGAATGGGGAAATGAGAAATAATACGAAGCGTCCTACCAAGAACACGTTAGTTTTCACTGGTTGCCGAACCCAGAAGCTGTTTGGGCACTGAACCCGCCCCATCCAGATGATCTCAGTACAGATACAGTTGATAAACCACCTAATTGAACAGCTGGCCATTGTTACTGTCCCTGGTGCTGAACCCACCACCAGAGAAACGCTTTGTCTGCAGTCCATGGTACTGAAAAGGCTCAAGACCCACCCTTAGGGCAGAACCTGAAGAGACAGTGATTGCGCTGTTCCTGGTGCTGAACTACTACCCCCTTCTGCTGTCCTCGGTTCTGAAAGCTCCCGCCTAGTGGGGCTCATGCCCCGACTCTAGGGTGCTCTTCTCCTCTTCTCAAGAAAGCATCTCTCATCACTTCTGTCCCTCCTCCTCCCCACTCTTACATTTGCCTTTGTTGAATCCTATGCCGTTTTTTAATGATTACTGTAGACTTATTATAGACTCTCTTTGTCTCCTCTACACGCCATCCATTCCAGGTAAGTGTTCTCCACCCTTCCCACCTGCCTCTTCTCTTCCACACTCTCCCGACTTCACTAGGGCTGTGGGGGAGACTGATGCAGAGGTTAGAGCTGGCTCTGAAAACTTCACCCAAGGTTGCCTCCACCTCTCAGACCCCTCTCTGAGTCTCCTCCCCTGCAGCAGACAGCCTGAATGCTCCACTTTAAACTGACACCACCACCTCCTCCTCTTCCTGCTTCATTCAGAGCTGTCATAGACCCTGGGTGATGATACATGCCTCTAGAATATCAGCAGCCAGCCAGTCCCAGGAGAACATTCTTGGGCTTCTGGTGGCTCCCAGAAGTAATGACAAGGCTTTCCTGGTGTGGGGGTGGACTGGGGCAGGATCTAGACTAGGAAGGTTCTGGAGAAAGGAACTCACACACAGAAATAGGTGGCTCCTAAGTACTGTATAGTCTACAGGAGCCTCTTGTCCCCAGGAAAAGGGGAAGTACCTGGGGGCCAGACAAGGAGATCCAAGATAACTGTGGCGCTGTGTCCGGCATGCCCCTCTGACTAGGATAATAGGATCTGTTTACAAAGGTCCACGGAGGCCATCGGTGGTCCTCTGACCTGAGTCTGTCATCATCCTTCTCCATGTTCCTAATTCCATTTACAACAGCTACCCAGCAGCATGGCCCCATTCTCTAGCCGTGGTTGCAGCTGCTGTCTCACAAACTTCTTGGTAACCCAACCTGCCCCTCTTCCCTCTTCTTGGCCAACCATGATGCTTTCACCTTTGGGGGTTGCCATGACCACATCTGTCACCAGTAATGTGCTCTTAGCTTCACACCCCCTTAAACCTACAAGAAAAATTCTGGAGTTAGGGCAGAATTCAGGGTCCCCAGCTCCAGGAAGACACCAGTCACCCCTGGAAAGAAAGCTGTAAGGAATATATATGATTGTTTCCCCAGGGAGCAGGGTCAGGAGAAGAGTGGGCCTTGGAGCTGGTGTGGGGATGCAGAAGATCAGAAGGTAAGGCCAGACAGGAGAAATGACTGACATTGGGACAGTCTCCACAATGCAGGCCATATATTCTGCGTTACATGGGGGCAGTCCACACAGCTTCCTGGACCGCACCTGGCAGTGACGAGAGCTGACGATGCGGAAGCCACCTTGAGAGAGTATAAAGGAGATCAGGAAACCTGTTCTCCAGGCGATGGAGCTTTGCTTCCCACATACTTGAATCCACAAGTCAGACACCTCCAGCGTCCGACTCCATGCCAATCTTCTCACCCCAGCCTTTGCTGAGTGTCCTAGCTAGGGTTTCTGTTGCTGTGAAGAGACACCATGGCTACAGTAACTCTTACAAAGGAAAACATCATGGCGGGAAGCATGGTGGCATGCAGGCAGACATGGCGCTGGAGAGGCAGCTGAGAGTTCTACATCTGTACCCTCAAGCAGCAGAAAGAGATTGTGAGCCACTAGGCCTGGCTTGAGATTCTGAGGCCTCAAAGCCCACCCCCAGCGACACATTTCCTCTAACAAAGTCACACCTACTCCAACAAGGCCACACCTCCTAATAGTGCCACTCCCTATGGGCCTATGGGGACATCTTCATTCAGACCACCCCTCTGAGGCGGTTGAAACACAAAGCATGAAAGCCCCTTATCTGAACACATTGTCTCTTACTTTCCACCCCGCGGCCTCAGGAAAGGCTACTGGATCTGGGCCAGTGAGGGTTAAGGTTGTGCTAAGGACTAATTACTGTGACAAATATAGTTGTCACACACCCCTGGGAGGGAAGAGCATCATGACTTTCTGGGCTGTGGCTGGTGGGACCTGGGAAGAGGGCAGGTGTGACACCAAGCCTTTGGTGGAACCATAGCAGCTGTGACAATGGTCGAAAGCCACAGTGGCGATAAAGACCACGGAGCTGACTTTGGTTAATGGATTTAGAAATCTGGAGAAAAATGGTGACAGTCTCGGGTCAGTGGACCATCACTGGCAGCCCCAGCTCTGGCTTCATTCCCAAAGAAAACTACAAGGCTTATAGGATACATACCAGCAGGGACCAGGGACCTCAGAGGTGGGGTGCAGAGGCAGAAGAAAAGGGCAGACAAGAGAAATGATTGACATGGGGGACTCTCCATGACTCAGGTCTGCATTACAAAGGAGCCAGACTGCTCCTGGGAGCAGACCTGGTGGTGAGGCAAGTGAGAGATTCTGGAGTCACCTCCTGAGAGTATTAAGAGGTCAGGTGGCTTGGAGGGGAACAAGAAACTCTACTTTTGACTCCACTTCCCGGGAGGGTCAGGGAACATGTCTTCCCTAAGGTGGTAAGAAGCACTATGCTGAGGTGCCAAGGTGTTAGGTCAGCTAGGCAGCAGACACTTTCTGCGGGCCAAGGCCTCGCCACTAGCTGGATCTCTTTGCTGCCAGCTGGGAAGAGCAGATCCCAGGACCAGACACCAGGTGGCTATATGCAACCCTGAAGCTCTGGAGGCATCAGGAACCTTGAGGTGAGGTCTGTGGCTCACAGAGTATGGTGCTGCTGGGGATGGGATGAGTTGTGGGTGAGAAGGGGCTGCCTGATCTGCATAACCAAAGGAGTGCCAAGAGCTACTGAGTAATGTGTCTGACCTTGACATCCCAGTGCGAAGCTGCGGGGCCTGGCTCAGTCCCTGGTTAACCCGGTTCTCAGACCAGAGACACAGATTGAAGGGGACCAGGCAGAACCCTGCAATGCCCTCATATCTCTCTCCCTTGGACCTGGGTATGCTTTCCAGAGCACTGCATCCAGGGAAAAGAGAGATACACAGATTTTTTGCAGACATTGGGATATGTGATCCAAACTGAAAAGCATTCTGGTAGAACTGACAGGTCGCCATAGTCATTGGTGTAGTAGGAGCTAGTCACACAGAGACATATGACCCTCTGGCCCAAGTCTGTCTTGGAGCAGTTCCAACAGGCTCACAGACTTATGCAAAGGTTTCTCCCATGGCCTCTGCATATGAAAGCTGGATGAATGTACTTAACATCTGACATAACCCATATACAGGTCCCTGCCTTGGGAAGGGTGTAGGGCAAAGCTGTGAGACCAGCGCCAGCCCCAGCCCCTGTAAGGCAAACTCATGAGACCCCTTTGAAAGGCCCAGCTAAGCAGAACATCAGCTAAAACTGACATACTCGAGGAAATGGCAAAAGTCACACTGTCCACTAAATACTCAATGAAAGGAAGAATGGAGGCTTCCCCCCCACTCCTGTCCGATTCACTCCTAGGACCCTAGAGCAGCGGACTGTGCATGATGGCGAAACTTGCCAGCGGTGCCTCCAGGCATGGTCCACAGTGTTTTTTCTCACTAGATGATGATGGCATGACACAGCCCACTGCTGGGTGCACAGCGCTGGTGTGGCAAGTGTGCTTTTTGTGCTCCTTGGTCATGAAGACTGGTCAAAGCAGCTTGCCTTACACAAGAGAGACAGCCATGCAGGCCCTGGGCATGTTATCAACCCCTTGCTCCATATCACAGTAGTCTGTGGGGACTCGGGTGATTTAGATATCCAGAGAACACTATGGTTATCTCTCATTGTGATGAAATCCTGCTTGCTGAATTGGATGGGAAGAAGAAAGAGTTGCCCTGCACATCCTTTGAAATAGAGGTGAGGGAATCGAAGCCCTGAGAAGAAGCATGGCTTGCCATGTGAAGAGGTGGACACTTCCTAGAGCTGTGGCTCTCAACCTTCCTAACACTGCAACCCGTTAGTACAGCTCCTCATGTTGTGGTGACCCCCAACTATAAAATTAATTTATTGCTACTTCACAACTGTAATTTTGCTACTGTTATGAATTGTAATGTAAATATCTGATATGCAGGATATCTGATAATTGACTCCTGTGGGGGTCAAGACCCACAGGTTGAGAACCACTATTCTAGAGCATCTCCTTAACATTGTAAAATCAAGCTGCCGCATGATGAAACCTTTACCAAGAATGGGACACAAAACTCAGTGGCCTCTTCAGATGTTGGAGGCAGCACACATAAACGTCGGGGACACTGTTCTGCCCTGGAGTCCACAAAGACCACCAGTTCTGATTAGATCCTAGGCTAGGAGAAGGCTCTGTGGCGGGTCCCAGATGCAGTAGGAATTTCCCAGCAGTTTGAGAGATGCACATGTTGGGAAGTGGCTCAGGCATGTCTCCACAAGACACAGTGGCTTCCAGTGGGGCTTGAGGTGGGCTGCCCCCTACCAGGCTCTGTGAGGTGCTGGACGTGACTCATGGGTCTTCTCCCCCTCCCCCTCTCCTCCTTTTCTTCTCCTCCTGCTCCTCCCCTCCCTTTCTTCCTTCTTCCTGCTGCTCCTCCTTCTGTCTGCATGTAGAAACTGACAGTGTCCTCCCTCTCTGAGCCCTGTGAGGATGTGGTCACATCAGCACAGGAGAAGACCTAGGCATGCTGCGTAAGACGAATCTTAAGGCATGTGCTACCACTGCCTGACCTCTATGTTTAATATAGTGGCTGGCTTTTCCCTCTGATCCCCAGATAAGGTTTATTGGGGAGCACAGATAAAATGTTACCACAGTGCTGCAGGTACAGTGGCCTGTCCTCACTCAGACAGGATAAACACCTGTCCTGTCGTTCACCAACTCAGCCACACTTGACTCCGTTTCCCTCTTTTTTGCGTCAATTTCCATCAGTTCCCTAAACCCCTCATTCCCCTCATTGTAAGCTGCTCTTTGGGGAAAATTCTAGACCAGGACAGCCAAGACTTGAAACTGGATTACTATGCCCAGGGGGATAAATGGGAGCCCCATGAGCTTCCTCTCCTTGCCTGCCTCTCTAATCGTATTTATTAACCGTCTTGAATGTTTCTTGGGTTAAAGGTACTTCTGCTTAATAGCGTAATTAGCAGGTACTTCTGAATTTAGAAAACAGGAAGGGCTGAGGATCGTCACCCAAGCTCCAACCATCTTGTTGGACTCAAGGGTCTGCAATTAACATGAACACAGGCTCCTTCCCACATGGCAGTGTGTCTGCAATCACTGCAGGCTCTCAGGCCTCAGGTGTCCCTCTGTTAGCATCAGCTCAGTGGCCTGAGGCTGGGTTCAGGAGCTCAGGTAGCCGGCCAGGGTGCAGATCTTGTTCAACAGTCTAGTGCTCCACCACCACTCAGGCCTGGACCCTGCACAGAACAAGTGTCCCTTTTCAAGTACAATTTGAGGACGTCCCAGGCCATTCCCTGTGGCTAAGGTAGAGCTGAGTCCTTGGGCTAATGGGCTGTGATGTTACCACACTGGACAACATCCAAGCCAGGACACTCCGAAAGAAGCTTTCTTCCCAGAATCCCACATCCCCAGCTCTGTTCCAGTCACAGGTTCTGAGCCAGACTGTCCCCTACTAGAGGGACAGCTTCTCAGGTCACAGTTGTCCTGTAGGGAGCTGTTGCCTTCATGGAAAATTTCCTTTGCCCACTGGGAAACTCCAAGGACTGCTCCCCCTCCCTCCCTGGCACCATGTTTGAGCTCATTCACCCCTTTTTCTCACCCATCCTCAGCTCCTGACGCAGCACTCAGTCTTGCCTATGATGGATAAGCACTAATTTACTTAGTTATCATTCATTTAGTCACACCACATGTCAGCATCCTGACTCTGTTTGAAGACACCACAGGCTGTAAATCAGAGGCTGTGAGACCCTCAGCCTTCTGGGCTGAGAGGAAGGTGGTGGACCATCTCTGCCTCAGTTGACATAGCGAAAGGAGAGCTCCTTACTCTCATCTCACTTCCTGTCCCTCCCCACCTCTCCAGGGACACCTTTGTTTATAGTTGATGAAAAATGCCCCAAGACCTCAGTCAGGATAATCTTGACCAGGTGAACATCACATCATCTGATATTGGCCCTCCAGCTGCCTGCTCTATTTTGTGGACGTCAAGACAGGACTCCAGCATAGAACGGAGACTCTGGGCCCTTCCCTCGTGTCCAGACCATCTTTGGTACACATGTCTGGCCAGGTCACCCGTGCCAAGGGCCCTGAGGCCCTGACAGCCTGGAAGCAGAGTGGATGAGAAAGGGGCAAGGCTTGCTGACTGTCTGCTTTTCTTCTCTCTCGGGACAATTTCCAGCTTCCAGCTGGTTCCTTCAGGTGATATATTTGAACACTCATTATGCTGTTGTTGGCCTCCTTGTAGAACTGTGGGCAGACCTTGTAGAAATCAGGCAGACCTCAGTAGCCTTGAGTACAGGCACCTCCCTGGTTGGAGCATGCCCTTTCCTAGCAGAGTGGACACCCTGGGGAGGTGATCATACCTGAGCCAGGACAATCCCAAGCAGTGTCCTCAAGGTCAGGAGCTCTGGACCCTGACCCTGATCCTCCCTAGAAGCTCTGCTCCCCTCTCTCCAGCCCTTTATCCTGTCCCCGTTCCTGGTATGACTCACAAATCCACCGCTCAGGGGTCATGTGATGTACTCCAAGGCATAAGCCGGTCCCTCTGTGATCCAACACTGCCAGCCCCCCCAATTGTGTTTGCACATTGCCTTATAACTATTTATGCATGGCTTTCCCTATCAGTCTGTGACCCCCTGGGGGTCAGAGCTAGACCTTCACGATGGTCGCATCTCCAGGGAGATGCCAGTCGAACCAAACTGAACCCCACTGGGATGTCCAAACTACTCCAGAATTCAATATGGCCCCACTGCAGGCTGGTCTCTCTGATTTTCCAGGCTGAGGACTCACTGCCTTCCTCCCCCTCCTCCCCATTTCCCTCCTCCTACTCCCCCCTCACTTCCTCACCCCCATGCACCCTCCCTTCTGTGCAAGGGTAAGCCTCACTTGTACTCTCAGTGCTGGGCACAAGCCCTTGTGTGCAGTCTATGCTCAGGAAAAACAAGCGGAGAGGCCTCAAATAGGGTGCACAGCTCACATGTGCCCTAAGAGACGACGTCCACCTATCTGCGGGGCTGTCTGCCTGGCTAAGGGCCGGAGAACAGGGGAAGAGAGTGAGTCTGGGCCCCTCTCAGGGTGACCGAGTGGAGAGCAAAGGGCAACTGTCTGCGATCGAGGAGACGGACTGAGGAGACGGACTGCTCTCCCACACTGCGCCTCTCTCCCCTGCCTGAGGACTTTCTCTTCCTTTTCCCTCTTCCTCTGTTCAAATGCTGCACCACTGAGCTACACCCCATTCCCATTTAGTCTTTTGACACAGGGTCTCATGATATCGCTCAGGTCAGCCTTGAGTTCTTGATCATCACCTTGCCTCAACCTGCTGGGGGCTGGGATAACAGGTGTGCACCGCCACACCCAGCCAGACTTTTCTTCTATTAATTGAAAAAACAAAGCAAAACATGTGTTTGCCTTTTCCTAGACAGAGCCCTGGTCTCTCCACGCTCACGCCACGCTTTATTCTCTATCTGTAATTATAGTGTCCTCCTCGTGGGACCCAGCTGTCCTATTTTCTCTTTTTGATTTTTCAGGTGCCTTCAGCAGCGTGGTCTCCCACCCTCTGGTCCGAGCCACTGTGTAAGTAGCTTAACCATTACCTGGCCGCAGGGTGGGTGGCAGATTGCCAGTGCCACTTCTTCTACTGCCTTAAATACCTTGGTACTTGAGGCTTTCTTCTCTTTTTGAATTAGTTCCTCAAACTAGTGGTCTCAGGAGTGGGATTATGGAGTCAAAGGGTTGAGATAGCTCTAGTCACATTCTGGAGGGTGTCCTCCAAAAAGGTGGGGCTCTATAGGTGACAGAGGGTTCAGCTGCTTGTTGCTTGTGTATCTTGTGCTCAGGTTGGTGGCAGGACACGGGCATAGGCTGGGACTCAGCCACAGCTTCCCGGCACTGTCAGGGTGCTGGTGTCTGAGGCTGGCCCTCCCTTCCCAGCGTCCCATGGCTCCATCCCAGCCAGCTCACCCAGGGGTGTGGAGAGAAGGTGGGAAAACAGACTTGTGGCGGGCCGCGAACGCTCATGGGGTCAGGGGTGGGACAGGGGTACGCGATCTGGTAGGGTGGAGGGCAGTCTCCTCTGTCATGGGGAGAGACAGAGCCTGAATCATGGCGGTCCTTCCAGCAGCTGCAGCTTTCACTCCTGACCCTGCCGACGCCAGCCCTTGCCGCATCTCGCCTGCTCACCCTCCAGAACCCGAGCAGGATGTGCCAAGCCGGAACTGCTGACAGGCAGTGGTGTCAGGAAGGTAAACAAGGCGTCCCTTAGCCCCAGCTTCCTCCCATAAGAACTTTCCAGGTCACAGCAAGCCGGGCCCTGCCACTTCAGGGGACTAGCTGAGGTTGGCTGGTGTTCAGCCCAGGGCACAGGGTATACCTGTCCTGCCTACAGCCCTCAGAGCGCCTGTCTACCACCCAGCCAACACCATCTCCTTTCCAGGCCAGGTGGAATGTGGCTGTAGATGGCCTCACCTAAGACACTCAGGCTCTGGCAGGCCTCGCTTCTCACTGTTGAGTTGTGTGTGTGTGTGGGGGGGGGGGGGCGGGGTGCTCAAAGCTCTGCATGCCCTGGGCTGCTCTCCTCGGAGGTGTCCTGCCATATTCTGCCTGCTGCCCCCTCCAGCTCTGGCTTTTTCCTTTCAGCACCTCTGTTGACGCCCACTTTGTCCCAGGCTTCCTGTAGGCAAGGAGACCCAAGGGGGACAGGAGGGGCCTGAGGTCTCAGGGAGTATCCCTCTAGGCCAGGGAAGTCTGGATGGACCAGGCTCCCACCAGTTAGAGTAGCCCAGGACCTCGGAAGACAACACCCCACCACCACTACCAGTCCTGCGGCCTCTGAGGACCTGATGAAGACCAAAGCGATCAGGCCCGCCTCTGCCCCCTCACCACGCCAGGGACGAGACAGCAGAGACAGCCAGAGTGCAGAGACAGGGTCCGTTTTCCAGGACCGTCCTCGAGCCCCAGACTCCCTTGGGGTGCTGTTCGTGCCCATCCCCCCACCTGCCCGACCCCTGGCATTCCCCTCACTCTCTTGCTTGCTCTGTTCAAGCTAGACCCCCTTCCTGTGGGACCCAGGGACACTTGCGTTAGGCCCCCTGCTCTGTGACTTTCTGGTCCCATTCTGTTCCCATTCCCTCTCCCAAATCGCTCACCACGCCCCCATTTGCCCTTAGCTTTGCCCAAAGATTGGTATTCAGAGCCATTTGGCTCTTTCATAAGAAATCCCTAAAGTGCGGCCCTTTCCTGAGAGTGTCAGCCATCTTACCACAGTGGCTTTTGTCTGTACCTTTGGAATCACCAGAGTCTCCAGATTCTAAGTTGTTTCCCTTTTGGGCAGAATGAGGCAACTAGGTGGTTGGGGGGTGGGGGTGGGGTCTGTGAAAACTTCAAAGCACCAGCTAGAACCAGGAGGCAGCCCTTCCCCAGCCCCCAGGTGTCGCTGCCACTGTCCTGGGATTCAGAAATGGTTTCACCCTAGCCAAAGTCATGTCTATAATAGGTACTGTTTCTCTTGCGACTAGGTTTGGGTTGTGCACACAGTGGGTTCTTGTGCCCCACGCCTGATGCCTCGTGGGAACTGCCACAGGTCACTGTGAATGTACCTTTATGTACCAGAAATGCCAACCTGGCCCCCAAACTGTCCCCCTGCTACTCCTGCCAGGGGCTGACTGGGCCCTGTGCCTCCCGGGGCTTAGTTCTGCCCATGTGCCCACTGCCCCCTCCCCCAGTCATGTGAGCACCAGTCCTGGCTTCCTAAGCCCTTCCAAATGCTGCTACCTGATGGAGAGAGACGGAAACAGAGATGCTTTGTTGTCGGCCTGTGTGAACGCTTTTGCTTAGGATTTTAAGAAAGAAATAAACCTCATGTAGGAGGGCCGGTCCCCTGTGGGACAGACAGGTCCTTGCTTTGGCCATCGAGAAGGCTGGAGACCAGGGTGGCTCTCCACCAAGGGATGCCAACTGTGAGGGGTGGGCCTAGAAGATGCTGCTGCCAACTCTAGCTGGTCACGAGAGGCAGGGCCACATGGGATAGGGCAAAGAGGCAGGCATCTGGAGGAAGCATGTTGGGACTGTGGTAGCCACCAGGGGAGAGGGGAGGGAGGGGCAATTTAAACCCATGAGGTGAGATTTCCTGATGTCTGTGGGCAGCTAACAGAGGAGCCCAGGAGAACTGGAGCTAGAGGGAGAGCGGGGCCCCCAGTAGAGAGGCCCCAGGAAACAGCTGTTAAACCTTCATTATCAGGCTTTTAAAATGCAGACAGGATATTCACATTTAAACAGCTTCCATTACTCCAGGGCAAACTTTTAAAACATAATATTTATAGAGAACCTCATTCAGCTACCCCGGTTGCTCTTCATCTCTCCTGCAATTACCACTAATTTGGTGGCGCTTTCTTCTGGCATCCCCAGCCATTGCCAGGCACTCCTGAAGCCAACTCAAGTCCCCCCCCAGAAGGGGCTGCAGGGCCAGGTTCCCTGTCCCTGTCCACAGACAGGAGAGGAATAGTGCTCTCTCTTTCCCTATGCTAAGTCCTTTCAGTCTTGGGGTTCAGCTCTGGACAAAGCAGAAAGGGCTCCCTGGCTGGCTGAAATCCCAGGCCTCAGCTCAGGCTGAGCAGTGTGGAGCCAGAAGGAGGAGCCTTTGTCAGCTCCAGGCTGCAGCCCCATCAACCGTGGAGCTACCCCGGATCCACTCATGACCATGTCTGGCAGGAGGAGGCTCTAGGAAGTATTCTGGCCACACCAGGCTCCACTACTGGCTAACGGGCCACTATCAATATCCCCTTCTTCCCATCTCTGTTCTGCAGATTCTTGCCAAGCCCCCTTTCTAGAACAATGCTGGGAAGACCAAACTTCCCGCCCTCACAGGCATTCCCAGTCTAGGGGTGTCACACACCCACACACCAGAGGCATATGAGGAGACCCTTTAGATTCAGAAGATAATCAGGGGTGGACACTAGACACGCTGGAGGTGAGGTGGGAGGGGACAACGTTCTGGGCACAGGTTCCTGATGAGCAAGTACCCTGCCCTGAGCTGGTGTGTGGGTGCTGGAGCTGGAAGCTCTGGCCCTTTTCAGCCTCATTTTCCTATTGCTCAATGGTGAAATCAAGTGAACCCAGAGGCACCAGAGCTGACCAGCACAGTGCTCCGCTGTTATCACTAGGGAGCTACATGGAGGCTAAGCACACATCAGGGACTTGGGTTAAGCCACACAGACCTCATCCTAAAGTGACGGAGGAGGCTGGAGCTGCACTTTGGTGCAAGTGTAACAGCTGTTTGAGCAAGATAGAGCCGTCATGTGGGGTCTCCCAGGGGTCTGCTGTCCACCAGAGGCTTCAGCTTAGCCAGCAGATGACATGGCCACCTAGGTGTCTTAGGCATGTTGTCCACTCGAGGACAGGGTCTCCACCCCAAGGAATAAAGAGAGAAGCACAAGGGCTGCCCAGCAGGTGGGGGTGGGGTCAGCAGGCTGTGCACACCTGGAGACCCTGGGGTGTGAGCAGGTGGGGGTGGGGTCAGCAGGCTGTGCACACCTGGACAACCTGGGGTGTGAGCAGGTGGGGGTGGGGTCAGCAGGCTGTGCACACCTGGAGACCCTGGGGTGTGAGCAGGTGGGGGTGGGGTCAGCAGGCTGTGCACACCTGGACAAGCTGAGGTGTGAGCAGGTGGGGTCAGCAGGCTGTGCACACCTGGAGACCCTGGGGTGTGAGCAGGTGGGGGTAGGGTCAGCAGGCTGTGCACACCTGGACAACCTGGGGTGTGAGGGGGGTGAGCAGGTGGGGAGGAGAGGGGGATAGGGAGGAAGCACAGGAGGGACAGCCCCTGGCTAAGACCATTCCAGGTCCCCAAAGGGAGAGGGTGGGGTCCCTGGTGGATGAGAGTACAGGTCACCCAACAGAATCCAGGTGAGCCAGGAAAGCAGAATGGCTACTTCGTGGCCAGTCCAGACCTGTTGGTGGATGCCCTCTCTCCCTTAGCACTCTGGTCACGATACACACAAAGCATCCTGCATCCTCACCCAGGCCTCATGTGGCACTACTGTCATTTTACAGATAGAGACCCAAGGCTCAGAGAGCTCTGGTGATTCACTCAATGTCATACAGCTGCCGAGTTACAAAGAAAGACCCATGTTCAGTCCCGAGGTAGATGGCAATGGTCCCCTGTCTACACCCAGGCAGCACGCTCTGATATTTTGTCTCCCCTCCTTTGTGGCAGCCCTCCTGGGGGGAGACTCTGGCTCTCCAAAGATGGGGATCCTCCCAAAGCATGCAAGGGACTCTGATGGAAAACCTTCCTCACAAAGCACCTGGTAACTTCTGCACCCTCTTCTACCAGGGGAACTACCACGGCCATGCTGAGGTACCAGGGGTCAGGCCCCCGTGCCTAGCTCTGCTGAGTGGAGACCCTGGGCCTTCACTCATCTCTGTGCCCATAACAAAGAAGGCAGGAATTGGCTACATTGGTTGACTTTAAAGTGGGAACAGCAATGTCTCCTCAGATTTCCTTGAAAACTTGTTTCCGTTGGGTAGGAAGACATGGCTGCCAAGTGACCTTGGTCACAGAGACCTGGACAGGAGTGGGTGTTGAATGGAGTAGCACCTCACTGATGCTTTGCCTGGACCTCGTTCTGATTCATCCTATCCATCCATCTATCCATCTATCCATCTGGTCTTTTCAGTGTTTGAGGTTCCTGGAGCTTTATCCAAGCAAAGATACACTATGGTACCAGGAAGAAGAGCGGGGTGAGACCTAGTTAGGGTCATCTGGGGCTCTTGGTGGACAGAGATGAAGGAGTGATGGTTGTAGCCAGGAGAGCTTCCTGAAGGTAGGGGCCCCTATGCTAAAGGCCCTGTCTTTCTGCCTGAGAGCTCCCCTTGAGGGAAGGCGGGAGTTTGGATAGAGTTGCGGGGGATAGTTGGGGGGGATCCCCATTCACAGTGAGACTGGAGCCAGGCAGGGCTGAGGCAGGGAGGGGAGCGGGGGAAGGCAAGGGAGACAGCCGTGGAGAGAAGGGAGCCCCAGACTGACATCAGGCATGGATCAGAGCTGGGGAGCTGGGCTCAGCAAGTCACAACAATTCCCCAAGAGCTTGTGTTCTGTGAACCGTGGGAAAAAGCAAAGCCTTGGTCTTCAGGGATATGAGCAACGTCTAGGGAGCCAAGTGGGAGAGGAATGTGGAGGTCAGGTGGCTAACAGGCAGTGGGGGTCCCCATGGGATCTGATGTGGGATTGGCAGCATTGGGTGACCTCTCTTACACTGAGTTTGAGTGAGGTTGCTCAGGGAGGG
The DNA here is from genome assembly GCF_049852395.1 of Peromyscus maniculatus bairdii. NCBI lineage: Eukaryota > Metazoa > Chordata > Mammalia > Rodentia > Cricetidae > Peromyscus > Peromyscus maniculatus. The sequence goes on from NC_134859.1 coordinate 106,310,199, forward strand.
AGGGAGGGAGTGACTGGGTCTTCTACATCTCAGCAAGGCTCCCAGTGCCAGACTGAGGGTGGAGCCATGGTAGGGCCAGTGCATCGGGAAGCCGAGAAAGGAGACTTTTCCGATCAGGATCCACCCCTGTCCTAAAATAGCCTGGACATTTCAGCGAGGGAATACTTAGCACATTCCCACCGCCTGGCAGAGTGTCTGTGAGGACCAAGAGCCCCAGCTGGGGCGGAGGGTCCTGAGAGTGGCATCCATTTAAGCCAGGCCAGCCTATGAGGCTGTGTTTAGACAACACAGAGCTCTTCCCAGGCAGCATGTGAGCAGACCCCAGCCTGAGGGAGACATCCCCTGTCCCTGCCTCCTAAAGGGACCCAAGAGTCACGGGAGGGATAAGCCTACTGCTCAGGCATGTCCAGGGCAGGCAGCAGGAAAAGAATCCATCCTGTCTGAGGGTCCAAATGGTGTCTGGGAATGGCCTTGACATTCAGGAAGGAGACGGGCCCCACAAGGGGCACTATCAATAGAACCATGAGGCTTTGTAAGGGTGGGATAGCTCCAAGGACCCAGGAACAACCTGGTGCTGATTCTGCCGCAAGTGAAAAAGAGGCCAGCGAGGCTTGGTGGAGACCAGTCCTGGTGCTGCCATCTGTGAGGCTGATCACAACCTCAGACTCCCAGGAGCCATTGCTAGGTCCCTCCTCCAGCTGCCATAGCCTCTCCACTGATCTGCCACCCCATAATCCTCTCCTTGGTGAAGAGGCACAGGGCCAAGCAAGAGAGGAGAGGGTGGATGCTGAGTGCAGGCTCTTCCCTCCCCAGGGTTGACCTCCCAGGTTTCTGGGCTCAGAGAGCTGGGGTGCTGGTGTAGGGTTCAGAACAGTCTTTTGGACCTATTTTCCCTACCTGTTTCTGCCACTCAAAGGTAGGAGCATGGAGGGGAGTGGAAATGACCGGCTGGGGTGATGTGCTTGGTTTGGGGTGGGGGTTTGCCCGAGGTTTTCCTTAAGGCCAGGCAAAGGAGGCACCAAGAGATGGGTAGGGTGGTGCAACCTACATCAGTGGAGCCCTTCTAGAGACCGACCCAGTCAGAGATGCTGGGCTGGGCAGGAGCCGGTGTTTCTGTCTGGGGACCCTCTGACCCTGGTGCCTCTGCCTGCACTGGGCTTCGGGGAGGGTGGGACAGATATGGGAGGCTCAGCTGGGTAGGTGTGTAGGAGTGTACACTCGGCACTCTCATTTCAGCCCTAGACCTGCCCGGAGCAGAGAAAGCAACACAGCCATCCACGCTTGGTACATACCCAGAAATACATCATCATTTCGAAACCCTGGCTCCTGGGGAGGCAGGGAGAAGACCCAGCCCGCGGAAGGGTGGTAAGGCAGGTTAGCGGTGGGGGCTCCATCCGTCTCTGGAGAGCAGCTTTGCTGTTCCCTGCAGCTGTTTTAGGAAGTCCAGATCCTGGTCGGTCCTTCTGGTCCCTCTCTGCAGCTCAGCCTCATTCTCCGTGCCCAGGCTGTGCAGCTCCGAGCCTGCTCCGGGCTCACTGTCAAGTCCCTGAAGGTTCTGTCTGGCTTTGCCCATGCTGGTCACTCCTGCCACCTGGCCCTCGGCTGAGACCTGAGCTACGGCATGGCCCAGTGCCAAGTCTGACACACGGCAAGCCAGGGGAAGGGCGTTCAGGGGCTCCCACACTAGGGATCTTGAGGATTCTGGAATGCGGACTGGCTGGGAGGAGATTTTATCTGAGGTCCAGAAGTGTGGAGAAAGGGGTGACTGCTTGTGTTCTGGAGAGCTTTCTCTTGGGGGAGGGCTGTTGCACGCAGAAGTTACTCCAAACTCTGGGCTAAGCTTCCCACCACTCTCTAGAAAACTGCTTCCTGGAGGGGCATCTGTCAAGGTGAGCAGCAGGTGTCTTTTCTGAAGAGCTGCACCTTGCATGCACACCTGGGAGACCCAGGGATATGGCTATACATAGCTTTATGCACACCTACACACACACAGTTCCTGCATATGACTCCATGTACACCTGCACACACACACAGTCCATGTATAATGTGGCTTTATTTACACCTACACACACAGCACCTGTATACAGTTTCATGCACACCCACATTGCACACAGTCCCTGCACATGGTTCCATGAACATCTGCACACATGTAGTCTCTGCACATGGCTTCATGCACACTTGCATATGCACAGCCCCTGTATGTACACATATGCACAGAGGCGCTGACCCCTTCCTCATGCACTTAGCTACATACCCCCCACATGCAGTCTCATGTACATCTACATGCTTACTCCACCCTAAACATACCAAAATGGGAGTTAATCCCTAGGGGCACACTCCTTCCCCACCTGCCATGGCCAGCAGCAGTGGGGCCCCCACCAGAGCCCTAACGTGAGCCAGGCAATGCCATTTGCCACAAATTCAATCCACAGCCTTCCAGACCGGTGGCATAAGAGCGGGGGAGGATTGCAGCCTTGGTCAGAAGGCTGGCGGTTATGAATAAATTATGTCAGGGAAGGGAGGGCAGGAGGATGCTCCCCCCATTGGGGGGTTCTAGAGAGGAAAGCTCAGGCCTGTCACGACCCCCCTGGACCACAGATACCCTCCAAGCTTAGATGCTATGCCGCAGTGCCCCTTCAGCACAGCAATAAAGCACACAACGCTCTCAATAATTCAGCAGCCGGAGAGGAACGTGGGCAGGAGGATGCACCTCAGCAGAGAGTGGGGTGGGGGACGCAGCCCTGTGCCCTGCCAGCGCTGTCTGACTCCTGATTTAGAGTGGCGGGCAGATCCTTCCTTTCCCAGCAGTACCATACAGCAGCCACAGCCACTGAGGTGTGACCTGCTCTCAGGCTCCTGGAGCCACCCTGTCCCTCCCCTCCCTCCCCAGGACAAAAGGATTCTGTGCAGCTCCCCCCTCCAGCTAAGGCCTGAGGATGGGAGAACTCTCCCCTCCCCTGCAGTCTGACCCCGTACCTGCCCATACTCTTGCTGATTATAACTGAAGCTGCCTTCCCCTCCCAAGGCCAGCTAGCCCCCAGTGTCCCAGGGCAAGGCTCTGGCCGCCAAGTCCTGTCCGGCTCTGGGAAGCTTTTCTGTCCCCAGTCATTTCCCTTGGTGTGCACGAAGCGAGTTTCCACCTCATTTTTATTCCGGGCTACGAGGCATCCCACAGCCCTCAGATACTCTAGACTGAGCCCACCATCCCACCGATGAGGCTGAGCACACCCCATGCACATCATCCAAAGAACGCCATGTCAGGGTCAGCTACCTGTGTGTGCTCAGGTGACCCCACGTGCAGCCTATCTGAACACACCGGCTTATCCCAGAACTGTCAGCCATGCCTAGGCAGGGCTGATGGTATCTGGTGCCACGAACTGGGCTGAATTTCCCACAGTGAGCCCCAAATCTTCCTGCAGTATTCCTCCAAGTAGTGTTTTTGGACCCAAGAACCAGATTTTACATCTATTCTTATCACGTTTTGTGAAATTTCATCTCTGCTCCTGCCATGCCTACGAAATGTTTACACAATCACTGGCATGGACTGTGACCAGGATAGGGCTGAGAGCAGGGCCCTGCAGCACATGATCAAAGACACCCCGGGAACCAGCCTGTTGCCACTCAAGCCTCAGATCACACCCAGCCTCAGAGCCACGCAGTGCTGTTAAGGGAGGCCACCAACCAGCCACTCCAGGGCTCTGTGGGATCAGCTTCCACTCTGTAAAGTCAGCCCCTCTGGGCCTCAGGTCCCCTCCCAGACATCATGGACAGAATTTCTGTAGTGGGGTGGTTATAGGGTTCCCTTGACACTGATGGTGCTGTGTGTGCTTGGCCAGTCACCCATGCTGCTGGCTGTCCCTGTGCCCCGAATCTGCCAAAAGAAAGATGGGTGTGCTCATAAACTCCTGCTTCCACCAACCTCTCCCCCAATTCTGCAGTGTGTAGAGAGCTTGGTGTGCCGCCCCAGATGGAGCCTGGAGCCCTCTGCAGCCAATGCGTCTGTGTGAGAGAAGAAAGATCACTGTAGTGCTTCCCAAACACCGCTGTGGGATGGGGAAGGGCAGGGCCTGGGGCTCACTGAGTCCTTTTCACAGACTGGGCATTCCCTGTAGGTATCTGTCGAGCACAAGCCATGAGCTGGCACTGTCCTGCCTGGGAACGAGGGCCACCCGAGCCAGTTAAACTTCCTGTCCTCTTGGGAGTCACCCTGTACAGGGAGCGAAGTCAGCAAACCAGCACCAGTGAGGACAAAGACAGGAAGAAGGTCTTTGGGGGGGGCAAGTGATGGGGCCTGGGAGGTCAGGGGAAGAGCCTGAGAAGACATGTCAGGTGAGTGGAAGGACAGAGAAGGGGAGGGGAGGGGAGGGGGGGGAGGAGAGAGTCGTAGATCAGTGACAGGTCCTAGGAAGCCCGAGAAGGGCGATAGAAGCATAGGGGCAAAGCTGAAGAGGATGGGGATGAGGGGAGGGGACAGGGGAGGGGATGGGAGGGGGAGGGGAGGGGGAGGAGGGGACAGGGGAGAGGAAGAGGACAGGGGAGGGGATGGGGAGGAGGGGGCAGGGGAGGGGTGAGGGGACAGGGGAGAGGAGAGGACAGGGGAGAGGACAGGGGAGGGATAGGGAGGAGGGGACAAGGGATCAGTGAGGGGACAGGGGAGGGGGGAGGGGACAGAGGAGGAGACAGGGGAGGAGGAGGGGAGGGGGAGAGGCCAGGGGAGGAGATGGGGAGGAGGGGACAGGGGAGGGGTGAGGAGACAGGGGAGGGGGAGAGGATAGGAAGGGGACAGGGGAGGGGTGAGGGGATAAGGGAGGGGAAGAGGACAAGGGAGGTGTGAGGGGACAGGTGAGGGGACAGGGCACAGGGGAGGGGTGAGGGGACAAGGGAGAAGCCATGGTCAGGGTCTCCAAGAGAGGAGAAAGAAGAGCTGCCCATGGAGCCCACCACCACATGCCCTAGATGCCAGGCACAGCTCTGCAGGTTCGGTCTGACCAGCTGGGTTTGGTCTTGGTTTGGTCTCCCCCTCCTACCATCACCCCCTCCCCTCTGCAGTAGGATGTTCATCCCAGCACTGTATGCTGGAAGCATGAGTTTGCAGTTCAGCCTTCACCCTGACTCTTGGGGGAGGCTTGTGACTTTGGCGTTTGTGCACCCCGGGAACTGTTAAAACTGTGGGACTCTTGGAAACAAACAAAATTCATTTTGCATTTCAAGATGGTCGTGAGCCTTTGTGGAGTGACATTAATGGTTTGGATCTGGAATGTTTCTCAAGGGCTCATGTGTTGAAGCCCCTAAGTGTGCCCTGCAATGCCCATGTGAGACAGGGAGGACCCAGGTGTGGGGTTGAGGTTGCTTTGACCTCCGCAAATGGTGACATCGGCACCAGGGAGACCCTAAGACACACAACTGCACTGGTCAATGCGAGTGGACGTTCTGTAGAACCCAGTCTCTGGCTGGCTGGTGGTGCCGGCTTTGCAGACCTCCCAGGAACCCAGACATGACAGCAGACATCTCAGTGAAGGCTGCGTGAACAGAAAGAAGCCAGTGATGGGATAGCCAGGCTGGCGGGGCTCGCAACTTCCTGCCTTTTCTAAGTGATGTCCTAGGGCCCTGCTCCTGCACTGTGACCCACCCACAGCTCCAGACCATTATCATCACTCTGCCCGAGCAGAGCATGCCCTGACAAGCTTCGACTCCAACTGTAATTAATACTCCGGGGAGAGCACAGGCTGGGTTTCCAGCCCTCCACACATCTGCCCAGCCTTGTCCTCCTGTTACCCTCCAATCCTGACTCTCATGTTACAGCTCTGCTCCTTCCTTGGATAACACAAACCTCCCAGCTGGGGGCCTGCAGGAGATGTGTGTGGCACAAGGGACCCTCTCCATGTTCTGTGGTGCAAAACTGTGGAGTTGGGAGCTGATATTCCAGCCAGAGAACCCAAAGTGTATCCCTGATATGGCGAAATGTGGGTGGGGCACTGGGGTCAGGCTCAGCCAGAGTTGGGGTTAACTCTTTGCCACCCATGTATTTGGAGGTCATTCTAGAACTGCCCCCACCACCACAACATGCCTAGCCAAGTTCTCATGACATCTGATATGACTCCAACTAACAGAAGTCTTGTGTCCCACCCCCACCCGAAGGTGGACAGCCTGGATAGTGGAGACACCTCTTAAGGGGAGGGGGCCAGAATGGGCAGGAAGGCTGAAAACCTGAATCTTTCTGGTCCACCAGTTCCTTCTATATGGCAGAGACCCAAGCCAAGAAGTCCACAGTCACCATCGATCGCTCAGGGACATGCTTGGCATGGAAAGAAGCGTAGCAGGGCGCACTGGGCTGACTCCAAGCCCCCTGTTGGCTGGCAACACTGTGTCCAGAGGAGGCTAAGAGGGAGGCTCCAGTCTTACCCAGCTCAGATGGGGCCAGCGAGGGGACTGTGTTTGGAAGGCTGGGTGCTTAGGCCTCAGCACACCCCACTCAGGGATGTTTATGGGGATCTGGGGTTTGGTGGTATTCTCCCAATCTCTCTCTCTCTCTCTCTCTCTCTCTCTCTCTCTCTCTCTCTCTCTCTCTCTCTCTCTCTCTCTCTCCTCCTTCACAGACATGTCTTTTGTGGGTTCTTGCAGCTTCTGTTCTCTGATGCTGCAGTGTCCCACTGCTATTCCCACAGTGAAGAAAACGTAGGTGTTGAATTCCACACTGGCACCTCAAGCTCCACACTGGCACCTCAGGCTCCACACTGGCACCTCAAACTCCAACCCCCTGAGTGCTTCTGATAGCAATATGGCCTGCCTTTTTAGACATTCTCACCTTTCCCACCCTAGAGGACATGGAGACCAGGACAGGCACACACATCTGTCATCACTGGGTCTGTGTGTGTCCACATGCATTCATATGCACCCTCCAAAAGGTCATGCAGTCACTTCATGGGTGTATTCAAGAGTGAGAAGAAAATCTTCCATTTCTAGGCAAAGTGGAGAATCAAGGATGCATGTAGCCTTCTGCATGAAACAATAACCAACCAAAGAATGGTCTTATGCTATAAAGGGTGGGGATGAGAGTCAGGAGACCAAGGAGGGGAGACTCGGGGTCCCCATTGTCCTGAGAAAGTTTTCAGGCCATGGTGCAGGGGCTCTGGGTAGAGTACAGCACCTGGGTTGAGGAAACAGAGCTGTGAGCTAGGCATCAAGGCACCTGAAGTTGCAGGACAGAACCCTGGCAAAGAGAGTGCTGGCCAGAGGAAAGACCCTACAGATAGGCTCCATCCAACACCCAACCAAGGCTCCCCATGGCTGAGGTGAGAACCA